>NC_079193.1:239930677-240260677 GCF_029499605.1 Hyla sarda | reverse complement strand
TATATATATATATATATATATATATATATATATATTTATATATATATGTGTGTGTGTGTGTGTGTGTGTTTTGTCAATTTTTTTAACCTTTTTTTCACCCTAAATGTACTAACCCATATTTTGTGAGTTATTTTTTCTTCTCATTTTAGATCCATGTATTCTGTGGACTAATTCAGATTTGGTGGACTACGACAAATGGTTTTTTTTTATTTTATTTACTTTACAGGCTTAGTAGTGGAAGCTGTCTTATAGAGAGAATCCATTACTAAGCCAGAGCTTAGCGTTATCCCTAAAAACAGCTAGCGCTAACCCCCTATTATTACCCTGGTATCCACCGCCACATGGGTGCCGGGAAGAGTCGATACCAACAGGCCTGGAGCATCAAAAATGGTGCTCCTGGACCTAGGCGGTAACAGGCTGGCCTTATTAAGGCTGGGGAGGGCCAATAACAATAGTCCTCCCCACCCTGGTAATGTCAGGCTGTTGATGCTTAGCTGTTGTATGGCTAAGAATGAAAATAGGGGGAACACCACATGTATTTTTCATAAATAATTAAATATTAATTTAAAAAAATGCATAGGGTTCCCCCTATTTTCATTCTCAGCCAGATACCAACCAGGCAGCAACAGCCTGACGTTACCAAGGTGGGCGAGGACCATTGTTACTGACCCTTCTTAGCCTATATAACACCAGCCTGTTACCACCTAAGCACAGGAGTGCCCTTTTTGATGTTTCCCTGGGCTCTTCCCGGAACCCCTGTGGCGGTGTGTACTGGGGTAATAATTGGGGGTTAGCGCTAGCTGTTTTTGGGGCTAACATTAAGCCCCGACTATAAGACAGCTTCCACTACTAAGCCTGTAAAGTAAATAAAAAAATAAAAAACACAACACATTAAAACAACTTTTATAAAAAAAACACTCCTCCACAAGCCCTCGTTAACCATTTTATTAACATTAAACAAAAAAACAAAAAAGGCTGGTCATCGTAGTAGTCAACCGAATCTGAAGTAGTCCACAGGATACACGGATCTGAAATGAGAAGAAAAAATAAACACTGAAACTAGGCTTCTACATTTATTGTTACCCACTCGTGCCACATGACTACAACTTCCAGCATGTCCTCACTGTAGTTATGCGATGGCGTGCTGGTGGGAGATGTGCCGGTAGTTGACAAGCAAGTCAGGGAAGCTTGTCACCTGCTTGCACATCTCCCTTGCAGTGAGGCCATGCTGGGAGTTGTAGTCTTGTGACACAGGCAGGCAAGAGATGTGCTTGTCACCTGCCCCACTGCATGACTACAACTCCCAGCATGCCCTTACAATAAGGACATGCTGGAGTTGTAGTGGTGCAGCGTGAGCAGGCGGAACATGTGTGGGCAGGTGACAAGCTTGTCACCCTCCCGCACATCTTCCGCCCACCTGTGCTGCACCACTACAACTCCTAGCATGTCCATACTGTAAGGGCATGCTGGGAGTTGTAGTAGTGTGGCACAGGTGTGTGACAAAGAAGCCAGGGAAGCGAGTGGCTTGCGCTCCGCTCCCTGGCTTCCCAGCAGGAAAAGGAAGTTACGGCACTGTAACTTCATGTTTCCCTCTGGCAGCTGTTATTGACCAGGAGGTCCGGACCAATCACAGGTCTGTCTGGGAAATATGAAATTACAGTGCTACAGTGTAATTTCATATTCCTGATGGCCAGCTCCGCTCCCTGGCCACCATCCCACTAGCTGTTGGCACTACAATTCCCATCATGTCATCACTGTAAGGGCATGCTTGGAGTTTTAGTCCTGCAGTAGCTAGCGGGTGGGTGGTAGATGTGGGCGGGTGGCCAGGGAGATGAGCTTTACAAAAAGCTCTGCTTCCTAGCCACCCGCCTGCATCTACCACCCACCTGCTAGTTACTGCAGGACTAAAACTCCCAGCATGCCGTGAGGACTCGACTTTTTGTGCAACTTTTTTGTAAAGCTCTGCTTCCCAGCCACCCGCCTGCATCTAGCACCCACCCGCTAGCTACTGCAGGACTAAAACGCCCAGCATGCCGTGAGGAGATGCTGGGAGTTGTAGTCCCAACAGCTTGCAAACATGTAGTAGATGTAAATGCGACTTTTTGTTTGACCTCTTGAAAATGCTGTGAAAAGCAAATTTGTAAGCCAGGTCTGACCTGGCTTACGCTTAGGAATTTTTGAAGGGGGTTTGCATACGAGCAATGTTCTGATAAATTCCCGACCACTGCAAAGTGAAAACTGAAAATGACACAAAATGAAAATGAAAGAATAGTGGCATCGGTACCTGTATGTGCAACTACACGAGATGGACAGTTCAAACACTCAGGCATCTAACCAGATCAACTCAGCTGGCGGAGGTGCTAGGACAAGGGAAACCCAGTAAATACAAGAATGCAACAAAGAGAAACAGGCGTCCTGCACTCACCGTCCAGATACTGAGATTTCGGCTCCCATCTCGGGCTGCTCAATCCGGCAAGGAAGACAAGAGTGGCGTGGTAAAAGTAGCACAAAAAGTTGCTTACATGAACGTGCAAGTTTTTGTGTGCCTTTTGTAAGAAAAAAAACCCTCTAAATCCCTTGATAAATCTCCTTCTATGTCCCCACAAAGCAGGACAGAACAAAACAGGAGGCTAATTTCTGTCTTGTGCCCATCAGTATTGTTGGACTTTTACGTATATGTGTGTGCACTATGTGTATGCTTTGTGAAAAAATGTGCAATGTGTGTATAATGTTTATATGTTTGTGAAATGTATGTGTAATGTACTACATTTTTTGATATTGTACTGTAGTATTAAATATTCAGATAGTTACGATCAGATTCATCATTAAATATAAATAGATTTTTTGTGTTCTAATGAACTATAGATGAAGTATGTATTAAAGGAAAAATGTCTGCCTGGGTTATAGTGTGGGACATCGGGAGTCCAATGAGGGGTCACTTACTTAAATATGTCCAGTAGGTCCTGAGATATGTCCCCCAGAATATCCTCTGCTAAATTCAGTGAATTGTGCACAAGGGGCGGGGCTTTTCTGTGATTCCACTTCACTAGGATGCAACTGTAAAATTGTCCGATTTCAGGTACATATAAGATCTCAAATTACATATTTTTTCATAATTTTTTGAAGAATAGGCTCTTATATTTAAACAGCTTTTTTGAGCTAATGTGTAAATAAAATATTGTTCACTAGTAAAGATGAACAAATCTAACCTGTAGAATGTCAGTTTGGTCAGAACTTTGTTAAATATACAACAATTGTAGTAAAGCAGCAGAGAGCATTCTGCATCTTTTCTGGCATTGCAAAATGGGTGCTCCTGAACAATAAAGTGCACTCAGGAGCTAAGCGTGTGTCATAGACAGTTGGTCCCATTTTGAGCACCAACCGGAACATCTGTCCAATGCCAGACATCGCCCATCGGGACGATGCCCGGCATAAACAATTACACAACACAATTAAAGTTGATTGTGGAGTCTAAAATGTACAAAAGAGAAATACTCCCGGCTAGCTCAGCAGGTTGATCGAGACCACCACGGCAGTCAGCTACTCCACGCCATCCAATCAGTGCTCCTATGCTCCAGTCATCCATGGAAAGCTGGAGCAATGGAGCACGGAAAACACCGATCAATGTTGCTCTATGGAGTGAACAGTATAAGCAGTCAGAAGATTGCATATAAGTCCCCTATCCGCACTAAAAAAAAATGTAAAAGAATTTGAAATAAATAAGTTAAGAAAAGTGAATGGACCCCTTCCCTGATAAAAGTTTGAACCAACCCCCTTTTCTTATTTTTTTTAAACAGAAAGAAACATAAACATATGTAATATGGCAGCATGCGAAACTGTCTGAACTACTAAAATAAAATGTTAATTAAATGGCACTGTCAGTGGCATTCACTTAAAAATTGCAAATTTTTTTTTGTCACTTCATATACCATAAAAAATTTATAAAATGCGATCAAAAAGTCCCATACCACTTAAGATCATGACACAAAAAATGAGCATATTTCACCGAATACGGAAAAATTTAAAAAAAAGTTATATGGGTCAGGATAGGATAGTTTTAAGCATACTAATTTTCATACAAAAAGTTATAATTTTTTTTAAGTAGTAAAAAAAAATAAAACCTACATAAATTGGGTATCTTTATAATTATGTGGACCTTCAAAATAAAGATAAGTTGTAATTTTTACAAAAAAAAGTGCACTGTATAGAAACGGAAGCCCCCAACAATTTTTTTTTTTTTTTGTCATGGATTTTGTTATGAAAAATTTTGTTCATTACAAAGTACAATTAGTGACACAAAAAAAAAGCCCTCGTTTGGGTCTGTAGGTGGAAAATTGAAAGGGTTATGATGATCTGAAGAGGAAAAAACTAAAGTAAAAAAAAAAATGTCCAGGTCCTTTTTTTAGACATTGATTTCAAAAAGCATAAAAAATCCCCTAGTAAAGTGTGTTTTTATTCAAGTTGTGAGGTACTATTCATTTTTCCAGAGTCACACATGTTGCCATAACTTTAAAACTAACTTTGTCTTAAAAAAAATAAATAAATAAATAAACTGCTCAGAAGTACAGTTATTAAAGGTAAAATAACAGTGTTATACATGGCTTTTAGGATTCTTAGAATTATTTAGAATTATATAAACATTTTTGGGCTAACAATAAAACACAGGTTCGGACAGAAGTAGTTCAGTCAGAACTAAAACATTTTCCCAGAATTCAGTGAACCGGCGGAACCAGGGGTGGACTGACAGGTTGGGCACTCGGGTCCTGCCTGAGGGCCCGGGCCAGAGAAGGGGGCCCACCACTTCCCAGCACTTTTATTTTTTATTAACCTTTAGCCAATGGCATATTAGGCCACTGCCACTTTAGGGGCAAGTGTGCCACGCACAGGCATGTTTGCTTAGATGCTCCCTGGTGTCTGCTGTTTTGGGAGAGCTGAGCAAGAGTGATACCTGCTGCTGCAAGGAGCAGGTTCGGAGGCTCCTTTCCAGTCTTTGTGGTGCTGTCCTGGCGGATCTGCTACCCGGAACTCTGTGTCACCATATCAAGAGCCATGGGATCCTGATCAGCAAGTTTATGTTGTGTGCCTGCTGTAGGCTGGGCCTGAAAGACGTATCTGGCTGCCCCTATGTTACTGTCCCCCCTCACCTAGTGGAACTACCCCATCCCTGTTAATACCCCTCATTCCCTGTGAGACCCCATGCCTGAACCCTTAGCCCACCTGCCATATTTAATGCCCTAGTACCCAAACTCCATCAAATCTACAGTGGAACAAAAAAAAAGTATTGCAATTTATGGGAGGATTACATTTCCACACACTGCACTTGGATAAAAATGAAACATTGCCTTTACTTTCTAGGTCCATGTGATTAAAATGATACCCATTTTGTATAGTTTTTATTTTATTTTACTACTTTAAAATACTCCGCACTCAGCGTTCGTAACAAAATGTAGCAAACGCTGGGGCAGTGGAGTACCCCCTTTAAAAATCCACATACCTTTTACAAACTCATACCTTTTATAAAAAACACAAAAATAATGCACCAAGTTTTTGTGTAGTTGTAATCTAATGAAACTTTAAATGAGTAAATGCAATAGTGATATAAACATCAAAATACAATACTAGTGCGAAAGGCTACGTTTATTAGTTTAAACTGTTCAATTCAATGGAGGCTCCACTATCCTGGTAGGCTGCTTATTCTCTCTAGTTGGAATACAAAATGAAAGATGGTCGGTCATGCAGTTTTCTTATGACATTTTGCAGCACATTTGCCCACAGATGTTGCAGCAGAGCCTCTAAAGCCCACTTGTAGGTTTTTGAAATCTGGCTTGCCATAAATGCTTGAGAGGTGATAAATCTGGCCACCAGACCGACCAATATAATGTTGCAATTTAGTATATGCATTCCTGGAAAACCCTTTCCATGTTCTGACAAGCCTTATCCTACTGAAAAATGCCAGTTGGAAGCCCTGCCATGAGAGGCTACATGTGTGTCCTCAAGATGTCCTGCACACATCGCTAAGCTGCTAGTGTCTCCCTTTCACTACTAGGGGTGATTGAATGTCATATGCAATGGCTCCACAGATCATCACACAAACAGTTGCAGAAAATGCAACTGAAGCGCTCACTACAAGGCCTCTTTACTAAAACCCAACCATTGTTGGATTAAAACAGAACCTGGCGTTGTCACTGAAGACGATTCTAGACTTTAACAGGTCTAGGTTTTTCGTTCATATTACCGCTGCACACATAGACTATGGTCACTGGCTGTCAATGGCAGGACACGTCATGGGATTCTGGAGCCTATTTGCTTTGTGTATATGCAACCACTGTTTTCATCACCTCCTAACAGCTTAGCCATGTTAACCCCTTAAGGACACATGACGTTCTCATACGTCTCCATTTCCGAGTCCTTAAGGACACATGACGTATGAGAACGTCATGTGTTTTACCGGCCCCCCGCAACCATCTGGAGCGGAGCCGGTGCCCGATGCCTGCTGAAATCGTTCAGCAGGCATCGGGGCATATCGCCCAGGGGGGTCATTATGACCCCCCATGTCGGTGATGGCCGCAGATCGCTGGACAATTCAGTCCAGCGATCTGCGGCGGATTACGGGTCAATCGGGTCTCCAGTGACGGCCCCAAACAGCCAGACCCAGCAGGGGTGAGGTGGCACTGGTGCCACCTCATGATCGCCCTGATTCGTCGGCTGGATTACCGGCCGACCAATCAGGGCGCCTGCTGCGGGTGTCACTCCCGCAACCCGCTCCGCCCCTCTTCCGGAGGACGTGAGCGGGTGCGGGACGTGCACCCCGGGTGCTGGGGACCCCGATCCCCGGCGTCAATGTTGGGATCGGGGCCCCAGGAGCAGCGGCGGCGGTGGCGACGACGAGGGACTGACCTGTGCGGCTTGATCGTTGGAGGTGAGTGACAGCCTCCTGCTGTTGCTTAGCAACAGCTCCCAGCATGCAAAAAGGGCATGCTGGGAGCTGTAGTTATGCAACAGCAGGAGGCAGACCACCACAACTCCCAGCATTCCCTTATGGGCATGCTGGGACTTGTAGTTTTGCAACAGCTGGAGGCACATTCTTTATATGGAAAAGTGTACCTTCAGCTGTTGTAAAACTACAACTCCCAGCTTGCACAATCAGCTAAAGTGCATGCTGTGAGTTGTAGTGGTGCATCTGGTGGTTGCATAACTACAACTCCCAGCATGCCCGTTGGCTGTCGGTGACTGCTGAGAGTTGTAGTTTTGCAACAGCTGAAGGCACACTGAGTTAAGTAGCAAACCAGTGTGTCTCCAGCTGTTGCATAACTACAATCCCCAGCCAAAATAGTATGCCTCCAGCTGTTGCATAACTACAACACCCAGCATGCCCTTCCGCTGTCCATACATGCTGGGGGTTGTAGCTTTTGCAACAGCTGAAGGCACACTGGTTGCAAAACACTGAGTTTGTTACTAAACTCGGTGTTTCACAACCAGTGTGCCCCCAGCTGTTGCAAAACTACAACTCCCAGCATGCACTGATAGACCGTACATGCTGGGAGTTGTAGTTTTGCAACAGCTGGATGTTCCCCCCCCCCCCCAATGTGAATGTACAGGGTACACTCACATGGGCGGAGGATTACAGTAAGTATCCGGCTGCAAGTTTGAGGTGCGGCAAAATTTCTGCCGCAGCTCAAACTGCCAGCGAGAAACTACTGTGAACCCCCCGCCCGTGCGACTGTACCCTAAAAACACTACACTACACTAACACACAATAAAATAAAAAGTAAAAAACACTACATATACACATACCCCTACACAGCCCCCCTCCCCTCCCCAATAAAAATGAAAAACTTCGGTACTCCACTGTTTCCAAAACGGAGCCTCCAGCTGTTGCAAAACAACTACTCCCAGTATTGCCAGATAGCCGTTGACTGTCTAGGCATGCTGGGAGTTTTACAATAGCTGGAGGCACCCTGTTTGGGAATCACTGGCGTAGAATACCCCTATGTCCACCCCTATGCAAGTCCCTAATTTAGGCCTCAAATGCGCATGGCGCTCTCACTTTGGAGCCCTGTCGTATTTCAAAGCAACAGTTTAGGGTCACATATGGGGTATCGCCGTACTCGGGAGAAATTGCCTATCAAATTTTGGGGGGTATTTTCTGCTATTACCCTTTTAAAAAATGTAAAATTTTTGGGAAAACAAGCATTTTAGTTAAAAAAAATATATATATTTTTTTACATATGCAAAAGTCGTGAAACACCTGTAGGGTATTAAGGTTCACATTACCCCTTGTTACGTTCCCCGAGGGGTCTAGTTTCCAAAATGGTATGCCATGTGTTTTTTTTTGCTGTTCTGGCACCATAGGGGCTTCCTAAATGCGGCATGCCCCCAGAGCAAAATTTGCTTTCAAAAAGCCAAATGTTACTCGTTCTCTTCTGAGACCTGTAGTGCGCCAGCAGAGCACTTTTCACCCCCATATGGGGTGTTTTCTGAATCGGGAGAAATTGGGCTTCAAATTTTGGGGGGTATTTTCCGCTATTACCCTTTTTAAAAATGTAAAATTTTTGGGAAACCAAGCATTTTAGGTAAAAAATATATATATATTTTTTACATATGAAAAAGTCGTGAATCACCTGTAGGGTATTAAGGTTCACTTTACCCCTTGTTACGTTCCCTGAGGGGTATAGTTTCCAAAATGGTATGCCATGTGTTTTTTTTTTGCTGTCCTGGCACCATAGGGGCTTCCTAAATGCGGCATGCCCCCCAAAAACCATTTGTCGCTCCTTCCCTTCTGAGCCCTCTACTGCGCCCGCCGAACAATTAACATAGACATATAAGGTATGTGCTTACTCGAGAGAAATTGGGTTTCAAATACAAGTAAAAATTTTCTCCTTTTTACCCCTTGCAAAAATTCTAAAATTGGGTCTACAAGAACATGCGAGTGTAAAAAATGAAGATTTTGAATTTTCTCCTTCACTTTGCTGCTATTCCTGTGAAACACCTAAAGGGTTAATACACTTACTGAATGTCATTTTGAATATTTTGGGGGGTGTAGTTTTTATAATGGGGTCTTTTATGGGGTATTTCTAATATAAAGACCCTTCAAATCCACTTCAAAACTGAACTGGTCCCTGAAAAATAGTAAGTTTGAAAATTTTGTGAAACATTTCAAAATTGCTGCTGAACTTTGAAGCCCTCTGGTGTCTTCCAAAAGTAAAAACTCATAAATTTTATGATGCAAACATAAAGTAGACATATTGTATATGTGAACCCAAAAAAAATATATTTTGAATATCCATTTTCCTTACAAGCAGAGAGCTTCAAAGTTAGAAAAATGCAAAATTTTCATTCTTTTCATTAAATTTTGGGATTTTTCACCAAGAAAAGATGCAAGTTACCATAAAATGTTACCACTAAGTTAAAGTAGAATATGTCACGAAAAAACAGTCTCGGAATCAGAATGATAACTAAAAGCATTCCAGAGTTATTAATGTTTAAAGTGACAGTGGTCAGAATTGCAAAAAACGCTCCGGTCCTTAAGGTATAAAATGGCCTGGTCCTTGAGGGGTTAAGCAGTCAACCATCTCTCACCAATAGGTACACTATTCAAACTGTTTAACCCCTTAAGGACCAAGGGCGTACAGGTACGCCTTTGCTCCCTGGTACTTAAGGACCAAGGGCGTACCTGTACGCCCGTAGGAATTTCGGTCCCCGCCGCGCGCAGGGCGCGGACCGGGCCGGGGTGACTGCTGATATCTATCAGCAGGCACCCCGCGCAAATGCCCCGCGCAAATCCCCCCATGTCGGCGATCGGCGCAAATCGCAAGTGAATTCACACTTGCGATTTGCGCCGATTCCGGGTCATTACGAGTCTATGGTGACCCGGTGACCCGGAATAGAAGGGGGATCGCGGGTGTCCTAGACACCCACGATCCCCCTGTAGCGATAGGAGTGAGGTGGTAGGGTTGCCACCCCTCCTATCTCTGCTATTGGTGGTCTAGACGCGACCACAAATAGCAGATCGGGGGCGGAGGGGTTTACTTTCGGTTTCCCCGTTCTGCCCACCCACAATAGGCGGGGCAGGACGGGGAAACCGACAGGGAACGGCGCCGAAGATCCACTTACCCATCGGCGACGGCAGCGGGCGACGATCAGCGGCAGCAGCGGGCGACGATCGGCGTAAGAAGAGGACGGCGACGCAGCTTCCTGTATCCAACGGAAGTCGGTGAGTTACTTAGCAACATCTGGAGGGCTACAGTCTGAGACCACTATAGTGGTCTCTAAACTGTAACCCTCCAGATGTTGCAAAACTACAACTCCCAGCATGCCCAGAGAGCTGTTTAGGCTTGCTGGGAGTTGCAGTTTTGCAACAGCTGGAGGTCTACAGTTTGAGACCACTGCAAAGTGATCTCTATACTGTGCACCTCCAGATCTTGCAAAACTACAATTCCCAGCATGCCCAGACAGCAGTTTGCTGTCTGGCATGCTGGGAGTTGTAGTTTTGCAACATCTGGAGGTCCACAGTTTGGAGACCACTGTGCAGTGGTCTCTAAACTATAGCTCTCCAGATGTTGCAAAACTGCAACTCCCAGCATGCCTAAACAGCAAACAGCTGTCTCTGCATGCTGGGAGTTGTAGTTGCGATCCCTCCAGCTGTTGCATAACTACATCTCCCAGCATGCCTTTCGGCGATCAGTACATGCTGGGAGTTGAAGTTTTGCAACAGCTGGAGGCACACTGGTTGGAAAATACTCAGTTAGGTAACATAACCTAACTGAAGGTTTTCCAACCAGTGTGCCTCCAGCTGTTGCAAAAGTACAACTCCCAGCATGCACGGTCTGTCAGTACATGCTGGGAGTTGTAGTTTCGAAACAGCTGGAGGTTTGCCCCCCCATGTGAACGTACAGGGTACATTCACACTGGCGGGTTTACTGTAAGTTTTCTGCTTCAAGTATGAGAGCTGCGGCAAATGTTTCACCGCTGCGCAAACTCCTAGCGGTAAATTCACTGTAAACCCGCCAGTGTTAACGTACCCTAAAAACACTACACTTACACATAATAAAGAGTAAAACACTACATTTACACCCCCTTACACTGTCCCCTTAATAAAAATAAAAAACGTATTGTACGGCAGTGTTTACAAAACAGAGCCTCCAGCTGTTGCAAAACAACAACTCACAGCATTTCCGGACAGCCACTAACTGTCCAGGCATGCTGGAAGTTTAGCAACAGCTGGAGGCACCCTGTTTGGGAATCACTGGCGTAGAATACCCCTATGTCCACCCCTGTGCAATCCCTAATTTAGTCCTCAAATGCGCATGGCGCTCTCTCACTTCAGAGCCCTGTCGTATTTCAAGGAAACAGTTTAGTGCCACATATGGGGTATCTCCGTACTCAGGAGAAATTGCACTACTAATTTTGGGGGCTTTTTTTCCTTTTACCCCTTATGAAAAAGAAAAGTTGGGGTCTACACCAGCCTGTTAGTGTAAAAAAAAATTTTTTTTTACACTAACATGCTGGTGTTGTCCTTTACTTTTTATTTTCACGGGAGATAAAAGGAAAAAAAAGACCCCCAAAATTTGTAGCGCAATTTCTCCTGAGTACGGAAATACCCCATATGTGGGCGTAAAATGCTCTGCGGACGCACACCATGGCTCAGGAGTGAGAGCGCACCATGTACATTTGAGGCCTAAATTGGTGATTTGCACAGGGTGGCTGATTTTACAGCGGTTCTGACATAAACCCCAAAAAATAAATACCTACATGTGACCCCATTTTGGAAACGACACCCCTCACGGAACGTAACAGGGGGTATAGTGAGCCTGAACACCCCACAGATGTTTGACAAATTTTCATTAAAGTTGGATGGGAAAATGAAAAAAAAAAAATGTTTTCACTAAAATGCTGATGTCACCCTAAATTTTTCATTTTCAAAAGGGAAAATAAAAAAAAGCCCCCCAAAATTTGTAACCCAATTTCTTCTGAGTAAGAGCATACCCCATATGTGGATGTAAAGTGCTCTATGGGTGCACTACAATGCTCAGAAGAGAAGGAGCGCCATTGGGATTTTGAAGAGAAAATTTGTCCGGAATTGAAGGCCACTTGTGTTTACAAAGCCCCCATGGTACTAGAACAGTGGACCCCCCCCCATATGTGACCCCATTTTGGAAACTACACCCCTCATGTAATGTAATATGGGGTACAGTGAGCATTTATGCCCCACAGGTGTCTGACAGATTTTTGGAACAGTGATCCGTGAAAATGAAAAATTTAATTTTCCATTTGCACAGCCCACTGTTCCAAAGATCTGTCAAACGCCAGTGGGGTGTAAATGCTCACTGCACCCCTTATTAAATTCTGTGAGGGGTGTAGTTTCCAAAATAGGGTCACATGTGGGGGGGGGGGGGGTCCACTGTTCTGGCACCATGGGGGCTTTGTAAATGCACATGGCCCCTGACTACCATTCCAAACGAATTCTCTTTCCAAAAGCTTAATGGTGCTCCTCCTCTTCTGAGCATTGTAGTTCGCCCGTAGTGCACTTCAGGTCCACTTATGGGGTACCTCCATACTCAGAAGAGATGGGGTTACAAATTTTGGGGGGTATTTTCTGCTATTAACCCTTGCAAAAATGTGAAATTTGGGCGGAAACACACATTTTAGTGAAAAAATATATATTTTTTTTACATATGCAAAAGTCGTGAAACCCGTGTGGGGTATTAAGGCTCACTTTATTCCTTGTTACGTTCCTCAAGGGGTCTAGTTTCCAAAATGGTATGCCATGTGTTTTTTTTTTGCTGTTCTGGCACCATAGGGGCTTCCTAAATGCGACATGCCCCCCGAGCAAAATTTGCTCTCAAAAAGTCAAATATCACTCCTTCTCTTCTGAGCATTGTAGTTCTCCCGTAATGCACTTCAGGCCAACTTATGGGGTGCTTCCATACTCAGAAGAGATGGGGTTACAAATTTTGGGGGGTATTTTCTGCTATTAACCCTTGCAAAAATGTGAAATTTGGGGGGAAACGCACATTTTAGTGAAAAAAACATTTTTTTTTTACATATGCAAAAGTCGTGAAACACCTGTGGGGTATTATGGCTCACTTTATTCCTTGTTAAGTTCCCCAAGGGGTCTAGTTTCCAAAATGGTATGCCATGTGGGTTATTTTTGCTGTTCTGCCACCATAGAGGCTTCCTAAATGCAACATGCCCCCCAAAAACCATTTCTGAAAAACGTACTCTCCAAAATCCCCTTGTCGTTCCTTCGCTTCTGAGCCCTCTACTGCGCCCGCCGAACACTTTACATAGACATATGAGTTATGTGCTTACTCGAGAGAAATTGGGCTACAAATATAACTATATTTTCTCCTTTTACCCCTTGTAAAAATTCAAAAATTGGGTTGACAAGAATATGCGAGTGTAAAAAATAAAGATTGTGAATTTTCTCCTTCACTTTGCTGCTATTTCTGTGAAACACCTAAAGGGTTAAAACACTTACTGATTGTCATTTTGAATACTTTGGGGGTGTAGTTTTTATAATGGGGTCATTTGTGGGGTATTTCTAATGGGAAGACCTTTCAAATCCACTTCAAACCTGAACTGGTCTCTGAAAAAAAGCGAGGTTCAAAATTTTGTGAAAAATTGGAAAAGTGCTGCTGAACTTTGAAGCCCTCTGGTGTCTTCCAAAAGTAAAAACTCATCAATTTTATGATGCAAACATAAAGTAGACATATTGGAAATGTTAATAAAAAAAAATTTTGAATATCCATTTTCCTTACAAGCAGAAAGCTTAAAAGTTATAAAAATGCTAAATTTTCAAATTTTTCATCAAATTTGGGGATTTTTCACCAAGAAACGATGCAAGTTACCACAAAATTTTACCACTATGTTAAAGTAGAATATGTCACAAAAAAACAATCTCGGAATCAGATTGATAACTAAAAGCATTCCAGAGTTATTAATGTTTAAAGTGAGAGTGGTCAGATGTGCAAAAAACGCTCTGGTCCTAAGGTGTAAAATGGCCTGGTCCTTAAGGGGTTAAGCATTCCTGCAAACATAATTGGTTAGCCATGAATCCAATAGGTAGAACAGAACACTCCAGCAAAAATATTTATTTAGTTATTGGAACCCAATGGTCTTGAAGTGATATTTGCTTTGCTTCTTTCCTTAGATTGAAATCAGTGGTTGCTTCCAGGCATCTCTGCATGTCAAGAGGCAAGTACAGGAGAGTAATGGAGTTCCCTGTTGTGAGTGTTAGTTGATATATTCTGTTGTTATAGATTAGTGTTGCTCACGAATATTCGCAATGCGAATTTTATTCACGAATATCGCATATTCGCGAATTCACAAATATAGCACTATATATTTGTAATTATGAATATTCTTTTTCTTTGTTTTTTTTTCACAGTACACATCACAGTGATCACCCCTCTCTGCTTCCAGCTTGTGGGGGGTAAAGAAGACTCTAATATTACTGTGTGAGACTGGCATGCAAATTTTCGCATATGCAAATTTTCGCTAATGCAAATTTTTTATTTGCTAATTTTGTATATGCTAATTTTCGCATATGCGAATTTTCGCATATGCGAAAATAAAACTCGAATATTACGAATATGCGAATTTAGCGAATATATGACGAATATTCGTCCATATATTCGCGAAATATCGCGAATTCGAATATGGCCTATGCCGCTCGACACTATTATAGATATGCATTGTACAAAAACTTGAATCCGTCAGAAAAAGGAGACATCTCTGTTTATCCTGTTAAAAAACAGAACCTGACAGAAATTGGTCAAATGGGCAAAAACAGACATTTTTAACCATAATACAAGCCCATTTAAAATCTTTTTTAAGTCCCATAAAATATAAACTGATGTTTCAATAGAATTGACAAACATAGTGTAAACAGGCCCTAATAATTGTAACATGATGGACCACCTTACACTGGAACTGATTTATCAATAAGTGTAACACTCACATTTCAGAAGACAGGAACTCCGGTGGATCCGCTGGACCTGTGTTGCAGATGACTCGGACCGTACCAGGGAGCAGAGTCTAAGGTGCCGCTGGTTTTCACCAGAGCCTGCCGCAAAGTGGGATGGACTTGCTGCGGCAGGCGACACCCAGGTCGCAACCCCTGGCACGGCCCGACCACACAGGCAACTGAGGACATGCGAGGCACAGGAGGGATAAGGCAGCTCATAGTCTGGATAGCAGAATTTCAGGGCAGGTGGCACAGTAGCATAGTCAAGACATAGCGGGAGATCAGTAGGCAGGCGGCAGAGGAGCAAGGGATCAGCTACACAGCAGGCAATACTGTGGAATGCTTTCTCTAAGGCACAAGGCAAAAAAGATCTGGCAAGGGAGTGAGGAGGGTGGAGGAATTTATAAATGAGCCACAGGTGAATTACACTAATGAGTGTACTGGCCCTTTAAATCTTAAAGTTCCGGCGTGCGCGTGCCCTAGGGGTTGGGGACATGCGCACCGGGGCAGAAAGGCGGAGGCAGGAGAAACACCCGGAGAGTGAAGGGCTGGGAATCGCATGCGGGCGTGTCCCGCGATGCAAGTCTCAGCCCCGTCAGCAGCAGCAGGTAAGGGGACCATGCGCTTATGGCCAGTGTGTGTGGCCGGAGCACAAAACGTAACAGTACCCCCCCCCCCCCTTTGGTCTCCCTCTCCTTTTACGAGAGAGGAAACTCCTGAGAAGGTCACGGTCCAGGATATTCTTCTCAGGCTCCCAAGATCTCTCCTCAGGACCTTAACCCTCCCAGTCAACCAAAAAAAATTGTCTACCTCTCACAGTTTTTGTCACAAGAATCTGTTTAACTTTGTACACGTCAGAAGAGCCGGAGACAGGTGTGGGGACAAGATTCTTCTGAGAGAACCGTTTTATGACAAGAGGCTTGAGGAGAGAGACGTGGAAGGAATTGGGATTATGGGATTATAATGTAGCAGGTAGACGGAGTTTGTAGGAGACAGGATTGATTTTTTGTAGAATCTGAAAGGGACCAAGGTAGCTGAGACCGAGCTTGTAACAAGGGATCTTGAAGCGGATGTACTTGGATGAAAGCCACACCATGTCACCAGGAGAGGAGGAGAAAGAGGAGGTCTTCTACTTTTACCCGCTTGCGCCTTCATGCGAGTCTGGGATAACGACTGTCGGGTCTGTTGCCAGATGGTGGAGAAGTCTCAGACCAGCTCATCAACAGCTGGCACACCAGCGGAGACTGTGAGAGGAAGAGGAGAAGGGAGATGAAGAGGAGAAGGGGGACAACCTTGTGGACTCGGAATTTAACCTTATGATTATATGAGAATGGCGAGCTGAAACAAATTGCCGAAGATAAGTCTCAAGGATTTGATTAACCCTCTCCACCTGACCATTGGACTAAGGGTGGTAGGCCGAGGAGAAGTCCAGATTGATGTCCAGACGGTTACAAAGTGCTCGCCAGAACTTAGAGACAAACTGCACACCTCGATCTGAAACGATAGGCTGAGGAAGACCATGTAAACAAAAGACATGCAACAAGAAGTACTTCGCCAGCTGCGGGGCAGAAGGAAGACCTGTTAGAGGAATGAAATGAGCCATCTTGGAAAACCTATCTACACTGACCCAGATGACAGTATTATTATGAGATGGTGGCAAATCAGTGATGAAATCCATGGCGATATGGGGCAAGGGAGTCTCTGGAATGGGTAAAGGCTTTAAGAGTCCTGCAGGTCTCTGTTGAGGAATTTTGTCACGGGCACAAGTTTCACAGGACCGAACAAAATCAGAAACATCACGTTCAAGATGGGGCCACCAGTATTTCCGGGAAATAAGAAGTAGAGTCTTGTGGATTCTAGGTTTTCCTGCTGTCAAGGAAGAATGACCCCATTTCAGGACCTTGCGTCTCAATCTGGCGGGCACAAAGGATTTTCCCGGAGGAACTTGCTGAATCTCGGCAGGAGCGGTAGGAATCAAACGGTCAGGAGGAATAATATGCCTAGGAGTGGAGTCCAAACCAATGACGTCAGAGGACCTGGAGAGAGCATCAGCCCTGATGTTCTTGTCTGCTGGATGGAAGTGAATAAAGAAGTTGAACCTAGAAAAGAACAGTGACCATCTTGCCTGGCGGGGGTTGAAACGCTGAGCAAACTGAAGGTATAGAAGATTCTTATGGTCGGAGTAGATGCTGACAGAATGAGAAGAACATTCCAATAAATGTCGCCATTCCTCCAAAGTTAGCTTGATAGCGAGGAGTTCACGATCTCCAATGGAGTAATTCCTCTCAGCAGGAGAGAATGTCTTGGAGAAGAACCCACAAGTTACACTCCAAAGCAAAGGGCCTCTCTGGATCAGGTCTTGTAAGCACGGATGCAGAGGCAAACGCAGACTTTAAACGGGAGAAGGCCTCTTCAGCCTCATGAGACCAATATTTAGGATTAGATGCCTTCTTAGTGAGAGCCACAATAGGAGCAACCAAGGATGAAAAATGTGAGATAAACTGACGATAACAGTTAGCGAATCCCAGAAAGCATTGAAAAGCACGTAGGCCCAAAGGACGAGGTCAATCCAATACTGCATTATCTGGATCCATCTGCAGGCCCTGATGAGAGCCAATGTAGCCAAGAAACGGAAGACTAGATTTCTCGAACAGGCATTTCTCCAGTTTGACGTAGAGCTGATTCTTCCGTAGTCGCTGAAGAACCAAACAAACATGAGAACGATGCCCCTCTAGGTTGGAAGAGAAGATCAGGATGTCATCTAGGTATATGACAAAACAGGTGTGGAGAAGATCACGGTAGATATCATTGACAACCTCTTGAAAAACGGCTGGAGCATTGCAGAGATCAAAAGGCATTACAAGATACTCAAAATTTCTGTTACCAGTATTGAAGGCCGTTTTCCATTCATCTCCCTTGCGTATACGAATGAGGTTATACGCACCGCGTAAGTCCAACTGGGAGAAGACCTTGGCACCACGTAGACGGTCAAAAAGTTCTGAGCTAAGAGGTAGAGGGTAACGGTTCTTGACCGTGATTTTGTTAAGTCCCATGTAGTCAATACATGGACGGAGTAAGCCATCCTTCTTCCCTACAAAGAAGAAACCTGCTCCAGCAGGAGAAGAGGACTTACAGATAAATCCCTTTTGGAAATTCTCCTGGATATACTCAGCCATGGCTTTGGTCTCAGGAATTGATAGAGGGTATATCCTTCCACGAGGAGGAGTGGTACCAGGAAGAAGATTAATAGGGCAGTCATAAGGACGATGTGGAGGCAGAGACTCAGCCTGTTATTTGCAGAAAATGTCAGAGAAATATTGGTAAGATGGCTGCAGGCCAGGTAAAGGAGGAAGACGAGAAACAACTTTACGCAGAACTAGTTGGAAGCAAAAATTTTGACAGGATTGTCCCCAGATAATTATTTCTCCAGTTCTCCAATCCAGTTGCAGGGAATGGCGTTGCAGCCAAGGAAGCCAAGAAGAATCTCAGATGTACAATGTGGCAGAAAATAGAATTCAATTGTTTCTTAATGCGATACTCCCACTTGCATGACGAGAGATTCAGTACGGAAGTGAACCTTACAGTCCAGATTTTGTCCATTAACAGAGGAGATGAACAAGGGCTTGTCAAGCCAAGAAAGGGGAAGATTATACTTGTGAAATAAAGTCACCTGCTGATCCAGAATCCAAAATTGCTGTAGTGCTGAAGGAAAACTTGGCTGAAGGGAAGACTTGTACAGGAATATTTAAGCGTGGAGAGGTAGTTTTCACACCCAGGGATGCCTCTATCACATATCCTAGGTGCTGACAAACTGTACAGTCCTTGTGAAAGTGCTCTGGGCTAGCACAATACAAGCACAAATTCTCATTGCGTCGTCGTGACCTCTCCTGTTGCGTCAGACGAGAATGATCTTGTATAACCTCTTCGGCAAGAGGCGCAGGAAACTGAAGAGGTGGACATTGAAACATGGCTGTCAGGCAGGCAAGTTCCCTCTCTAAGCGCAGTACCTGTTGTCTCTCAGCAAAACGCACATCAATGCGTGTGCCCAAGTGGATAAATTCTGTCAAAGAAGATGGAGAATCACGTGCTGCAAGGGCATCTTTAATCCTGCTTGACAGTCCTTTTTTGAATGGGGCACTCAAGGCCTCATCATTCCAGGCAAGTTCAGAGGCTAGAATGCGGAATTAAACTGCGTAGTCACCAACGGTAGAATTCCCTTGACAGAGGTTCAGCAACGCCATCTCAGCTGAAGAGGCACGTGCGAAGACACTGTGAAATTCTGCCAAGAAGGCAGACAAATTGGAGGATACGGTCCCAAAGAGGTGTAGCCAGAGCCAGGGCTTTACCGGACAGTAGACTAAAGACAAAGGCCACCTTCGTACGTTCCATTGGAAACAGTTCAGACATGGGCTCCAAGTGCATGGAGCACTGTGTAACAAAGCCTCTGCATGACTTGGAATCCCCATCATACTTGGGAGGTAAAGGCAGGTATAGCTGGGAGCCAGAAGACACTGCAGGAGCTGGAGGGTGGAGTGGGCCAGGTTGTGGTACCTGCTGCTGTTGCAAGGCCAAAAGCTGTTGCATCATGGCTGAAAGTTGAGAAAGTTGCTGCGCCTGTCGGGCCAACAACTGCGACTGACGTACCCCAATGGAGGGAAGATCCGCGACTTCAGACACGGGTACCTCAGCAGGATACATGGCCGGATCTTACTGTAACACTCACGTTTCAGAAGACAGGAACTCCGGTGGATGTGGATCCGCTGGACCTCTGTGGCAGATGACTCGGACTGTACCAGAGAGCGGAGCCCACCGCAAAGCGGGATGGTCTTGCTGCGGCAGGCGGCACACAGGTCGCTACCCCTGAAAATGCTCCTCCTCACAGGCGGCTGAGGAGATGTGAAGCACAGGAGGGATAAGGCAGCTCATAATCTGGAAAGCAGAAGGCCAGAGCAGGCAGCACAGTAGCGTAGTCAAGACATAGCAGGAGTTCAGGAGGCAGGCGGCAGAGGAGGAAGGTCAAAGTCACAAAGCAAGGGATCAGATACACGGCAAGGCAATACTGAGGGACGCTTTCTCTAAGGCACAAGGCAATAAAGATCTGACAGGGGAGTGAGGAGTGTGGAGGAATTTATAAATGAGCCACAGGTGAATGGCCCTTTAAATCCTAAAGCTCTGGCGCGCGGGCGCCCTAGGGGACGGGGACACGCACACCGGAGCAGAGAGGCAGAGGCAGGAGAAACACCCGGAGAGTGACTGACTGGGACTCGCATGTGAGCGCATCCCGCGATGCGAGTCCCAGCCCCGTCGGCAGCAGCAGGTAAGGGGACCATGCGCTCAAAGCCAGCGTGTGCAGTCGGAGCGCATAACGTAACAATTAGTTTACAAATATAAAAACAATACAGTGCTGTAAAGGTGGACTGAGTTAGGCTGGGTTCACATATGTCTGGCATCCGGCATAGGTGAACTTAGCCTAAATCTCCATGCAACTGATGCCACAACTGATGACAAGTTGTTCATTTTTTTTAACCATCTGGCGTCAAAATTGAGGCGCTGGATGATTGTGAACTATCCCATTCAAATGAATGGGATTCGTTCTAGCATCAGTTTCCCTCCGGTGCACTCCCGAGGGAAACTGTGCCGGACGCTGCACATATGTGAACCCAGTATTATTATGTCTACCTTAACGTTTTTTAACTGTTGCCAAATGTTTTGTGGTTACTCATAAAGGCATTTATGGAAATAATGAAATGATTGCCTGTTAGATCATGGAAAATCTTTCTGGTTATTTAATGACTTTTAAGTGCTCACCTTTGATGTGCTCATGACATTCTCAGAGAGTTTGATAGTTACGACCATTTTTTTTTCTTTTTGGCTTAAGTGACTGCAGCTCATTTAGCTGTTAATTACATCGGGAGGTCTGCATGACTGCAGATGGTAATTTGAATACACTCCTAGTGTCAGAGCGGAGTATGTACGAGTGAGCTTGATAGGGATTATGATGATTAATGTATGGTTCATAGATAAGTGGGCTAATGAACGCACCTAATTTCATCAAATACAATTAATTAAATGAACTTATGATATTAACCCATTTTTTGATGCATGCATAATGTGTACTATTGATCTGCAGTAAAAGAGTGGACCTATCAGGAGGGTCACTGTCTGTCGTAGGCAAAGGAGGTGCCATTAGCATTAGTTTGATGCAAACTATAATTGATGTGTCTGCATGCTTTAGTGATGTACCAAATGTACTGTTAATTGTCAAAAGAAGTTCTCATTGATTTTGTCTACATTAGGATTTACATTTAAATTGATTTGCGAGATGCTATAAATTTATAACTGCTGTAAAATAAGGGGGTACACTTTATGTATTAAAGGAAAGAATTCATGCCCTTGACAAAAAAAAGTATAACTGTGTTAAACAGAGTGATCGCTGAGTAAATTTTTTGAAATTGTGGTTACTTAGACTTTCAACAGTGACAATTAAAAGATTAAAGTGCAGCACAGAAAATTAATTTCTCCAAATATTTTCATTATTTTCAATAACATTCAAGGAAAATAGATTAGACAATTTAGAAATTAAAAGAATATCAAAATGTATTTGTTTGCTATACACTACGTCTGTTATAATAGGGATTTATTACCATTGGTCTTTTTTTTATTTTTTTAAAGCTTATTTCCTGTAAAATATTTCTATTCTTTTGATTTCAATGGTACAATGTCCAAATCAGGGACGGCTTTAAGTTAAATGGTATACTGTCGGCAAGGCCAGCTGTAGGTTTACTTGGGCCCTTGGGTGACAGCCTTACTGGGCCCCAATGTGGCTGATGGCCCCAATTGTGCTATATGACACTATTCTCATCAAATCTGGTGAAACTACCAATGGAGGCTTTAAAACTCTAATAATAGTGTAAACACAGTGTAGGCTAGTGGGGTCTGTCAAGTTTTTGGCAACTGTTGTTTGGCATATCCTGCACTGCAACCCGGGTTTTCAGAACAACAATGGCAATATGAACAGGACCTTAACCCCTTGGGGATGGAGCCCATTATGACCCTAAGGAAGGGAGCATTTTTTTCAAATCTGACCTCTATCACTTTATGCATTAATGACTCTCGGATGCTTTTACTTATAAATTTGATTCTGAGATAGTTTTTTTGTGACATATTCTACTTTATGTTAGTGGTAAATTTTCGTCGATACTTGCATAATTTCTTGGGGAAAAATTCAAAAATATCAGGAAAAATTAGAAAATTTGAAGAACTATGCTTGTAAGGAAAAGGGGCATGTCAAATAAATTATATATTGATTCACATATACAATATGTCTACTTTATGTTTTCATCATAAAGTTGACATGTTTTTACTTTTTGAAGACATCAGAGGGCTTCAAAGTATAGCAGCAATTTTCCAAATTTTTTACGAAAATTTCAAAATCTGAATTTTTCAGGGACCAGTTACGTTTTGAAGTGAATATGAGGATCTTTATGTTGGAAATCCCCTATAATATACCCCATTATGAAAACTGCACCCCTCAAAGTATTCAAAATGACATTCAAAAAGTTTGTTAACCCTTTAGGTGTTTCACAAGAATAGCATCAAAATGGAGGATAAAAATCTAAATCAAAATTTTTTACACTAACATGTTATTGCAGCCCGATTTTTTTCATTTTTACAAGGGGTAAAAGGTAAAAAGGCCCCCAAAACTTGTAATTCCTTTTTTCTCAAGTAAAGAAATATCTCATATGTGGATGTAAAGTAACAAGGGGTAAATTGAGTCTTTATACCCCACAGGCAATTGACGAACTTTCGTTAAAGTGGGACGTGAAAATGAAAAATTTGATTTTTAACACTAAAATGCTGGTGTTACCCCATTTTCACAAGGAGTAATAGGAGAAAATGCCCCCCAAAATTTGTAACCCCATTTCTCTCGAGTAAGGAAATACTTCATATGTGGATGTAAAGTGCTCTGTGGGTGCTCTAGAGGGCTTAGAAGGGAAGGAGTGACATTGGGCTTTTGAAGAGCGAATTTTGCTGAAATGGTATTTGGGGGGCATGTCGCATTTAGGAAGCCCCCATGATACCAGAACAGTAAAAAAAAACACTATTTTTGAAACTACACCCCTCAAGGAATGTTACAAGTGGTTAAGTGAGCCTTAACATCCCACAGGTGATTGACGAACTTCCATTAAAGTTAGACATAAAAAAAAAATGCTGGTGTTACCCCAAATTTTTCATTTTCCCAAGGGGTAACAGGAGAAAAAGCCCCAACAATTTCAAACCCTATTTCTTCTGAATATAGAAATACCTCATATGTGCATATAAAGTGCTCTCCGGGCGAGCTACAGTGCTTAGAAGAGAAGGAGCGCCTTTGGGCTTTTGGAGAGAGAATTTGTTTGGAATTGAAGTCGGGGGCCATGTGCATTTACAAAGCCCCCATGGTGCCAGAACAGTGGACCCCCCCACATGTGAAACTACACCTCTCACAGAATGTAACAAGGTGTACAGAGAGCATTTACTCCCCACTGGCATTTGACAAATCTTTGGAACAATGTGCTGTGCAAATGAAAAATTTTATTGTTCCTTTTTACGGACCCCTATTCAAAAAATGTGTCAGACACCTGTGGGGTGTAAATGCTCACTGTACCCCTTGTTACATTCTGTGAGAGGTGTAGTTTCCAAAATGGGATCACATGTGGGGGGTCCACTGTTCTGGCACCATGGGGGCTTTGTAAACCAACATGGCCTTCAATTCCAGCCAAATTCTCTCTCCAAAAGCCCAATGGCGCTCCTTCTTCTCTGAGCCCTGTAGTGGCCAGCAGAGCACTTTACATCCAGATATGGGGTATTTCCTTACTCAGAAGAAATGGGGCTACAAATTTTGGGGGGCTTTTTTCCTATTACCCCTTGTGAAAATGAAAAATTTGGGGTAACACCGGCATTTCAGGGGGAAAAAAATAATTTTTAATTTTCATGTCCAACTTTAACAAAAATTTGTCAAAGACCTGTGGGGTGTTAAGGCTCACTATATCCCTTGTTACGTTCCTTGAGGGGTGTAGTTTCCAAAATGGGGTCTTATGTGTTTTTTTTTTTTTTTTTGCTTTCATGTCAGAGCTGCTGTAACTATCAGCCACCCCTGTGCAAATCACCAATTTAAGCCAATGTACTCCTGAGCCTTGTTGTGCGTCCGCAGAGAATTTTACGTCCACATATGGGGTATTTCTGTACTCAGAAGAAATTGCATTACAAATTTTGGGGCAACACCAGCATGTTAGTGTAAAAATTTTGTTTTTTTTAAACTAACAGGCTGGTGTAGCCTATAACTTTTCCTTTTCATGTGGGGTAAAAGGAGGAAAATCTCCCCAAAATTTGTAACGCAATTTCTCCTGAGTACAGAAATACCCCATATGTGACACTAAACTGTTGCCTTGAAATACGACAGGGCTCTGAAGTGAGAGAGCGCCATGCGCATTTGGGGCATCAATTAGGAATTTGCAATAGGGGCGGACCTGGATACAAGGATGGCACTTGACTCCACCAAGCAGTGTTTCCCCAACAGGATGCCTCTAGCTGTTTCAAAACTCCCAGCATGCCTGGACAGTCAATGGCTGTCCAGCAATACTGGGAGTTGTTGTTTTGCAACAGCTGAAGGCTCCGTTTAGGAAACACTCCCGTATGAAACGCTTTCAATTTTTATTGGGAGGGGGGGGCAGTGTGAGGGGGGGCAGTGTTTTACTTTTTATTTTGTGTTAGTGTAGTGTAGAGTTTTTAGGGTACATTAAGACAGGCAAGGGTTCACAATGTGTTTTTCACTGGGAGTTTCAACGGCGGCGGAAGATTTGCCGCAGCTCAAACTTGTAGAAGGAAACCCACTGTAAACCCCCGCCCGTTTGAATGTACCCTGTACACCCCAAACCTTCAGCTGTTGCAAAACTACAACTCCCAGAATGCATTGACAGACCGTACATGCTGGGAGTTGTAGTTTTGCAAAAGCTGGAGGCACAGGGGTTGGGGTCACTGAGTTATGAAACAGACTCTAGCTCAGTGTTTCCCAACCAGTGTGCCTACAGCTGTTGCAAAACTACAATTCCCAGCATTCCCAGATAGTCAGGGATGCTGGGGGTGTAGCTCTGCAATATCTGGACCTTCAGGTGTTTCAGAACTACAACTTCCAGCATGCCTGGAAAGTCTGAGCATGCTAGGAATTGTAGTTATACAACAACTGGGTTAGAACAGTTTGGAAACCACTAAGTAGTGGTCTCTAAACTGTAGCCCTTCAGATGTTGCAAAACTACAACTCCAAGCAAGCCCAAACTGTTCAGGCATGCTGGGAGTTGTAGTTCTGCAACATCTGAAGGGCCAGATGTTGCAGAACTACACCGCCCAGCATCCCTGACTGTCTGGGCATTCTGGGAGTTGTAGTTTTGCTGCATCTGGAGACCAACGTATAGTGGTCTCCAAACTGTGCCACTTCAGTTTGGAGACCAACGTATAGTGGTCTCCAAACTGTGCCACTTCAGATGTTGCAAAACTATAACTCCCAGCATGCCCAGAAAGTCAGTGCATGCTGAAAGTTGTAGTTTTGCAACATCTGGAGGTTCACAGTTTGGTGACAACTACACAGTGGTCTCCAAACTGTGGCTGTCCAGATGTTGCAAAACTACAACTCCCAGCATGCCTAGACAGCATTTGGCGGTCTGGGCATGCTGAGAGTTGTAGTTTTGCAACTTTTAGAAGGCCACAGTGAAGATCACTTACCAGCGATCTTCACTGCAGCCTCCTTCACCGCTGCACTTTCCGGCCTTTCTCCTCCTGCCACTGCCTGATGTCCCTGCCGCTGCTCCAATGCCGCCCGGTAAACTGGCCATGCTCCCCCCTCGCCGCAGTTGTTCCCCCCGCTCTGGCCGGACTTCGAACGGGCAGAATGGGGGAAATGAACTTTAATCCACCCCCGCCCCCAATTGCCATTGGTCGGTCAGTACTGATGTCAGGGGATAGGAGGAGGTTGCACCCCTGCCACCTCGCTCCTATCCTTTAGAATGATCGGGGCTGTCTCTGACATCTCCGATCATTCTTATTTTCCGGGCAGATAGGGTCACCAATGACCCGATTGGCCCGAAATTGTCGCAAATATGTTTTTTAAAGTTTTTAAAAGTGGTAACACAGTAGGGAACCTGTAAATTAGGTATTGTTATTGCAACAATGAGAGAATTACAGATAACATGTCAAATTTATCAAACAATGAACAGCATTTAACCTTTAAGGACGCAGGGCGTATATGTATGCCCTGCGCCCGCTCACCTTCTATGACGCACGCTCAGGAGCTGAGCATGCATCATAGAGTGATGGTCTCAGCAGCTGGGACCTGTGGCTAATGCCGTACATCACAGATTGCAATGATACCCAGCAGTAACATGTCTAAAATGTAAGAATAACAATCCTGGCTGCTCAGTCGAGCTAAACAGAATCACCGCAGTAAAAACATGGTGCCCTGATCAGAGGAGAATACGGAGTGAGGGCCCATACCTGCCTCCTCGCCGTTCAATTGGTGCTCTGATGCTCCAGTCAGCCATGGAAGGTCTGACTACACAGAAAGAGGCAAACAAGCAAAAAGAACGCTTAATCTCAGGTCCAACATGGCTTACAGAAAGTCCATACTTCTGCAGAAAAGGACATTAGCACCCATTTTAAAGTTGTACTCCGCTGGAAAAAAAAATTGAATCAACTGGTGCCAGAAAGTTAAACATATTTGTAAATTATTGTAAAGAACGGAGAGGCTCCTGTGGAAAGTTTCACTACAACGACCCGGGCAACTCAAACTGACACCTGTACCTAAGGTGTCTGAAAAAGGGCTATTAAACAATAAAGATATTTGAGGCTCAAGGTCTCTGGATAAGGAATACACTTGTTTGTTAATATCAAGATATATCAGATATTTATTAATTAATTTATATCAAACTGATAATCCGGGATCACAGGGCCCTTGTAAGTCCACGGAGTCAGATAGATTTAGATAAAAATATGACATATAAAATCATAAAAAATTCATATATAGAAATTCATAAATATAGAAATAAAACATATATATGTAGCAGCTAATTCACATCGGCGCTCTCAGGCCAGAGAGCAGGGACAGACGGCTGCCTGACATCGCTGAGGATAAGCAAGGAGCGGTAACTATACATCCGAAAATTGCATCCGGACCGGTGAGATAAATCCACTTTAATACTATACGCATAGTTTGAATGAATTGCCGATATTTGAGTATACTAACCAGTGCTACTGAACTAAAGAATACAGTATCCTACAATTGCTTTGTATGATATATAAGAAACATTGTTGCTTTGGCAAAGTCTGAGGTCACAGACACCTGAGTATTACTCAATTGCCACTTAACTGTTACAATCAAAAGGACATTCTATAAGTGTGAAAGACTGTGATGTTCTTCCTGGACTGCGATGGCACTTTAATGGACATTTACCTATAACCAATTGCTATCCAGAGTGCCGATCTGAATTAGCTGCTACATATATATGTTTTATTTCTATATTTATGAATTTCTATATATGAATTTTTTATGATTTTATATGTCATATGTTTATCTAAATCTATCTGACTCCGTGGACAGGGCCCTGTGATCCCAGATTGTCAGTTTGATATAAATTAATTAATAAATATCTGATATATCTTAATATTAACAAACAAGTGTATTCCTTATCCAGAGACCTTGAGCCTCAAATATCTTTATTGTTTAATAGATTTGTAAATTACTTCTATTTAAAAATCTTAATCCTTCCAGTACTTATCAGCTCCTGTATGCTCCACAGGAAGTTATTTTCTTTCTGTCTGACCACAGTGCTCTCTGCTGACACCTCTGTCCATTTTCCGAACTGTCCAGAGTAGGAGCAAATCCTCATAGCAAACTTATCCTCTTCTGGATAGTTCCTGATATGGACAGAGGTGTCTGCAGAGAGTACTGTGGTCAGACAGAAAGGGAATTCAAAAAGAAAAGAACTTCCTCTGGAGTATAGAGCAGCTGATTAAGATATTTAAATAGAAGTCATTTACAAATCTGGTTAACTTTCTGGCATCAGTTGATAAAAAAAAAAAAAAAAGGTTTTCCAGTGGAGTACCCCTTTAACAACTGTTCTTATTCGGTATCATGAAACATAGCTATTACATTAATGTTAATTATAGAAAAAAAATGAATTATATAACTAATAACTATATTAATTTTAATATCTTATCCCCTATCCAAAGAATAGGGGATAAGATGTTAGATCGCCGAGGTCCCGCTGCTGGGGACCCCTGGGATCGCCGCTGCGGCACCAAGCCATCATTACTGCACAGAGCAAGTTCGCTCTGTGCATAATGACGGCCGATACAGGGGCCGGAGCAGCGTGACGTCATGGCTCCGCCCCTCATGACATCACGGCGCGTCCCCTTAATGCAAGTCTATGGCAGGGGGCATGACGACCGCCACTCCCCCTTCCCATAGACTTGTATTGACGGGGGCGCGCCATGATTTCACGAGGGGCGGAGCCGTGATGTAACGATGCCCTGACCCCTGTATTGCTCGTCATTACATGCAGAGCGATCTAGCTCTGCGCAGTAATGATAGCGGGGTGCTGCAGCAGCGATCCTCGGGGTCCCCAGCAGCGGGACCCCGGCGATCTGACATCTTATCCCCTATCCTTTGGATAGGGGATAAGATGTCTAGGGTCGGAGTACCCCTTTAAGGGCCAGATCAATTTTATTTTTGCATTTTCGTTTTTTCCTCCTCGCCTTCTAAAAATCATAACTCTCTTATATTTGCATCAACAGACCCATATGAGGGCTTGTTTTTTGCGTCACCAATTGAACTTTTGTAATTACATCACTTATTTTACCATAAAATGTACGGCGCAACCAAACAAATATTATTTATGTGAGAAAATTGAAGAGGAAACCGCAATTTAGCAAATTTTGGAAGGTTTTGTTTTCACGCTGTACACTTTCCGGTAAAAATGACATGTTTTCTTTATTCTGTGGGTCAATACGATTAAAATGATACCCATGATTATATTCTTTTCTATAATTGTACAGCTTAAAAAAAATCTCAAACCCTTTTAGCAAAATTAGTGTTTGAAATTGCCCTATTTTGACCACCTATAGCTTTCTAATTTTTCTGTATATGGGGCGATATGAGAGCTTATTTTTTGCGCCATGATCTGTAGTTTTTATCAGTACCACTTTTGCTTAAGTTTTACTTTTTATTCATTTTTTATAAAAAATTTATGGAATAAAATGTGACAAAAAGTAGCAATTTTGGACTTTAAAAAAAAAAAATTTACGTTTATGCCGTTCACTGTATGGGATAATTAACCATATATTTTAATAGTTCATACTTTTACGCATGTGGAAATACCAAATATGTGCATTAATTCTTCTTTACGCTTTTTTTGGGGTAAAATGGGGAAAAACGGACGTTTTACTTTTTATTGGGGGAGGGGATTTTTCTCATTTTTTTACTTTTTTATTTTACTTTTTTAACTTTTTTTTTTTTTAACACTTTTTATGTCCCCATAGGGGACTATTCATTGCAATCAGTTGATTCCGGAAGAAGCACAGTTAGTGCGAAACGGATGTTGTTCGTGCGGTTTTGGGGTAGAGCACCTGCACTTCAAGTTTTGTAACCTGCACACGCTGGTCAATAAAGAAGCTTGCGTTGAATTCTATGGTGAGCTGCTGTCTTTTTCTGCTTCACTGTTTTGTTACTTTATTTTATGGTGCAGCATGATCCCAATGATACTAAACTTTAATCATGTATGTTTTGTTCTATGGTTAATAAAATAGAAAAAAAAAAATTTCATCGCCATGTTCTGACCCCTAAAACTGAGCTGTTCTTGTTTCTATCACTTAAAAGAAAAAGAAAAATTATCGGGATGTGATGTGGCCAAAAATCAGCTATTTTGGCATTTGGAATTCTAAGGAAGGTTTTAACAATTGCAGATCTATGGAAGACCCAAAGGCACAGGTAAGGCATAGTGACAAATCGGCACCCTGTGACCACTAGACATCAGGGATCACTGAGATTTAAATTTTAAATGCCATGCAATCTTCTTATTTAAAGGTGTTCTCCACTGCCCTGCCTTCTGGAGCTTCACTCGCAGCGTCCGGAAGTTAATTACTCTGAACGCTGTGTGCGGGCTTCCGTGTTCGAGGCCCTCTCGTGACATCACGCCCGCATAGACTTTCGTTGAGGGGGCGGGCGTAACGTCATGAGGGGGCGGCCTCGAACAAGGAAGCCCGCACACAGCATTCGGAGTAATAAACTTCCGGACGCTGCGAGCAGAGCTCCAGAAGGCAGGACAGTGGAGAACCCCTTTAAATGTCAGAAATGTGGCCATTCTTAGATAACTGTCATTACCGGCAGATCTCAGCTGCTGGTAGCATTGGGCATCTAACAGTTACAGCTGGACCTGACACTTGAGCCTGCACTGTACTCCCTCACCCGTTCTATGACACACAGGTTCATCATGGGTCAGAAAGGAGTTAAACACAGGTGGTACAGGAGGTAACAAACTCTATAGCTTCTTGTTTCCATTTAGACAACCAAAGTAGAATGCGTGAGTGAGTGCGTGACTACAATGTCTGGAAAGCCAAGGGATGTCTGGGCATGCTGGGAGTTGTAGTTTTGCAAAAGCTGTTGGCATACAGCTGAAGTCAACATTGCTGTAAAAAAAAGAGTTATTCAAACACTGTTCCTCCAACTATTCCAAAACTACAAGTCCCAGCATTACAGGACTGCCAAAGGTTGACACACATGAATGACATAGAAACATATAGAACAGATAGAAAATGTATGTAAAAAAAACTACTGTACTTTTAGCACTAAACCTTTGCACTCATTTGGGAAGATCTAAGTTATAAACTTACCATATTGTCTTTGGTCGTAGAGTACTGGCAATCTTTAATAACCATTCCTCCTCTCTGTATAACATGTATGGTCCCTGCTCCTGCCTGGAGCGCTCGCGGCGTTCTCCTCTCTGCAGCGCCCTGGTCAGACCCGCTGACTGGGAGCGCTGCACTGACACTGCCGACGGGGATGCGATTCTCATAGTGGGACGCGCCCGTTCGCGGATCACATCCCAATCCACTTACCTGTCCCGGTCCCCGGCTGTCACGTCCTGGTTCACGCGCCTCCGCTCTCTAGGGCGCGCGCGTGCCAGCTCTCTTAGATTTAAAGGGCCAGTGCACCACTAATTGGTGCCTGGCCCAATCAGTGTAATTAGCTTCCACCTGCTCCACGCCTTTATAACCTCACTTCCCCTTCCCAGCCTTGCCGGATCTTGTTGCCCTTGTGCCTAGTGAAAGCGTTTTCTGTGATTGCCTTACCAGTGTTACCAGACCTTCTGCCATTACCCTTGACTACGAACCTTGCCACCTGCCTTGACCTTCTGCTACGTCTGACCTCGCCTCTGTCTAGTCCTTCTGTCCCACGCCTATCTCAGCAGTCAGCGAGGTTGAGCCGTTACCGGTGGATACGACCTGGTTGCTACCACCGCAGCAAGACCATCCTGCTTTGCGGCGGGCTCTGGTGAATACCAGTAGCAATTTAGAACCGGTCCACCGGTACGGTCCACGCCAATCCCTCGCTGACACAGAGGATCCACATCCAGCCTGCCGAATCCTAACAATGTATAGCATAAAACCAGAGAGGAAAGTGTCACAGTGCAGTAATTGGCTGACTGCTAGGCTCGCTCCTGAGACCAGTGAGTCAGAGCGGATTGAGGTAGAAAGATGAGTCATGTATAGTGCATGCAAGAGAGGGACACACCCTCTCCCTCTGAGAGCATGGAAAAGACAGTGAGCAGCTTTAATGTGCACATTTTTAGTAAAATATGGGTGACAGAGACATAAAAAAATATCTCTATTAGTCAATTATGACTAATTAAGCTTTGTAATGATACCTTTTATTTGATGATGAATTGTACCACGAAAAAAAAAATATTATTTGTGGGCAGAAATTGTTAAGAAGACTGGAATTTTACAACTTTGGCAGGTTTGGTTTTTACAAAGATCACTTTATGGTAAAAATGACATGTTTTCTTTATTCTGTAGGTCAATGTGAATAAAATTATATCCAAGGTATATAGTTTTTCTATTATTGTATTACTTTAACCCCTTAAGGACTCAGGGTTTTTCAGTTTTTGCACTTTTGTTTTTTCCTTCTCACCGTCTAAAAATCATTACGCTTTCAGTTTTCCACCTACATACCTAAATATAGACTTGTTTTGTGTGCTTCCAATTTTACTTTGTAAATACATCAGTCATTTCACGACAAAATCTATGGCAAAACACCCCAAAAAATTTTTGTGGGAAAAAATTGAAAAAAAAAAAAACCCTATCATTTTCTTCTGTTTCTACGCAGTGCACTTTATGGTAAAAATGACACCTTTTATTTATTCTGTAGATCCATACCGTTACAAGGATACCCAATTTATGTAGGTTTTTTTTTACGACTCAAAAAAATTACAACTACATGCACCAAAATTTGTGTGTTTAAAATTGTCATCTTCTGACCCCTATAACTTTTTTATTTTTCCACATATTGGGCTATATGAGGGCTATTTTTTTTGCGCTGTGGACTGTAGTTTTTATTGGTACAATTTTTTTTATGGCACTTTTTGATCACTTTTTATAATTTTTTTTTACTTTTTTCTTTACACCATTATTTTTGTCCCCATAGGGATAGCATTGATCGTGTTATCAGCACTCGATTGCTCCAGCCTGCTGAGCCAGAAGAGATAGGATGGCAAGGAGGCAGGTAAGGGCCCTTCTGCCGTCCTTTAAGCTGATTGGGACACCGTGGTTTCACCATAGTGATCCCAATCAGCCGACTGAGCTGCCGGAAATGCTTATTTTTTTCATTTTAGATGCGGAAATATACTTTGATCGCTTTGTCTAAGGGCTTAATGCATTAATAGCTACCAGGACCACCCCCCTAGGACGCGGGGTCAGCTCATGACCCTGCATCATAGCAGGGGAGCAGGTGCAGGGCTTACAGGTACACCCTGCATCCTTAAGGTGTTAAATGCAAACTTTTTAATCAAAATTGGTATGCATAAAATGTTCTTTTCCTGACTCCTATAACTTTTTATTTTTCCATATACGGGGATGTATGAGGGCTATTTTTGTGTGCCTTTATCCATAGTTTTTCTTGGTAACATTTTTGTTTTGATGGGACTTTTTTGATAGTTTTTAGTGACTTGTTTCTGATATTTTATGTGATTAAAAATCATGATACTGTTTACCATACAGGATCATCAACATTATATTTGAATAGTTTAGAAATTGCGCATGTGGCGATAACAAATATGTACATTATTTCTTAGTTTTTTGTAAAACGGGACAATAATGGTGGTTTTATTTTTCATTAGGGGAGGGGGTTTATAGACATCTTTTTTTATTTTAAACTTTTTAGGTCAAACGGATAAGGTGCTGTAAAACTTAGCATTTAATTATAAACACAATAAAAATTCACCCATGGTGCGTCCCCGACACAGGACGGTTCTCCCCACTGTCTTTTGCTCATAGCTGATAACTCCAGGGGGGAATTGTGAAGTATTCAGGAGGAGAAGGTTCTTCCCTATTGTTGGCAATGGTCCAGTACAGGTCATCATATCTGTTTTGGAATATTATTTTGTTCACTTACCTCCTAATTTGGCCGTGAGCTGCTAAGTTGTTGCTTATTGATCAAATTAATGATTTTACCTTCTTTATTGTGATATACCCTTTAGGCTTCATTAACCCCTGAAGACGTTCGGCCTGTCCAGTGACTGAGGCCGTAACAGAAAAGAATTGGTTGATTTGTATGGCGTTATTTTCCTATTATATTCTCTACTGTCAATAGCCTTTGTTTAGTAGTGTTGAGCGGCATAGGCCATATTCAAATTTGCGAATATTCGAGAATATATGGACGAATATTCGTCATATATCCGCGAATATTCGCGTTTTATTTTCGCATATGCAAAATTTGTTTCACACAGTAGTATTAGAGCCTTCTTTACACCACACAAGCTGGAAGCAGAGAGGGATGATCACTGTTATGTATACTGTAAAATAAAAAAATAAATAAATAAAAAAACGAATATTCGTAATAACGAATATACAGTGCTATATTCGCAAATTCGCGAATATGCGATATTCGCGAATAAAATTCGTATTGCGAATATTCGTGAGCAACACTATTGTTTAGGTGCTATACTTGATCAAATGATACATGCTATTACCAATATGTTATCAAGCACAAGTGACCAAGTCTAGATGGAGGGATGCATTTACATTTTTACCATTATTATTTTTTAGTTTGGTGATGGTACTATTTTTGCTCCACTTTTCATTTGTGATGGTGGGTGAGTTTTTATGGTGTTTATAATTAAAAGCTAAGTTTTACGGCACCTTATCCTTTTTTGTAAATATTGCTTTATATCCGCTAAGGGGAGCTATATTGGTCCACATGAAACCATTATCCTTTCCACGTATTGACTTACACTTTTTAAGTCCCCATACTGTAAGGGATTTGCATCCCCTATTGCATACACTGTAATATCTCTCTGGCAATCGGTGATCGGTGGAAGGAGGCAGGTAAGGGGACCCTTCTCAGCCATTTTAGATTATTGTACCCCTGCGACCACTTTGCGGGGGTATGATAAGCCACACTAAGCTACCTGCAGCATTGAATTTTGCAGCTGCCCATATTTAACCTGTCTAAAGGGTTTAATGACAGGCAGAAGTGGGATTGCCACTGCCCATCATTAGCAGTGAGTGTCTGACTACTGATGGTAGCTGGCTATGCTCCTCTATTTGCTTCAAAGTAACTTAATGCTCCTGGGTGTACATTTAAGCCCGGGTGCATACATTTACACCCTGTGATATCCAGGGGTTAAATGATTAATGTGGAAGATATATATTTTGAGCAATAAAGGGGTATTCTACCCTTAGACTATGGATTATAGTAAGCCTGTATAGCTTTAAAAATATACACCCCACACCCAAAAACCAGATAGCCAGTCAGACAGATAGAAGGGGTAAAGCTAACAAACCCATAAGAGTGCACATGTGCTCCACCAGTAGCCTACACGTTCTGTTGCTCAAGGCAACTTGCCTAGGAGTGACACTTCTGAGAAAGTTGCCTTGAACAAGAGAATGCGTGAGGAAGTGGTGCACTGGTGCAGCCCATGTGCACTCATATGGATTTGTAAGTTGTACCCTTCTATAAGTCCGACTAGCTTTCTGGTTTTTGGGTGTGGGTGTATAGTCTTAGAGCGATACAGGTTTATTTAAGCCATTAGACGGTTGTTTAAATGTCTTTTTCTATTTTATTACTAGAATAATATTCTTTGCATACACTGTGACTTATCCAAATTAAGGTTTTGCGGCACTTTATATCTTCATTGTGTCAGCATATGATTTTGTACTTATCTTAATGTTTGTGTGCTCCTTGAGGCTGAGCGTTTTCCCCCCTTGGTTTTGCAGTGTTAAATAATTTGGCTGGACATCCAGCTAATGGTAGGAGATTAGTCAATGTAATCCCACTAACACTAGACAAAAAGAACATTGCAGAAACAGGAATGATTTTTTGTTCGTATTAAAATTCCCTATTTAAAGTCCGACTGAAATTGTGTGAAGGGAGATGTATGATCATGAAGGGTCCAACCCCCTGCAATCTCAGGGCCAGCGTCACAGTGTTCTGATAAGGGAAGCTTGGAGCTGTCGTGTTTGTGACATCACGTCATGCCCCCTGCATTCATGTCTAAGGGAGGGAGCGTGACGCTAGTACATAGTCATCACACCTCCTTCCATAGACATGAATGGAGGGGCCGTGACGGCTGTGGTCGACCATCATTCGGCACGGAGCGGCGTTAGCTCTGTGCACCGATGACTGAAGTGCTGTGCCAGGGTTTGTGATACCAGTAGTGACCCCTCGTGATCAGACATCTAGAGGCAGAGTACCCCTTTAAGTTTTTTCCATGTAATGTCAGACTTTCTTGATTATATTGGATTGTTTTTAGTCCTCCATCATACTAGAGGAAAGCTAATTTTTCAACCAATGCAGAATTTTTTTTTTCGAGCGCATGCCATTCAGGTATATGGCATATGCTTGAAAAAAAAAAAAAAACTGTAACGGTGGGTTCACACTACGTTTGCAGTGTACGGGTGCTGAAACCGGTTGGGAGGGGTGAAAACCAGCTACTCCTGTATCCCAGCCGGACCTGATTCATTTCAATGAGCCAACCGGAGTCAGACGCTGACTCCGGTTGTCTCATTTTTGCCCTGTATACAGTTTTATGACTGGACCTAAAACCATGGTATACCACCCTAACAGTTGAAACATTGACATTATTGTTCTTCTGAGTACAGGAACTGATAGCTCTGTATCCTTTCTAAACACTTTTGATATGGCTAGGTTCACACAGTATATTTTTCAGCATATTTCCTTATTAAAAAAGAGTCAATTTAATCACTCACATTCGTATTTTTTTAATTAATGTGCACTTTGTAAGTTTATGGGAAATTGTTTTCTGTGCACACTATATATATATATGAAAAATATGCATTTTTTTCATCCTTGTAAATAAGCAACATGTCACTTATTTACATGGATTGAACAAATATGTAATTTTTTTTTTTTATATTGTGTGAACAGTTAACCACTTTCCCATAGACTTACATAGAGCACATTAATGGTATAAACTTCTATGAGTTTACAGACACATTTCTTACAATGAAATACATCTTTAAAAGACACTGTGTGACCATAGCCTATATCTAAATGGGTTATTGAGTGTGCTGTAAACTTTCAATTTTTTTTGTAAACAAAGAAATATTTTTTAGTTTTGCTACACCTGAATTTTATCTTTTCTCTGTTCTTAAAAGCTTTAATTTTTTATCAATGACTAACTGGGTACCCGGTGTTGCCCGATTTTCCTTCCTAATCCTTGTTGGGGTGGAAAATAAACAAAGGAGGAAGCTTTTGACTTCATATCCCATCCTCATATATTGTTATCATATCCCAACCCCACATCCCGACCTCCAATCCCGTCCTCCTATCTTGACCTCCTGTCCCGACCTCCTATACCATCCTCCTGTCCCATCCTCCTATCCTGACCTCCTATCCCATCCTCCTGTCCCATCCTCCTATCCCGTCCTCCTGTAACGACCTCCTATCTCAACCTCCTATCTCAACCTCCTATCCTGTCCTCCTATCCCTTCATCCTATCTTGACCTCCTATCCCGTCCTCCTATCCAGTCCTCCTATCCCCACCTCCTATCCTGTCCTCCAATCTCGAGCTCCTATCCCAACCTCCTATCCTGACCTCCTATCCCGTCCTCCTTTCTCAACCTCCTATCTCGACCTCCTATATCGACATCCTATCCTGTCCTCCTATCCCGTCCTCCTATCCCATCCTCCTTTCCCAACCTCCTTTCCCATCCTCATATCTCGACCTCCTATCCAGACCTCCTATCCCGTCCTCATATCCCGTCCTCCTATCCCGTCCTCCTATCCCGTCCTCATATCCTGTCCTCCTATCCCGTCCTCCTATCCCGACCTCCTACCGGACCTCCTATCCCGATCTCCTATCCCGACCTCCTATCCCGTCCTCATATCCCGTCCTCCTATCCCGACCTCCTATCCTGACCTCCCATCCTCATATCCCAACCCTTACCTCCTATCCCATCCTACTATCTCGACCTCCTGTCCCGACCTCCTATACCGTCCTCCTATCCCTACCTCCTATCCCGATCTCCTATCCCATCCTCCTATCCCATCCTCCTATCCCGTCCTCCTATCCCGACCTCCTATCTCGACCTCTTATCCCGTCCTCCTATCCCGTCCTCCTATCCCGTCCTCCTATCTCGACCTCCTATCCCGTCCTCCTATCCCGTCCTCCTATGCAGTCCTCCTATCCCCACCTCCTGTCCTCCAATCTTGAGCTCCTATCCCGACATCCTATCCCGACCTCCTATCCCGTCCACCTATCCCGTCCTCCTATCCCGTCCTCCTTTCCCATCCTCCTTTCCCGTCCTCATATCTCGACCTCCTATCCCGACCTCCTATCCCGACCTCCTATCCCGACCTCCCATCCCGTCCTCCTATCCCGACCCATAATATGTGTACCAGGTATTGAAATAGCTCCAGCCGTACGGAAATTATATGGGAACATACATTTCTCAATGATTTGCATGGGACCTTAAACAAAAACCCCGACCCTCACAAATGGGGGTAGTTAAGGGTTAAATGAACTATCCTATATTTTAAGTGGACATATAAGTAACATGTGACCAAGTATTATCGAAATATCTCCAGCCGTTTGTAAGTTATGCTGTAACATGTATTTCCCATTGACTTGCATGGGACTTTAAACATAAGCCCCGCCCCTGGCAAATGGGGGGTGAGTAAGGGTTAAATCACATATCCTATGTTTGTTGCTGACATATAAGTAACATGTGTGCCAAGTTTCATGTTAATATCTTTAGCTGTTTGAAAGTTTTTGTGGAACATACATACACACATACATACATACACACACACACACATTGAGTTTTATATATATTTATATAGAAAGAGTTAGGCCCAAAATGATCTCTCCTCACTCACTTAGGGCATGGAGTGTTCCAGTTGTGGAATGTGGAATGTAGGTGGAGAAATTGATACAGGATAGCCACTTTGTCAATAATAGAGGCATAAGTATTAAAGGGGTACTCCGTCCCTAGACATCTAATCCAAAGGATAGGGGATAAGATGTCAGATTGCGGGGACTCCAGACCATGGCTGCCTATGTCCATGTAACTTGCTATGAAGATTATTTTAAAAAGTACTTCTAGTGCAATCTAGTAAACATAATAATGTATGCCCATATGCTGTAATGCAACCCATATATAAAGTCCAGTTACATTATTGGACACTTACAATATGCAGCATTTTGGTGCACTGTATCTTATCGGTCCATTGGATTTATTAAGAGGTGCATGCCTCTTAGTAAATTTAGCAGCTCAGTGGTGGCCATTACACTTGCAACTAAAATATACACCACTTATTGGGGTGGTGTATATTTCTGGAACTTGCAAAAGTAGTCCGAGACCTCATTTAGCCTCCTTAATGCCCCCTTGATGTGAGCGACAGAAATCCGCATAAGTCGCCCCCTCTCAATGCAAGTCACCTGTAAGTCACCTGCATAACCTGGAGCAGAAACTGAGGTGATGTTTGTGAGGAAGTTGTACACCCTATACACGTGAGGCCAAGTCCTCTTTTAGCCTCCTTAAAACCCCCTTGATGAGAGTACCATAAATCCGCATAAGTCGCACATATCTGCACAGAAAGGGTGAGTCTTGAGCAAACATCGCCATTTCTGCACAAAAATGTGCAACGTTAGAGGGTTTGCACTGCTGTTGTGTCTTAATAAATGTCCCCTGATTTTTTTAAGCAGTTTATATTTTTTAGTGTTAGCTTGATATATTTAGAAATATTTATGTGTGTACTTCCATAATGTTTTCGAGTTTTCCATTGTTCTATTTAATCCCCTTAGACTTTTATGGGTTTTCTTGGGGGATTCTCATCACTGATTATGTAATGCCGATTGAAAACCACTGACTTACTATGTGTTCTTACCAACCAACCTCAGGTGACATCCTTCGAATTCTCTCCTGCTGTTTCAGCCTTTGCTGCTGTTTCAGCCTTTGCTGCAGTTTCCGCCTTATCCACTAGAGGCCGTGCATGAGCACTGCCTGGAACTTATAGAGCCAGTGGACACTCCCTAGTGGTTTCCTCTCCAATCCCTGCAAGGCACTCCCTTCATAAAGAAGCCACACCTGCTATCTAATGCCTGAGCAATAATGTAGTTTCTTGCACAGGCTAGGTCTCTGAGTTTTCTGCAGCTATTGTTCCTGACCATTGCCTGACTAATGGATTTTGCCTCTGTTTAATCCCCTGGAACCTGACCTGTCTCTTCTGCTATTGATATCGGACTGTCAAATATGCCACTGTCAGCCTGCAAGTTTGTTCCATCTAGCTACACCTGTAGCCATCCTGGCTAGATGTTCTCATAGCTTCTGCTATAAACACCTTAATTAGCTCTGCTGCATCTGACATTGTCTTTAGTTTCAGTTTTGCTTCACTCTGCCTGTCTAGTCGGCTACCACTTGTAGCAGAGTGGGTTCACACCCGTGTGGCATTACAGATTAGCTGATTAAAGGAGTCATAAAGTAAGACTGAGTACTATGGCCTCTTTATTGTATACTAGGTACAGCACCATACATGTTGTAGCAGTTGCACCTGGTACTGCACTTTGCTACAGCTCATTCCCATTCAAGCACCCCACTTTAATCTATTATTGGGGGGTTACTGTGAGTCAGAACCCCCCCCCCCACACACTGATCTGATAGTGATGGTCTATCAAAAGAATAGAACATCAATACCAAAATCCAGGAAAACCCTTTACCCCTTAAATCAAAGTTTAACAATAGATTTAAGAGATTGTCAACATAAAATACAAAAAGTGTCAGCGTTAGCATGTGTACAAAAATAACTTGTATTACATACTTTTATTCATTCACAAACTAGAATGACACATTAAAACATTTCATAAATTTAAGAATTAAAATACATTTTAATTTCTGTGTTTTTAGCCTAGATAAATGTAATTTTGTTAGATGCACATTTTATATTCTTATCTAATTCCATGTGGTGGCACTGGTGAGTAACAAACAAAATAATTGATCTAAAAGAAAATCTTTTAAAAGAACAGTTTCTTTATCTTGAATTAAATACACATATCTATCTATATATTTATCTATCTATCTTTTTATATATTTTTTATTTATCAATGTTTCTTAAATTTTTATTTTGCAGCTTTATTTCTTTAACTTTCTGTGAAATCTTAATTGACCATTGGATAAAGCACACTAGTATACATATTTAAAGGAAGCATCCTACACGTATGCAGAAATAACTAATGAAATTATATATAATTCTATACAAACAACATAAATGTTTCAGAAATAATACTAATAATACTGTATTCTTCAGACCCCTAGTCATTACAGCTGAACGCTCTATAGATTTATGTTAAACTGGATGTCCCCATTGGCATACTGAAGTAAGAAGGCACTAATACTATTGGTAAATATTAACAAAACTGTTATCAAACATGTTTTATATTTTGTACAGTTGTTTCCTTGGTATTGAAGAATTATGCAGTCATGTCTTATTAAGAATTATTTTTTTTTCTCCTTAACTAGAATAAATTAACTAAGTGTTCAGAATTAACTGTATGTACTGAAATATAAATGTACGGTATATTTGTCATGTGTCCCTAGAATGAATACATACAAGCATTGATAGTAGAATTGATTCTCCAGGTTAAAGATTGGCAGTAAATCAGAATAAATTTTCAAAGATTCACTTGCCTCTAATGAAACCATTTTTTATCACATAGAAATATATGGAATATATGAACGATATCAGAGTTTTACACATAAAAATTTTCCTGTGTATTTTTTTTTTCCAGCAAAACATATTTGTCTTTTATCATTGCCAGTAAAGGAATATAAATTAGCATGCTTTGGATACAGGCGCTCTAATAGTGCCAGCTTGTAAAATAAGGGATACGCAGAGTAAAATTGCTAAATGTTACTAGACTGGTAATGTCAGATAAATATATTTTTTTTAATTTAATATAGATAGTAGCATAAATCTTATTATAGGAAACCTATGCAATTGTAAAATATTTCTAATAAAAAAAGTCATAGAATTTAATTAAAATGTATTTACAAAATATTTTAATTCAAGGTAATTTATGCTAAATTAACAATAAAAAGCAAATTGTAATTGAAAAACATTTCTAAGAAAGCTTCACAGTTGAGCTTGCGTCTGCTGTGGGCAGGATAAATGTATCTAGAAAATTTCAGTTTGAAATAGTATTATTTAATAGATGTTATTATGATCATCTTTAATGTTATGTTAATAACTGATCTATATAGCCTCTTTGAAATGCAAGGGTGTGCTCTGTTTGTAAAATCTGATATTGCATTGTGAGCTGTGCTCATGAGGCTGAACATATTTATTGTCATCAGTAGGTGTCAGTACAGGCAGCAAATGTTACAGCAAAAATAATTCGAAATGTAAAAAGTATAGACTTCAAATTTCATCAAAATTATATAAAAATGAATTTGTTTTCACCACTGTACGTGTGTATTACTATTTATTTTTCTATGAAGATTATTAGACACCTGTGTAACATTATTTATGGCACAGTTATTAATAAAGTCACTACTATTTCTATTATTCTTATGAAATTTTTTTTTTTGTTATATGGATAAAAAAAAAAAAATATGATTGCCCTTATCTCTATTATAGGCTTCCTTGGTAAATTGTCTTCTTGTTGACACTCACTGATAGACAAAAAAGTCCATCAATGCAGTCAGTATCTAGGCATAATTGTTGTACAAAAGGCTTTGTTGTTAAAAAAGAAATAAGAAGAAAAATCTCCCTCAAATGCCTTTTTCAGATTTAAAAAATGTACGTGACAACTAATTTTATTCCTAATCAAGATCCAAATATCTCAAAATTAAAAAGTGCATATTATTCATGCCGCAAGTTACCTTGTAATTCGGATAATCTTTCAATAACCCATCGCATAGCTCAGTTTTTACGGTTCTCTCAATTTAAAACAGAATTGTCTGACTTTTTCCATGTTTGGTTTCCATGTTTACGTTTTAAAATGGATTCAAAATAGTGACCAAATTTGAACTTTGTGAAAGTGGTCGTATTATGTTATCATGCAAAAAGGTGAAAAATGTTAGCTACAAAAAAATGTAAATAATCTAGTTTTCAACCTATAATGATAATTGCATTGTAATGGTTTAAATCCTTATTTTTACAGCAGACATTTGTCTGCTTTGTCATAAATATTATTATTATTATTATTATTATTATTATATTAGGAAGTTGTCCATTGCATTATTTTGTTGGTACAGAACTGAAGCACAATTTTAATAAATGCAGAGATTGCGTCTAGAGGAATTTAACACTGATGTCGTAAATAAGTACAATGTAGAATAATCTGTTTGAGATAATGCTTAAAAAAATTACTAAATAATTAAATCCTAATGAAAATCCTGTAAATAGATGCATGTTTCCAACCTGCATTACATGAAAATGAAAGGATATCTTCCTTCTTTTTTTTTTTAAATTCTTGTATGCAACATGTTAAAACGTTACCGTGAAAAAAAGCCCTTATTAAGTACGTCCAATAGGCCATGGCTGTTGTAAAGGCTCTGTCAGGCTCCATGTGTATGGAGATTTTCTATTCTAGAAGAAGAATATCTCAGTTTATATGCAGTGTAATGGAGCATGGCACTTTTTTTCGAACCCCTTTGGCAGAAAACATAATCATAATGCAGTGTATGCTATGTATATGAACCATTCTCAGGGACCCAAGAAAATCAGTGAGCAGGGAAAAACACCAATATGGGATATATTATTGACTTACAATACGATTTACAGCTCCTTTCAGAAAAATAAATATGTTGATTTTAGACAACAAACATATTTACATGATAATTTTACTCACCCTAAGCCCCCTGCATTGGTTTATTCATACTACCCCCAGGCTGTATGAATGGGGTTCATTCAAGTCTGTTCGAAAATCCTTGCAAACCCAATTTATAAAAAGGAGGGGGGGATGGCACAAAGACCTTTGCCAAATGTTTGCCAATGTTCTCCTTCGACTTTTTTTTTTTTTACAAAATCAGTGAACGTGATGGAAAGCAGAAGAACTTTATTGTATGGTTTATAGTCCAGTCAAAAAATAATAATCTGATATCTCTATAAGTAGTGTGTTTAGACCAGTCTCGTAAATAATAGAAAAGCAATGCCCACATTAGTGACCAATGGATTGTATCGACATACATCAACCACTGTGTCAGGGGAAGTGTATTAAGAAATGTACAATCAGTATTAGGTGTTATCATTCGCACACAATAATACACCTGCCACATTCTGAAATGGTGTCAATATGGTGTTACCTCTTTGATTCAGTATTGAAGGTGGTTACAATTTTAACAGTCATGGCCCCAGATTTGTTATAATGAAATTGTCTGTTTTTTTAGAGTTTTTTGCCCAAAAAATTTGGTGCACATCTTTTTGGGCACCTAAAAAAATGAAGGCAGACTAAAATAACATGGACATAAAACCTTAAAAATAGTAATCACATTTCACACAAAACGAATGTCTCACAATTTATCATTGTGAGAAGTGTAAAATTAGGTAATAAAACTGTTATGAGACTTTCAATTTCTGAACATTTAACAAGTGAAAATACAGATTACGTTCATTTTGAAATCCTTGTCATTTTTTGCCATTTTCCTTTATTCATTAATACATATTTTTAATTAAATAAATGTTGTTTTTTTTTATTCAAATGAGCCGAGTTCAATTCATAGTGGATAAAAATATGTCCTTCTACATATGCTAAGGACAAACATGCGGCTCACTATTGAGTTTGTGAATATTTCTTTCACACAAAAAGAAAAAAACACAAACTATGGGCCATGTGACACAATATTAAATGCACTGGCTAACATTTGAAGGCTCGTAATACACTTAAGACAAAATTTAAAATAGTAAATTTGGGCCATTTTGTGTTTAGTGCCAGAACACTTATATTTTGTCTGATTAGAATAATATTAAATTAGCATTTTAATAATCTATATGATGCATTTGATGAACCATAATATTCAGCTGTAACACCTGGTGCTGGCGTGTTTTCTTGTAAGTCTATATGACCAGAATAAAAATTGTTACATACATTTTGTGGATTCAATTTATTTTCATGCTCATCTATCTCTTTATTTTGAGGTGCATCTGATGCAGTAAAAATATATAAATATATATCACCTAACAACAGAAATGAATACTACTGCCATAATGACAGTACTGTTAGAAATAGTTTCTGAAAATAACTTACGTTTTTTTGTATTTTTTTAAATAACCTACAATTATCAGTGTAGAACAAAAAAATTGGAATGAAAAACAGAGCTGCTGTTGTTATATCAGAGTTTGCACAATTGACTTCCATACTGGTGGACGAAAGCCATTCTTGTATTACAAGGATGGTCATTCATATGAACGGCCACCACGTAATAATACATTTTCTTTGTAGCGGTCATTTCAGAAAAAAATATTAGCAGAACTCGTAATCTGATGATACAACCCTTTTAAGTCTGATATCGATAAATTATTTATGGCTTAGAGGATGAGTTAACCGTGGGCAAATTAGTTCTTAGGCTCTATTGCAAGCAGGGCCATATTTACAGCTTGTGCTGCCCTGGTTGATTGGACTGAATACACCTTATTAGGATGGTTCCACAAGCGTTAACATTCTTTAATGCAGGTTTGTCACAATTACACAGAATGCAGAGTATGTAGAACATTCTCAGTAGATTTTATATCGTGGTAAAATCATTCAAAAATCCACAACATAACGTACATGATAAGGCTAAAAATCTGTAGGTAAAATTTGCAGCAATTTGGACCCAGGTCGATTCAACCAAAGGGGGATTTTTTTTTCTACAGACAATTTATTTGATATATTGAGGTGCTACCCAGACCACCACCCACCCCCCAACAGTTGTGCCCTAGGCACAGGCTCAAAGATGCATAATGGTAAGTACAGATGATTACATAAATTTATTATCTGCCTAACAAGCTGATATCACTCGATATAATAGGGCTAGAAATCCACTGACCAATATGCACAATAGTCGAGCCACCATGTAAGGCTGGGTTCAAAAATGTCTGCGATCTGGCATAGATGAACTCAGCCTAGTCTGCATTAGTTGTCATAGTTGTATGGCTTTCTGCACCCATTGTTTCTGGCACCGTACAAGGGAACACAGCAAGCAGCGTTCCCCTGTCCGGTGCTGTCCAGCGTGTCCAACCATCTGGTGTCAAAATTGGGATGATGGATGATTGTGAACTGTCCCATTCAAATGAAAGGTTTCAGTTCTTGCATCAGTTCCCCTCCGATGCACGCTGCAGTCTAATAGATTCAGTTAAATTTTATTTGTGAATATCGCATATTCGCGAATTCGCGAATAATCGTGAATATAGCACTATGTATTCGTAATTACGAATGTTTTTTTTTTTTTCACAGTACACATCACAGTGATCAACCCTCTCTGCTTCCAGCTTGTGTGGTGTAAAAAAGAGCTCTAATACTACTGTGGGAGACTGGCCTGCGAATTTGCGCACATGCGAAAATTTGCATATGCAAATTATTGCATATGCAAATTTTTGTGTACGCACATTTTTTGTATATGCTAATTTTCGCATACACAAATTTTTCGCATATATGAAAATAAAACGCGAATATTACGAATATGCAAATGTAGAGAATATATGACGAATATTCATCCATATATTCGCAAAATATCACGAATTCGAATATGGCCTATGCCGCTCAACACTAGTCCTTAAGGGGTTAATACTTGAGCACCTGATAGAAATATAAAATACATCCTTATCTTATAGGATGTCTTAAATTGTTATGTGTGTGTGAGTGTGGGTTGAGAAAAGTATTCACTATTTTAGGTAGGCAGTTATTGTTATTTTTTATTTCTCTTTATTATTGTTTTATTACTTTTTTCTAATTTTATTTATTTATTAAGTATATGCAATAATGATTAATTTATTAATAAATACATTTTTTACTCCTAGGGCTCAGGTTACCAAGGACCACATAGATCTGCAATATGTTTTCCCTGTTTTCCTGTATACAAATCCATGATAACAGTGATCTTATGGTAAAAGCCTAATAGATCATATACGAGTGTTCTGTATGAACAAACATGATGCATAGTACATCATGCCATTGAGCTGTATTAACCCATTAAGGTCATTGGACGTAAATGTTTATGTCTTGTATGTGATGTGAGTGCAGGAACAGTGCTCGCATAATGCATGGCAGTTCCTGGATGCCATCAGCAGTCAGTGACCCGCTGGTAATGGCGGACATCAGTGATCATGCTGATGTCCACCAAGAACCCCTTACATGCAGTGAATAATACAGATCACGGCACCTGCGGCAATGCTGCACTTGAATGGATGATCAGACCTCCTGTGGCACGGCCACGGGTATCCAATCATCAAAGATGGTGGATAGAGGTCCCCTCACCTGCCTCCACTGCTCTCAAGCAGACCAGAGAAGAAGATCGTCAAAAATACTGATAAATGCTATGCATATGCATAGAACTAAACAGTATTAGCAATCTAATAGTCGCCTATGGGGACATAAAAAATGTAAAAAAAAAATGTAAGTTAAATTTTTTTTTTAAAAAGCCCCTCCCCCATTAAAAATTTTAATCAACCCTTTTCCCCATTTTACCCCCAAAAAGCATAAAGAAAGTTAAAAAACACATTTGGCATCACCATGTACATAAATGTCTGAACTATCAAAATATAATTTAAATGATCGTGTACAGAAAACGGCTCAAAAAAAAAAAAAAAAAAAGAATGCGATCAAATAGTAATACATGGTACAAAAAAAAAAACTAAAGATCATGGCACAAAAAAATGAGCCCTCATACAGCCCTGTATGAGGAAAAATGAGAAAATTATAGGTGGATAAAATAGGGCAATTTTAAACATACTTATTTTGTGAAAAAAGTAGACTTTTTTTTTTTAAACCAATACAGTAATAGAAAAGTATGTAACCATGGTTATCATTTTAATGGTATTGACCCACAGAATAAAGAAAACGTATTTAAAAATGTTTTACTGTAAAGTGTACAGCCTGAAAATAAAAACCCTACAAAAAATGCGGAATTTCAGTTTTCTTTTTAATTTCCTCACACAAATAATACTTTTTTGAGTTTGCTGTACATTTTATGGTAAAATTTGTGATGGCATTACAAAGTACTATTAATCAAGCAAAATACAAGTCCTCACATGGGTCTGTGGATGGAAATATAAAATAGTTATGGCTCTTTGGCTGGTTTCACACATATTAGGTGACTGGCACAGTTTCCCTCTGGCGTGCACCGGAGGGACACTGATGCTAGAACTGACCTCATTCATTTGCATGGGACAGTTCACAATCATCCAGCGTCTCAATTTTGATGCCGGATGGTTGGACACACCAGATGGCACCGGACAAGGGAATGCAGCTTGTTGAATTCCCTGTCCGCTGTGCAGAAAAAATGGATGCCGGATGCAATACAACTGATAACAACTTGTCATCAGTTGCGTCGAGATTTAGGCCGATTTCACCTATGCTGGAGGCGGACATATGTGAACCCAGCCAAAGAAGGGGAGGAGGAAAAAACGTGAAAATAAAATTGGCTGTCTTTAAGGCCCAAATGGGATGTGTCACAGGGTTTTCCAGCAATAACCCTAATGCATGAGTGGTGATTTCTGAGTTTTACAAGTGTTGTTCTTAATCAAAACATCTGGAACTGAAAAATAAACAAAACACTAAAACACAGTAGGGAAAATCAGCGAGAAATTCACAACCCAACCATTTCACATGGTAGACTGCATTGCATGTAAATTTCTTTTCAGCAAAATAATCAGCAAAATACCCTTCTCGAATCTATATGGAAAATGCTCATCAAATAATATCACAGTCACTAGTGTGAAACAGGATAAAGTATAGTAGTAGTAGTGCTGGCTATTTTTCTTTTTTGCAAGTTAGGGGGAGAAGCACTGTCTCCAGCCGTGCACCCTTCCCTGTTTCATAGGAGGTTTTTAAATTGATAATGGATCCTGCGTGTCACCCAGCCATAGGCCATATGCCCAGCAGAAGTGAGTGGATTAAGCATGATAGAGTCCCATCCGACAAGAGGCCACCTCTGCGTGGTGGATGTGATGGGGGACATGTTTTTATCAAAAAGTGCGCTAAGAGACTCCAATTTTTGACCAAGAGTGCTGCTCCAACCTTCTTTTTTGTATAATTTGTATTTGCCACAGCAGCGTGCACCTGTGTGTTAGGTAGTAGTGCTGGCTATTTTTTTTTTTTTTTTGTCTGTGTTTTTGCTATGCAAGTTAGGGGGAGTGGCACCTTCTCTAGCCGTGCACCCCTCCCTGTTTCACAGGAGGTTTTTAAATTGATAGAGGATCCTGCGTGTCACCCAGTCAGAGGCAGTATGCCCAGCAGAGGTGAGTGGATTAAGCATGTTAGGGTCCCATCCGACAAGAGGCCATCTCCGCGTGGTGGATGGGAGACACATTTTGATCAAAAAGTGCGCTAAGAGCCTCCCTTTTTTGACCAAGAATGCTGCTGCAATCTTCTTTTTTGTATACTACAGGATAAAGTGTATCTCTGATCACGAGGCAGGATATTGGTTTAAATCTCCCCATAACTTTATAGCTTAGGCTTACCCAAGACTACAGCTTTTAGGATACAGATTTGCTGAAAGAGCATAAACTTGTAAAGAACTTCAGGAAAATCCATATCCTGATCGCTGTAGTCTCAGGCTACGAAGTTGCTGGGAAATTTAAACAGGTATTCTGCTGTCTGATCATTATTGGAGTTACACTTTAACCCCTTTACTCCTTAGCCTGTTTTGACCTTTAGAACAAGTGTTTTTCTGTTTTTGCACTTTCGTTTTTTCTTCCTTACCTTTGATGGATTTTTTTTTGCGCTACCAATTCTACTTTGTAATGACATCAGTCATTTTACCCAAAAATCTATGGCGAAATGGAAAAAAAAAATCATTGTATGACAAAATTGAAGAAAAAACTATTTTTTTTACATTTTGGGGGCTTCCGTTTCTACGCAGTACAACTTTCAGTAAAAATGAAATTCTGTAGGTCCATATGATAAAAATGATACCCTACTTATATAGGTTTGATTTTGTCTTACTTCTGTAAAAAGTCACAACTACATGCTTGAAAATCAATACATTTAAAATTGTCCTTTTCTGACCCCTATAACTTTTTAATTTTTTTGCATATGGGGCGGTATCAGGGCTCATATTTTGTGCCATGATCTGAAGTTTTTTTCGGTACCATTTTTGTTTTGATCAGACTTTTTGATCACATTTTATTCATTTTTTTATGGTATAAAAAGTGACCACAAATATGCTGTTTTGGAATTTGGATTTTCTTTGCACGTACACCATTAATTGTGCGGTTTAACTAACAATACATTTTTATTGTTTGGTAATTTACACATGTAATGATACCACATATGTTTATTTTAATTATGTTTATATATTTTTTTATAAGGAATTTGGGAAGAGGGGGGTGATTTAAGCTTTTAACAAGGAAGGGGTTAATGTGTGTGCTTTTAAACTTTTTAAAGCTTTTTTTCTAGTCCCCTTAGGGGACCTTTAGGATCCTCATACAGATCAATGGGGTTCCATAGAACCCCATTGATCTGTGTGCTCTGCGCTCAATTGATAAAGCCTGATCCTGCCAGGCTTCATCATTCACAGAGCAGCGGCCACCGTGGAAGAAGAGGTAAGCACTCCGGCTACCTCAATAGTGGATCGCCCCCACCCCCCGCAAGCGCACTGTGGGGGGGGGCGATACACCCCACTGGACCACCAGGGACGAGATAAAGGCACCTTTTGACAGCAGCGATCTAAAGAGTTAATAGCCGATCGCCACATGTCGGCCATTAACGCCACCCTCCAGCTACAGGAATCAGCTGGGGGTCAGCTGGTATGACGTGGGCTCGAGTCGGGAGCCCGCATCATACCCGGTTAACGGCACATGCACAAGTATAGATGTCCGTGGTCGTTAATCGGTTAATGACCAAGGCAAATTTTCCAAATCTGACGTGTCCACTTATTTGGTGACAACTTTGGAATGCTTTTACTTATGGAAGCGGTTCTGAGATTGTTTTTTCGTGACATATTGTACTTTACATTAGTGGTAAATTTTGATTGATATATTTAGCGGTTTTTGTAAAATAATTCAAAATTCTGTGAAAAAAATGAAAAATTTGCATTTTTCTAGATTTTACATTTTCTTCTCGTATGATAAATAGCCATGTAGCACCAAATTAATGAATAATTAACATATATAATATGTCTTTTTTATGTTACCATAATTTGATAAACATTCTTTTATTTTTTTTGAATTTTAGAAGGTTCATAAGTTTAGCAGCAATTTTCCAGATTTTCAAGAATATTTCTAAATCAGATTTCATGGACCAGTTCAGTTCTGAAGTGAAATTGAGGGGCCTGTATGTTAGATACCCCCATAAAACACCCCATTTTATAAACTGCAACCCTTAAAGTAGTCACAATGACATTATGGGTGCATTCCCATCTGGCATATATACGCAGCGTAATTCATGCTGCGCAAAATTTGCAGCAGCAGCGGGAAATATTCTGCGCATTCTTTGCTCACTATACACACAGGGCTTTCCGGCGGCAGCCCTATGCATGTAGTGAGTTTTGGAGGTGGAGCCACACACCACAGTCACACCGGCACATGGTCCCGTCTCCAAAACTCATTACACGCATAGGGCTGCCGCTGGAAAGCCCTGTGTGTATAGTGAGCGAGGAATGAGCAGCGTATTTCCTGCTGCTGCTGCAAATTTTGTGCAGCGTGAAATACGCTGCGCATATGCCAGGTTGGAACGCACCCTTAAGATATTTATTAACCCATTAGGCGTTTCCCAAAAATGAAAGCAAAGTGGAGGCCGAATTAAAAAATTCCCTTTTTTTGCAGATTTTTCATTTGAATCCATTTTTTTTCTGTAACACAGTAGGTGTTGACAAAGAAATACAACTCAAGATGTATTCCCCGAATTCTGATGTATTTAGTGTCTCACACACAGGCCTCAGACTTGAAGGCGTGCTGTGGGGATTTTGGGGCCTCCTTTTAGCTTAGGATACTTTGTTGGCATCATATAAAGTTGCAAAGGCCTTGGGAATCAAAAATATTTTTGGGAGACAAGTTGACACTTTCATTGGTGCCATTCTGGGGTTCATGTGACTCTCTGATCGTTTTTTACTTTATATTTTATCGGGTGGTATACATTAAACAAAATCTATTCTGTGGTTGTTTTTTATAAATTTTTTAGAGAGTTCGTCATGCGGTATAAATTACATGTTAACTTTACTCTGCAGGTTGATACGATTGTGGCAATACCAATACATTTTTTATATTTTAGTTCATTAATAACATAAAAACTATTTTTACAAAAAGAAAAGTTTGTTTATTTTTTCACTGATGCAATTGTGTGAAGACTCTTTTTTTGAGGGACATGTTGACGTTCTGGGGGGGAGGGCAAATTTTTGGGGTGTATTTTATATAGACTTTTGGAGACTTCAGCACAGGACGGCCTTCAGTGCGGTGCAGAGGTGCAGATTATTCCCCAGCGTGCCATGCTGGATACAAACACAATTCTCCCCTCAAGGAAACAGCACCAGTCACGAGGTCCGGGTTAAATGCAGGCTAAAAGATCTTTATTGCATCAGAGCATAATCACCTTATGCTCTAATGCAATAAAAAAAAAATTAAAAAAATGTTTTCTAATTTTTTTTTATATATTTTATTTTTCCCACTTTACTTTTTTTTTTTTTTACTATTATACACATAATTCAATGGAGTACACATCTGTACTCCATTGAATTATGCCTATGTCTGTCAGTTTGACACTGATAGACGTAGACTGATCTGCTCCTGTTGCCATGACAACGGAGACCACTGTCAGGCCTCCGGTTGCCATGGCAACCATCGGTGCTCTGCTTTCACTTGGCAGAGTGCCGATCGGTGACAGTGCTCCCTCACTCTGTTACCCTAATAGACGCTGTGGTCACAGTGACCACAGTATCTACAGGGTTAACTCAGGATAGGTGCGCAGCTCCAATCCTGAGTTCTGCTGGTGGCCTCCCCCGACAGTGCCCCCTCATCGCCGATCGCTTCACTGTGTGGAGGAGGAGACCACTGCCGGATCCCTGCTATTGGTCTGTCTGTACTTACTGACCAATAGCAGTGATCGCTGGTCGGGGACCACTACAATTGGTCCCTGGCCAGCTTCAGGGAGGCCCGGCTGTGCAACACAGCATCTCAATAAACTGTAACAGCGCCCGGCGGCGCTGTGACAGTTTATTCTCATCAGGCACATGTACTTGGTATGTGGTGATGCGGGAGGTCATCCCTTATCACCATGTACATGTACCTGATTTTGCGTGAATGGATTAAACATATCTAAAATATTAGATTTAACAAACATAATCTTTCTAGAGCCAGAGGCCTTGATTAATCAATCTGTCTGAGGACAAAAAACGGTCTGGTTTGAAAACAGCAAACATTATTTCTTAAATTTCCCTGGTAAAATGAAAGTTAAGATGCAATTGGTTGTTGTGGGCCAGTCAGACACGTGTTGTCCTCAGACAGATAAATCTGGGCTAGAGTACCTAATGTCTTGTACAAGTACATTCCAGAGTTCCCAAAGACACAAGGCTGGTGCCTGCACCATCACCAATAGTAGTAAAGTTGTAGACAGAAAATTTAACACCATTGACAAATCTACTACAAAATCTGTATGTCTTCCATGAAGATATTGATGTAGATATGCACCAAATTGTTGTTGATACACTCTTTGCAATGTTGATTTTGTCTGTGATTCAGAATAACACCACATATGAATCCACCAAAATATAGGCATTTTAATTCTGTAAGCAGAACCATAGGGCAATCCTGCTATGCAATTTGTTGATAATAATTTTTTTAGTTTGCTTAACACTTAGAGTTTTTACTTTATATATAATAATATTCTGGCACATTATTAAAAATCATAAGCCTAAAATTGGAATAATGGAAGTAGTCAACATGGGACGTTCCTGAACATCCTTGCAAAGTCTACAGGTGTCCAGGTGTAAAAAGGGAGAGCTGCACTGTCAAGTACAATGGCAGAGATGGTTTATTACATTCATACTTTCTGGGCTAGTACATACACAGTTCTCGGTCAACAATGTGTACACAGCTCTGCCATAAAGCTTCCTACTTCCTGTTCTACTGATCATGTGATCGCCAGGTTACTACATGAGTTATAGGAAAAATGAGCAGTAATGTTTTGTAATGTTAAAATGTCCCATAGGTCATATCTAGGCACAATATGAAAAATAGAAAAAATATATAAAGTAAAAAAAAAAAATGTAACAAAGCTCACAATGTATACATTGCATTTAAGAAATAACAAATAAAAATCCATATGTAAAAAACTACATAATAAGTTTTGTGCATCACAAGAAGTATGACTGAAGGAAAATAAGCATTTTAGCTTTCAAATGTACATGCAATTAAAAAAATTGAAATGTGTCTGGTCCTAAAACAGGAAATCTTGCACAATCTAGAGGGGGATAAGTACACATGAAAGGTGAAAATATTAATCATCTAAAAGTCATACAGCTGGAAACCTGATGTATACAAGCAAAATATCCCTTTAAAATTGTATAACCTTTAGTGAAGTATCTGCACCGCAAAGCTGCAATAACCATGTCCTGTCCTAACCTGATCTGTATCATATTGGTGCTCTGAAGTGCTGTACATTGGGTCTACTCTTTATTTACATGTACTTTACTTTTGCTCAGTTAACCTAGTAAAATGTAGTCTAGGTTTACACTATGCTCTCTTATCTTGCTGAAACTTCCTGCTTATGTTTTATCATGTGAAAACAGACTTCAAAAAAGACTGTAGATCAGGATCCTGTAAAATGGTGTTTCCATAGCCGTAAAAAAAATAAAAAACATTTAAAAAAAAGTTAGAATCCTGTTGTTCAACTAAACAGAAAAATGAAACACTCTTCATTTACCCATCCTGTCAAACGGAGACAAACTGACACTTTTAGTCATGCCGAAAGCCCCTGTAAAAACAAAACTATGAATAGTGGAACACAAATATATGTTTTAACAGCATAGCCAAACATGGTGTGAACCTAACTTTATAGTAGGTCACCAATCATATGGTTACACTATTGCTACACCATAGAAATTGATATTCATTTTCACTCTAGTGTAATACGAATACATTTTTGCAGTTGTCAGTTCAGGTTCTCATATCAAGCCAGGATTTGGTGCCATAATAGGGACAAAAAATGTGTCTGCATTATACTTGGGTGAACTCAGAACCAAGCAAACATGAAAAGAAGGTGTCAAATAAATTCAGATGTTGCCCTGCTCTGACTAAGAATTCCTACTAAGTTTCATATTATAGCTTATTTTTGTACAGTTTTATATCAAGGCTATTATAAAAGTATATAAGGTTTCTTTTGGACCCTTCGGTAGGTTTCTATTTTCATAAGAAGGTCTTTTGGGTTGCTTTTCCAATCAGTTTCCTATGCCTGAATTTGCTAAAATTGCCTGCTTCTTAGACTGTGCAAACTTAGACTAGACAGTCTAAAAATTTGGAGTATCTTTCGATTGCTTATTTTAAACCAATCATTTAGCTGGCTTGGCTTACTTTAATTTTGGGACATTTGGGTGCACAGTATTGCATTTCAACTCATGACCCTTTTTGGATATTCAGTGCTGCTTTCAATAAGCCATGACCCCTTTTGGGGCAAGGTGAGACCTTTAGAAACGTTATATTTTTACTTATTCCATTATAAATTGGTCACATAAATAATATAACAAATTTGTGATTTTTTTCTGCTTATTAACAAAGCACTGTGTGAACAATATTAAAATGTAAATATTTGCTAAATAGAGCTGTTCACGTAATGTTTAGGATGTACATTTAACTCATATCTTACATACTAAATGTATCTATGGAAAAGATAGCTCAATATAGGGCAAAAGTGTATCATTTTGGCCTCCATATGGCTGGTATATGTCTTTATACTGTAACAAAAAGAGACAGAATAACACTGTTAACTATGCTGTTTCATCCTGCAAAGTCTAGATAAAAATAAAATATATGTATTTTACCAGGGAAATCTACATGCGATGAACGTTACTATATGGCATGCATCAGATACATCTGTTAAATGGATACCTCAGCAGCTTTTAGCTGCCAGGAGACAAAAAAATGGCCTCCTATGTTAAAAAAATTAAACTTAAAAATATACCACATGGTTAGCATGCTTTTAAATGAATCCTTATGTTTGATGGACATCACTGTATGACATCCATCATAGTCCCTGTATTCATCACAGTCCAAATATTAAATAAAAGGAGCATATTTGGATTTAAAAAAAAAAAAAAATTACACCATTTATCTTTTCTAAATTTTTGGGATAAAGCATAAAGAAACAGCTTAAATAATAACATCTGTGTATCACATTAAAAAAACAAAACACTGTGAGCATAGTAGAGAAATTGGACTTCCATTATTGATGATTGCAATAACTGCATTCACTGGTCTCTGAACACCAAACATTTAAAGATGACCAGATGAAGACATCAGCATAAATGGGATAAGGAAGCAGACAACATTAAGAAGTATAGATGATTGTTCCTTACCTGGCAGAGTTATTACATTCATTGTGAGAAGATGAACTGTTTCAATATGTTAAACACTTGAGGCTGTTCCAAAAGAGTAGCTGTCACACAGGGCAGTATTATTGGATAATGCTGTTATGTCACCTTTTTGTTTAATTTCAGTTTTTTTTTCTTTGTTTTTATTGACTTGTTAAGAACACACTGGGTTATTTGGAGGATGGCAACTCTAGATTATCTAGGTTCAGCTGTAAAGTATTTATTTTCAGAAACATACTCAGCTATACTGAGAAATGAGTGCAAAAATAATTAAAATTCCCATTTGATCAAATAAATAAAAATGTATCAATTATAAATACAAAGTGTGTGTAGTTAGTATTGGATCTTGGCTAATTAAAATATTTTAAGATTTAATAAATAAATTGTGCAACAATGTTTGAGTAATTTGTAATTATTACTAAATAATAAAACATATAACTTAGTTAATCTTAAGGCTTAAAAACATAATTCATATTTGAATTATTTGAACGGAATCAGCAGAGTATTTTATTGTGATATGCTACTTGCGGTTAATCTACTGTCTAGAGACAAAGGTTAAACTCCCGCTTGCCATTTACTCCTATAGTTTTCTGCTTCATGTCAGTGTCATGTTAACGCAATCCACAGCCAGAGTCAGATTTAGATGATTTGTGCCAATTTCAAGGGAGCATCCTCTAACTTTCTACTTGGCTGAATTTACACAATACAGCCACAAGATCTTGACTGCTTGATCTGTCAAAATGGCATTCTCCCTCTTTCTTATAGGTTTTGATAGAGCTATGAGTACCTAAGGTCTCAATTGTAAAATGCCATGACACTGCAGCAAAATCTTTTACAGTAATTTCACAGTGTCACTTTGTGATTATTTCAGGATGGCTTTCAACCATGACTGAAATGAATTGTGGTCTTCAGTGTATTACGTGATACAGACTGTGAGCATGTGTAACAGTAAGGAAAGCATTGTTAGGAATTCTCCCTACAAAGTCATGTAGAAATAAAAGATGACTTTTTTAGAGGACAACAAAAATTTAATTATTATATACTCAAAAATCTTCTTACATAAATACAATTTGTTTCTTGCAATCTAAATAATTATAGCTAAAAAAAAAAAAAAGAAACATACTGATTAATTAAAAATGTAAGCATGTGTTATATATATATAGGTCCCTAGAACATATTACTCTGTTTTGTGCCACCTCAAGTCTCATGTGTGACCATTTAGGTTTGCAATCCTATCTTAAACATATTTTTTCAACCCCCCCCCCCCCTCAATCTTCTTCCTGGCACCTTGTCTCTCTCCATGCACTGAGTGGACACTGCTCTGTGCACAGAGCTGTGCGACCCTCCCCCCCCCCCATCATGTATATTTATAGGAGAGCTGGAGATACACAGGTGGGCATGTCGGCTATCGCTTCATGCGGTGGCCGACATAGCTCTGCATGGTGCGGATGCCACTCAGTGCATGGGGACAACCAGGGCAGGTCATCACAGACCACCGCGATCAGACACCTATGCCCTATACTGTTGATAGGGGATGAGTTGTTAAGTACCAGAGTTCACCTTTAAGTAAGTGCAGTGACATAAGCTAAAAGCACCATAAGGAGCCTTCTAGACCCCTTGTTAAATACCAGGAGGTGTCCCTGAACATGCCCAATGCCTGAGAAATTTTGGAGTCGCTTCGAAAGATAACCATAAAGGTTTGCCAGTTTTGAAAAAAAGGATTTAGCAGACTTCTTATTTGTGCGGCCCAACTCCCTCTGGTCCAAGAACAGTTAGGGTTTGAGCTGTTGGATGACCTCCATTTGTGAGAGCATAGTGGGAAGCAGCCAGTGGGTCAGTAGACAGTGTTTAGCTACCAACATAATCATGTGTATTAGAAGGGAAATTGAAACACAATTCGGGGGCTATGTGTAGATGAAGAGCGGGTCTAGTTGGAGTGTTATGCAAAGCTTGCTAGTTATGAGGGCAAACAGGTTAACAAAAAAACCTGTGGTTAAGCGGACAAATTAGCAACCCATGTGGGAGATCCATTTTTTATTTACCACAATTGGGACAGTTTTCAATGCGGCCCAGACGATCCAGCATCCATGGAAGGGTGAAGCCTTATACAGTATGAGAAATTATTTTAAATTGGGTATCCCATCATTTTTTATTTATAATCGTCTTTGAAGCCCACTTTTCCAAGATAGGCATGACTAAGAAATCCTTCCCTTTCCAGTAAGTAAACAGAAAGGAAGCAAGTGTATCACTCCCTTTTCAAATAGACTGGATTTTAAAAGGGCTTTAACGCAGCAGGTTTCCTTAATAATTGGGCAGCACGCTTAACATGTACTTTCCTCAATTATAGAGAGAGCAAGGTTTCTGTTTAATTACATTAATGTGTCATCATTGCAAGGAATGGAGGGTGGAGCATCATGCTAACTTTCCTTATTGGCGTTAGAAACTGCAAATTGCAGAGGATGAAAACTTGGACCCTCTTGGCGCTCACCCGATGAAAGAATTAGCCGTGGAGGACAGTGGATAAAATATTCAACATTACTTTAATCAGCGCTAGAGACTACGCGTTTCAAGGGGTGGGACCCCCTCTTTGTCAGGTCATCTGATAGGATAGATGTCATACACATCATATATATACGGGAGAAACAATATATTAATAAATTCAGAATAACAGAATAACAATAATCATGATATACACCCTTTGTGAATGAAAGGTGTTTTCAAGTACAGATAAGATATCATTATAAGAAAGATAAAACATGTAGACCCATTCATCTTGGAGTCTCTTAATCTAACATAGTTAACTAATAGGTATTCGATGGCTAAAGAGCAAAAACACAGGGCTGCTTACCAGAGATGGCACAGCACACATCGTGGCCAAGACAGGGATGGGAGACGGCCCGTAGCCATCCCTGTCTTGGCCACGATGTGTGCTGTGCCGTCTCTGGTAAGCAGCCCTGTGTTTTTGCTCTTTAGCCATCGAATACCTATTAGTTAACTATGTTAGATTAAGAGACTCCAAGACGAATGGGTCTACATGTTTTATCTTTTTTATAATGATATTTTATCTGTACTTGAAAACACCTTTCATTCACAAAGGGTGTATATCATGATTATTGTTATTCTGCTATTTTGCATATGCTATTTGTATATTTGAATTTATTAATATATTGTTTTGCGGGCTTTTCTCCCATATATATATATGACGTGTATGACATCTATCCTATCAGAAGACCTGACGAAGAGGGGGTCCCACCCCTTGAAACGCGTTGTCTCTAGCGCTGATTAAAGTAATGTTGAATATTTTATCCACTGTCCTCCACGGCTAATTCTTTCATCGGGTGAGCGCCAAGAGGGTCCAAGTTTTCATCCTCTGCAATTTGCAGTTTCTACCGCTGATTTCCCCGACCGCTACTGTGGAACACAGAGACGGGCAGGATCCAGGCTGCTTCCCGACTTCTTACCCTATCATTGGGTTACAAGCATCAATAGGTGTTGTGCTCTAAGCATAACACCCTCAGGTGAGCGGTTATCCTTACTGCTGCTTCCATTTATCTCTGTACCATCGGAGTAACGGCACATGTCCTTTGCGCTTTTGTCTGTTTTATTTCTTTTTCATATTGTACAAGTCTAACTTTCCTTATTGGGGAGACAACAGACATAGAAGACATAGGAAAATAGACAATAAAGTTTACTAAAAAGCAGCAATTTCCCTTTCCCCAATCCTAGAAGATGATGTAGGCAGCCATTAACCCCTCCGCTAAATTTTACTACTAAAAGCCTCTGAAGCAGACAGAATGGAAGTGGGGGAGGGGGGGGGGGAATGAAATTGATCGTATGAGAATTGCCCTGTATTGGTGAGGTAGTGAGGGGTTAAGAGAGTTATATGAGGTAGAAGTGGGGGGTGGATAAAGAGGGCTGGAGAGGCAGGTGGCTGAAGGAGTCACTGATAAGAATGCAGTGTTAAGAAGCTGCCTGTCCATAAATTTGTATGACTTTTGGTTTAGTCTTGTGGAAAGGGGTTCCTGGAATCTTCTGTCACAGCGGCTGGAACAAAATGGGGTTTTGGAGGCACTTTGGGAATAAAGGGAAGTTCTAAAAGTGGTTAAGAGGGGATAAAGGCTCCTCAGCCTTGCCAAATTGGGAAACTGTTATGGTATTGTTGGTGGTTAATGCCTATGGGTAAGGTCCTTGTTGGTGGATAATGCCTATGGGTAAGGTCCCAAAGGTAACACTTATTCTCTGAAGGTGGTGCCCTTAGGTCCGGGGGGCAGGGGTGTGACTAAAGGCAAAGTAAGAGGCCTGATGAAGTAGAGTTGTCTTTAGGTCCCTTTCCCTGGCAGATGAATGTGGGCTCTAAACGATCCCATGGCCAAGCATTAACTCCTCACTATGATGCTAGCTGTTACCATTAAACACTTATGTAACATTAGAAAATCAACTATTGGTATTTTTTTCAAATTTTCCACTTTACTATTTCTATTTTAAAATAATTCAGAAAGCCTTATAATATGCTCATAACTGTTTTGTAGAGATTGATTTTTAGCATCCCCCCTTATTATGACATACTCTAACACAGATTTTCAACATTTATGCCTATCTCTTTCTCTCTGAACAATGACTTATTTTTCTTATGGTCCATTGAGCTGCTCTAAAGCATCTCTCAATGGTTTTAACAGAACAGAAACTCAGCAAAGATGGCTGTCCCCATAATAACATGCAAAAAGGGAAATAAAAACATTTACAATCAGAAAATAGAAACAAAAACTAAAATGTTTCAGCATCTGATTCCAATCAGAAAAAGAAATCTAGGTGACACATCCACTTTACCTATATGACAGTATTATTGAAGCACTGTTCTCCAATATGTAATTTTCAATCAAAACTAGAAATGGATCCTTTTTGATACAATGGAGAAGAGGAAAAAATTCTCAAGCTTTGCAAATGATTCCTTTCTTACACATACTGAGTAGTGTTGCTCGCGAATATTCGCAATTCGAATATTATTCGCGAATATCGCATATTCGCGAATTCGCGAATTCCGCGAATATAGCGCTATATATTCGTAATTACGAATATTCGTTTTTTTTTTTTTTTTTTTCTTCACAGTACACATCACAGTGATCACCCCTCTCTGCTTCCAGCTGTTACGCCGAGCGCTCCGGGTCCCCGCTCCTCCCCGGAGCGCTCGCTACACTCTCGCTACTGCAGCGCCCCCGTCAGATCCACTGACCGGGTGCGCTGCGATACCGCCTCCAGCCGGGATGCGATTCGCGATGCGGGTGGCGCCCGCTCGCGATGCGCACCCCGGCTCCCGTACCTGACTCGCTCTCCGTCGGTCCTGTCCCGACGCGCGCGGCCCCGCTCCCTAGGGCGCGCGCGCGCCGGGTCTCTGCGATTTAAAGGGCCACTGCGCCGCTGATTGGCGCAGTGGTTCTAATCAGTGTGTTCACCTGTGCACTCCCTATGTATACCTCACTTCCCCTGCACTCCCTCGCCGGATCTTGTTGCCATCGTGCCAGTGAAAGCGTTTCCTTGTGTGTTCCTAGCCTGTGTTCCAGACCTCCTGCCGTTGCCCCTGACTACGATCCTTGCTGCCTGCCCCGACCTTCTGCTACGTCCGACCTTGCTTTTCTCTACTCCCTTGTACCGCGCCTATCTTCAGCAGTCAGAGAGGTTGAGCCGTTGCTAGTGGATACGACCTGGTTACTACCGCCGCAGCAAGACCATCCCGCTTTGCGGCGGGCTCTGGTGAACACCAGTAGTGACTTAGAACCGGTCCACTAGCACGGTCCACGCCAATCCCTCTCTGGCACAGAGGATCCACCTCCTGCCAGCCGGCATCGTGACAGTAGATCAGGCCATGGATCCCGCTGAAGTTCCTCTGCCAGTTGTCGCCGACCTCACCACGGTGGTCGCCCAGCAGTCACAACAGATAGCGCAACAAGGACATCAGCTGTCTCAACTGACCGTGATGCTTCAGCAGCTACTACCACAGCTTCAGCAATCATCTCCTCCGCCAGCTCCTGCACCTCCTCCGCAGCGAGTGGCCGCTTCCAGCCTACGACTATCCTTGCCGGATAAATTTGATGGGGACTTTAAGTTTTGCCGTGGCTTTCTTTCACAATGTTCCCTGCACTTGGAGATGATGTCGGACCAGTTTCCTACTGAAAGGTCTAAGGTGGCTTTCGTAGTCAGCCTTCTGTCTGGAAAAGCTCTGTCATGGGCCACACCGCTCTGGGACCGCAATGACCCCGTCACTGCCTCTGTACACTCCTTCTTCTCGGAAATTCGAAGTGTCTTTGAGGAACCTGCCCGAGCCTCTTCTGCTGAGACTGCCCTGCTGAACCTGGTCCAGGGTAATTCTTCCGTTGGCGAGTACGCCGTACAATTCCGTACTCTTGCTTCCGAATTGTCCTGGAATGATGAGGCCCTCTGCGCGACCTTTAAAAAAGGCCTATCCAGCAACATTAAAGATGTTCTGGCCGCACGAGAAATTCCTGCTAACCTACATGAACTCATTCATCTAGCCACTCGCATTGACATGCGTTTTTCCGAAAGGCGTCAGGAGCTCCGCCAGGATATGGACTTTGTTCGCACGAGGCGTTTTTTCTCCCCGGCTCCTCTCTCCTCTGGTCCTCTGCAATCCGTTCCTGTGCCTCCCGCCGTGGAGGCTATGCAAGTTGACCGGTCTCGCCTGACACCTCAAGAGAGGACACAACGCCGCATGGAGAATCTCTGCCTGTACTGTGCCGGTACCGAACACTTCCTGAAGGATTGTCCTATCCGTCCTCCCAGCCTGGAAAGACGTACGCTGACTCCGCACAAAGCTGAAACAGTCCTTGATGTCAACTCTGCTTCTCCACGTCTTACTGTGCCTGTGAGGATATCTGCCTCTACCTTCTCCTTCTCCACTAAGGCCTTCTTGGATTCCGGATCTGCAGGAAACTTTATTTTGGCCTCTCTCATCAACAGGTTCAACATCCCAGTGACCAGTCTCGCCAGACCTCTCTACATCAATTGCGTTAACAATGAAAGATTGGACTGTGCCGTGCGTTACCGCACGGAACCCCTCCTAATGTGCATCGGACCTCATCACGAAAAAATTGAGTTTTTGGTCCTCTCCAATTGCACTTCCGAAATTCTCCTTGGACTACCATGGCTTCAACGCCATTCCCCAACCCTTGATTGGTCCACAGGAGAGATCAAGAGCTGGGGTACCTCTTGTTTCAAAGACTGCCTTAAACCGGTTCCCATTACTCCCTGCCGTGACCCTGTGGTTCCCCCTGTAACCGGTCTCCCTAAGGCCTATATGGACTATGATGACGTATTTTGCAAAAAACAAGCTGAGACTCTACCTCCTCACAGGCCTTATGACTGTCCTATTGACCTCCTCCCGGGCACTACTCCACCCCGGGGCAGAATTTATCCTCTGTCCGCCCCAGAGACTCTTGCTATGTCTGAGTACATCCAGGAAAATTTAAAAAAGGGCTTTATCCGCAAATCCTCCTCTCCTGCCGGAGCTGGATTTTTCTTTGTGTCCAAAAAAGATGGCTCCCTACGTCCTTGCATTGACTACCGCGGACTTAATAAAATCACGGTAAAGAACCGCTACCCCCTACCTCTTATCTCTGAACTCTTTGATCGCCTCCAAGGTGCCCACATCTTTACCAAACTGGACTTAAGAGGTGCTTATAATCTCATCCGCATCAGGGAGGGGGATGAATGGAAAACGGCATTTAACACTAGAGATGGACACTTTGAGTATCTGGTCATGCCCTTTGGCCTGTGCAACGCCCCTGCCGTCTTCCAAGACTTTGTTAATGAAATTTTTCGTGATCTCTTATATTCCTGTGTTGTTGTGTATCTGGACGATATTCTGATTTTTTCTGCCAACCTAGAAGAACACCGCCAGCATGTCCGCATGGTTCTTCAGAGACTTCGTGACAATCAACTTTATGCCAAAATGGAGAAATGTCTGTTTGAATGTCAATCTCTTCCTTTCCTAGGATACTTGGTCTCTGGCCAGGGACTACAAATGGATCCAGACAAACTCTCTGCCGTCTTAGATTGGCCACGCCCCTCCGGACTCCGTGCTATCCAACGTTTTTTGGGGTTCGCCAATTATTACAGACAATTTATTCCACATTTTTCCACCATTGTGGCTCCTATCGTGGCTTTAACCAAGAAGAATGCCAATCCTAAGTCATGGCCTCCTCAAGCGGAAGACGCCTTTAAACGGCTCAAGTCTGCCTTTTCTTCTGCTCCCGTGCTCTCCAGACCTGACCCATCTAAACCCTTCCTATTGGAGGTTGATGCCTCCTCAGTAGGAGCTGGAGCGGTCCTTCTACAAAAAAAATTCTTCCGGGCATGCTGTTACTTGTGGTTTTTTTCTAGGACCTTCTCTCCGGCGGAGAGGAACTACTCCATCGGGGATCGAGAGCTACTGGCCATTAAATTAGCACTTGAGGAATGGAGGCATCTGCTGGAGGGATCAAAATTTCCAGTTATTATTTACACCGATCACAAGAATCTCTCCTATCTCCAGTCTGCCCAACGGCTGAATCCTCGCCAGGCCAGGTGGTCTCCGTTCTTTGCCCGGTTTAATTTTGAAATTCACTTTCGCCCTGCCGATAAGAACATTAGGGCCGATGCTCTCTCTCGTTCCTCGGATGCCTCGGAAGTAGAGCTCTCTCCGCAACACATCATTTCTCCTGACTGCCTGATCTCCACTTCTCCAGCCTCCATCAGGCAAACTCCTCCAGGGAAGACCTTCGTCTCTCCACGCCAACGCCTCGGAATCCTCAAATGGGGTCACTCCTCCCATCTCGCAGGCCATGCGGGCATCAAGAAATCCGTGCAACTCATCTCTCGTTTCTATTGGTGGCCGACTCTGGAGACGGATGTTGTTGATTTTGTGCGAGCCTGCACTGTCTGTGCCCGGGATAAGACTCCTCGCCAGAAGCCTGCTGGTCTTCTTCATCCTCTGCCTGTCCCCGAACAGCCTTGGTCTCTGATTGGTATGGACTTTATTACAGACTTACCCCCATCCCGTGGCAACACTGTTGTTTGGGTGGTCGTTGATCGATTTTCTAAGATGGCACATTTTATTCCTCTTCCTGGTCTTCCTTCAGCGCCTCAGTTGGCAAAACAATTTTTTGTACACATTTTTCGTCTTCACGGGTTGCCCACGCAGATCGTCTCGGATAGAGGCGTCCAATTCGTGTCAAAATTCTGGAGGGCTCTCTGTAAACAACTCAAGATTAAATTGAACTTTTCTTCTGCTTATCATCCTCAATCCAATGGGCAAGTAGAAAGAATTAACCAAGTCCTGGGTGATTATTTACGGCATTTTGTTTCTTCCCGCCAGGATGACTGGGCAGATCTTCTACCATGGGCCGAATTCTCGTACAACTTCAGAGTCTCTGAATCTTCTTCCAAATCCCCATTTTTCGTGGTGTACGGCCGTCACCCTCTTCCCCCCCTCCCTACTCCCTTGCCCTCTGGTTTGCCCGCTGTGGATGAAATAACTCGTGATCTTTCCACCATATGGAAAGAGACCCAAAATTCTCTCTTACAGGCTTCATCACGCATGAAGAAGTTTGCTGATAAGAAAAGAAGAGCTCCCCCCATTTTTTCTCCCGGAGACAAGGTATGGCTCTCCGCTAAATATGTCCGCTTCCGTGTTCCCAGCTACAAATTGGGACCACGCTATCTTGGTCCTTTCAAAATTTTGTGCCAGATTAATCCTGTCTCTTATAAACTTCTTCTTCCTCCTTCTCTTCGTATTCCTAATGCCTTTCACGTTTCTCTTCTTAAACCACTCATCATCAACCGTTTCTCTCCCAAACTTGTTTCTCCCACTCCTGTTTCCGGCTCTTCGGACATCTTCTCCGTAAAGGAGATACTGGCCTCCAAGAAGGTCAGAGGGAAAACCTTTTTTTTAGTCGATTGGGAGGGCTGTGGTCCTGAAGAGAGATCCTGGGAACCTCAGGACAATATCCTAGACAAAAGTCTGGTCCTCAGGTTCTCAGGCTCTAAGAAGAGGGGGAGACCCAAGGGGGGGGGTACTGTTACGCCGAGCGCTCCGGGTCCCCGCTCCTCCCCGGAGCGCTCGCTACACTCTCGCTACTGCAGCGCCCCCGTCAGATCCACTGACTGGGTGCGCTGCGATACCGCCTCCAGCCGGGATGCGATTCGCGATGCGGGTGGCGCCCGCTCGCGATGCGCACCCCGGCTCCCGTACCTGACTCGCTCTCCGTCGGTCCTGTCCCGGCGCGCGCGGCCCCGCTCCCTAGGGCGCGCGCGCGCCGGGTCTCTGCGATTTAAAGGGCCACTGCGCCGCTGATTGGCGCAGTGGTTCTAATCAGTGTGTTCACCTGTGCACTCCCTATGTATACCTCACTTCCCCTGCACTCCCTCGCCGGATCTTGTTGCCATCGTGCCAGTGAAAGCGTTTCCTTGTGTGTTCCTAGCCTGTGTTCCAGACCTCCTGCCGTTGCCCCTGACTACGATCCTTGCTGCCTGCCCCGACCTTCTGCTACGTCCGACCTTGCTTTTGTCTTCTCCCTTGTACTGCGCCTATCTTCAGCAGTCAGAGAGGTTGAGCCGTTGCTAGTGGATACGACCTGGTTACTACCGCCGCAGCAAGACCATCCCGCTTTGCGGCGGGCTCTGGTGAACACCAGTAGTGACTTAGAACCGGTCCACTAGCACGGTCCACGCCAATCCCTCTCTGGCACAGAGGATCCACCTCCTGCCAGCCGGCATCGTGACACCAGCTTGTGTGGTGTAAAGAAGGCTGTAATACTACTGTGTGAGACTGCCGTGCGAAAATTCACATATGCGAAAATTAGCATATGCTACTTTTCGCATATGCGAATTTTCACATATGTTAATTTTCGTATACGCGTATTTTCGCATACGCGAAAATAAAACGAGAATATAACGAATATTCGAATATTCGCGAATATATGACGAATATTCGTCCATATATTCGCGAATATTCGCGAATTTGAATATGGCCTATGCCGCTCAACACTAATACTGAGGTGTGTTCCAATAAAAAAAAAAGAAGATGCATAGAAGAATGAATGTAATCCATATGGTGTACAACAAGTGTGTGGAAGTATGTTATTGCTTTATTTGGTAAATTAAAAAAAATATTAAAATGAAATGATTAAGTTAAAATTAGGTTATATACAGAACATGGAGAGGGTTGCTTTTTGGATGTTTGCCTTGCTATTTACATTTTTTTTAAAATATCATTAACCCTTACCATGTACAAACAATGCTGCAGTCTGCCAGCACCTCCACTGGTCTTACTAGAGGAAAAAGAATTGGCTACTCAGGTCACTGAGTTGTTAGAAAAATACAAAGCTATGAAAAGAACACCAACTTAAAGGGATACTCCGGTGCCAGAAAGTTAAACAGATTTGTAAATTACTTCTATTAAAAAATCTTACTCCTTCCAGTACTTATTAGCTGCTGAATACTACAGAGGAAATTATTTTTTTTTTGGAACACAGAGCTCTCTGCTGACATCATGAGCACAGTGCTCTCTGCTGACATCTCTGTCCATTTTAAGAACTGTCCAGAGTAGGACAAAATCTCAATGGCAAACATATGCTGCTCTGTTCCTAAAACGGACAGAGATGTCAGCAGAGACCACTTTGTTCCGAAAATAATTTCCTCTGTAGTATTAAGCAGCTAATAAGTACTGAAAGGATTAAGACTTTTTAATAGAAGTAATTTACAAATCTGTTTAACTTTCTGGCACCAGTTGATTAAAAAAACAAAAAAACAAAAAAAACTGTTTTCCACCGGAGTACCCCTTTAACCTTACACAAGCAGGCTGAATGAGATCATGTAAGTTATTTATTAAAACAGTAAGAATGAGGGGGCCCCTTACACAGCTCAAGGCCTGCCCCCCCATGGCCCTCCCCGACTCCACCCATATGCCCATGACTTCCCACCCAGACCTAAATTAATATATTAATGCTATATTTAAATAGTTTGGACATGTGTGATGAATGAGGCAATACCACATATGTATATGTTTAATTTTATTTGAAAAAGGGGGATGATTCAAACTTTTTTTTTTTTAGGGAAGGGGCTTATTCACAGTAATTGCTTATTTTTTTTTTCTTTTACACATATTTTTCACAATAATGTTATCCCTATAGAATATGATTTTGTCAAGGTGGTAATGATAAGCCTGCTGGAGCCATTTTCCCACATTTAGGTGTCTAAATGGTTAATTGCCCGATGTAATCTCTTTACTACTGGGGTGACACACTGTAACAAACCTCCTCCTCATGTAATCTCCTTACTACTGGGGTGACACACTGTAACAAACCCCCTTCTCATGTAATCCCCTTACTACTGGGGTGACACACTGTAACAAACCTCCTCTTCATGTAATCTCCTTTCACCTGGGGTGACACACTGTAACATACCTCCTCCTCATGTAATCTCCTTACTACTGGGGTGACACACTGTTAAAAAACCTCCTCTTCATGTAATCTCATCACTACTGGGGTGACACACTGTAACAAACCTCCTCCTCATGTAATCTCCTTACTACTGGGGTGACACACTGTTACAAACCCTCTCCTCATTTAACCTCCTTACTACTGGGGATACACACGGTAACAAACCCCCTCCTAATGTAATCTCCTTACTACTGGGGATACACACTGTAACAATCCTCCTCCTAATGGAATCTCCTTACTACTGGGGTGAAACACTGTAACAAACCTCCTGCTCATGTAATCACCTTACTACTGGGGTGACACACTGTAACAAACCCCCACCACATGTAATCTCCTTACTACTGGGGTGACACACTGTAACAAACCTCCTCATGTAATCTCCTTACTACTGGGGTGACACACTGTAACAAACATCCTCCTAATGTAATCTCCTTACTACTGGGGTGACACACTGTAAAAACCCCCCTCCTCATGTAATCTTCTTACTACTGTGGTGACACACTGTTAAAAAACCTCCTCTTCATGTAATCTCCTTACTACTGGGGTGACACACTGTAACAAACCTCCTCCTCATGTAATCTCTTTACTACTGGGGTGACACACTGTAACAAACCTCCTTTTCATATAATCTCCTTATTACTGGGGGTGACACACTGTAACAAACCTCCTTTTCATATAATCTCCTTATTACTGGGGGTGGCACGTTGTAACAAACCTTCTCCTCATGTAATCACCTTACTACTGGGGTGACACACTGTAACAAACTTCCTCCTCATGTAATCTCTTTACAACTGGGGTGACACATTGTAACAAACCTCCTACTCATGTAATCTCCTTACTACTGGGGTGACACACTGTAACAAACCCCATCCCCATGTTATTAACTTACTACTGGGGTGATATGCAACCTCCACTCCAGCTCAGCTCAACCCTGCCTCCTCCACAGCATCACACAGGTCCTTCAACCACTATTGCATCTATCCTGCACAGTCACATGATGGTCACATGATAGTGACGTCATCACAGGTCCTAGAGCATTAGCATCTTGGCTGCGGAGGGAGGGGGTACTGTGACAGCGCTGTGCTCCTGACAGCAGGTAAATAGATAGAGGAGCACAGCCCCACCAGTGTTGTCTTAGGGCTTCCTGAAAAAACAGAGCTGGGGCTGAGGAAGGGTGCGCTGTAGGCAGTTGCCTTATATATCTATGTGATGCGCTGGGCCTGCTTACAAGCAGGAAAGAAGGGTGCCATTCCAGTACAGCGGAACATGACCCCGAAAAACGGGACAGTTGGCGGGCCCCCAGAGGTCAGTGATTGAGTGACAGACAGTCACTCACTGACACACACAAAAAAAGTCCGGGGCCAGCCGGGTCCCCCTGGAGCTCTGGGCCCCTTACCCGAGTATGGGTTGTACACCCCTGACGGCGGCCTTGAAAACATATATGGGGAGATTTATCAAATCCCATCCAGAGGAAAAGTTGTCCAGTTGCCCATAGCAACCAATCAGATTGCTTCTTTCATTCTTAACAAGGCCTTTGCAAAATGAAAGAAGCTATCTGATTGATTGCTATGGGCAACTGGACAACTTTTCCTTTGCACAGGTTTTGATAAATCTCCCCCATAGTGTATAAGTATTCTATAATGCTATAAGTGCTACTCATTTTGTAATTTCAATGTGTATACATTTAACATGAGGATTTATCAAACCAATGAGAGCCACGCCGTTGTAGTATACCATTACTACTCATAAACATTACAAAGCACTATGCTTAATTGCATAAATAATAAAGGCATCGCCTTACACTAGATTTGTAAAAAGATAGAAAAATGAATAAATGTGGTGCCAGAATTGCACTTTAACTAATCAATGAAAAAGATAACATATCAAAGTTATGATGCAATTAATGAAATATAATTTTTCTTTGTACAAAAGGTAGGATCCAAATAGCTTTTGTTTAAAAGAAACACTTAAACGTAGGATTGTAAATAGACATGTTGTCTGTAAGCCTGTAAAAAAATGGCTTTAAAATTGGGGAAAATAAAATATAGCTGTTTTATTTTTTGGCTTTTATCAGAGTATGAATGGCCTAAAAGCTGGATCCTGAGATTGCTTTAAAGTCCTGTTGCGGGAATAGGGTGTATATGTATGCCCTGCTTCCTTAAGGGGTTAACAAAATGGAATTGCTGGTTTTCCCCATTCCCAATACATTCTTACATCAATAGGTTGTAGGTAGCTGAGCAGCTGAGCGCGGGCATAGCGGTGGGGTCCCTGCGGGTATCTGCCGGAACCTGTGGCTAATGCCGGACATCACCAATCACGGTGATGCTCGACATTAACCCATCAAATACCACATTCAAAATTGACTGTGGCATCTAAAATGTTTTTTAAAAAAACACTTCCCGGCTGCTCAGCGGTGCTGATCGGGACCACTGTGGTGATAACAGCGGTGTCCCGATCAGCTGAGAGGACTACAGGAAAGCCCTTACCTGCCTCCTTGCTGTCCGATCGATGATCTGATGCTCCAGCCAGCCATGGCAGGCTGGAGCAGTAGAGCACCCGTAACAATGATCAATGCTAGGCTAGGCATAGTATTGAACAATTTATGCAATCTGAAGAATGCATGTAATAGTCCCTTATGGGAACTATAAGGTAATGTAAAAAAAAATGTTAATAAAAAGTTAATAAATGTGATTTAACCTAATAAAAGTTTGAATCACACCCCTTTTCCCCTAAAAAAAAAAAAATACATGTTAACAAAAATAAAAATAAACATGTGTTATCGCCGCGTGTGTAAATGTCCCAACTATAAAAATGTAATGCTACTTTGACCACACGGTCAATGGCGTATACGTAGAAATATACCAAAATCCAGAACTGTGTATTTTTGGTCACTTTGTATACCCTAAGAAATGTATCAAAAGTGATCAAAAAGTCCCATCATTACAAAATGGTACTGATAAATACTACAGAATACAGTGCAAAAAAATTAGCCCTCATACATCCCTGCATATGGAAAAATCTAAAAGATATCGGGGTCAAAAGAGGACATTTTTAAACATGCAAATTTTTGTACAAAAAGTTATTAAAGTAAAACAAAATCAAGCCTATATAATTTTGGTATCATTTTAGTTGTATGGACCGACAGAATAAATATAAGGCATGTTTTTTACAAAAAGTGCACTCCTTGAAACTCAAAGCCCCCAAAAATTACAAAATTGTGTTTTTTTTGCAATTTTGCCCCACAAATAAAATATTTTTTCGGGTTTCATTATAGATTTTGTGGGGAAATATCTGATGTTATTACAAAGTAAAATCAGTGATGCAAAAAATAAGCCCTCATATTGCTCTGTAGGGGGGGGGGGAATCGAAAGTGTTATGATTTTTCGAAGGGGAGGAGGAAAAAACAAAAGTGCAAAAAGGAAAGATGGTCCGTTCCTCAAGAGGTTAAGGCATTTCAGAAGCTTACATTGTTTTAAATAAACGTTAATAGCATTAACTTTATTTTGTCAACAGACTTCATGATTGTTTTATATAAAATGTCATTGGCTATTTAGTAATCTACTGTAATTTGAATATTATTGAGTTTCAAATTTAAAATCAACAGTGTGGGATTTACCTATCTTTAAACCTATAAATGATATAGTCTGCCTTTCACTGGATTTTAATACAGTTGGTATTGAGCAGATTAGTTTTGAACAAGGGACAAAAATACTGATAAAAGCACATAAAATGGTGTATGTTATTAATAAATACACTGGGGGTTATTTATCAACAATGGTCTTGGCTAGATCACTTTTGTGGTTTGTCTAGATGCATTTTTTTTGGTGGTGCTGCTCCAAATTTATCACATTGTCGCAGTGACCATGATAAATTCTGCGCAGATCTGCACCCAGATCATTGTCTTCCGCCACTTTCCGATCAAGTCTACCCTGCTTCTGAGGAGCTTGTTTGTCAGTGTGTTTGGCTTTATTTGTTTTAGTTTTAATTTTAAGGCAAATTTATGTCTAAAAGAAGGTCTGCAAAGAGAGTCTCCCTCACATTTAGATAGTGGTTTATCTTGCCGCAGGCCAGGAAAATAAAAACTTTATTCTTTAAGAGACGTTTTAGTTGTCATTAGAGATGAGCTAATTTTTCTAAAATTCAATTAGGCCGATTTGCCGAATTTTCCGATAAAGTTAGTTTTGTTCCAAATGTTTTCACGGCAAATCTATATTAAAAAAGGCTATTTCTAGCCAACATACAGCCACTATAGGGGTATAGAACACTTTGCTGTGTTCTAAAACACATATGGAATGTGCTGGTTTAGTGAAATAATACTGTTATTCAGAATAACATTTGAGATTACCGCCATCGCTTTTAGAATCACTGCCGCACAGCAGCACAATTACAGAGCCTGGTGGGGACATCAGTGTCAGGAGACCATATAGTGACTGAATGACATAGCATGGAGGTGTTGGCAGCATGAGGAGACCATATAGTGGCTGATTGGCACAGTGTGGAGGTGTTGGCAGCATGAGGACACCATATAGTGGCTGAATGACACAGCGTGGAGGTGTTGGCAGCAGGAGGAGACCATATAGTGGCTGAATGGCACAGCGTGGATGTGTTGGCAGCATGAGGACACCATATACTGGCTGAATGACACAGCATGGACATGTTGTCAGCATGAGGAGACCATATAGTGGATGAATGGCACAGCCCGGAGTTGCCAGCAGCATGAGTAGGCACTAGGGCTTCACAATCCCTAAGATTAAAAGATGAATTAAGAAATTTAAACCAAAGATTTTGGATAGCAGTTGCTACCTATGAGAAAATGTTAAATTCCCAGACCCAGGCCCAACAGTGGCATCAGTAACCCATATATTGCCTGAATGACACAGCCTGGAGTTGTCTGATGCACAAGTACAGAGCAGGGCTTCACAATCCCTCCCAAAAAACACTACAATTTTAGAAATTTTTGAAAAAGATTTTGGATAGCGGGTGCTACCTATGAGAAAATGTGAAATTCCCACACCCAGGCCCCACAGCGGCATCAGTAACCCATATATTGCTTGAATGACACAGCCTGGAGTTGGCTGATACACAAGTTCACACCAGGGCTTCACAATCCCCCCCAAAAAACACCACAATTTTAGAATTTTTTTTTAAAGATTTTGGATAGCGGGTGCTACCCATGAGAAAATTTGAAATTACCAGACCCAGGCCCACAGTGGCATCAGTAACCCATATATTGCCTGAATGACACAGACCCAGGCCCGGCAGCGCCATCATTTTTTGATTTGAAATTTAAAATAGCCTTTGCGTGTCCCAGACCCTAGCGTGTGGGTAAGAAGGACCAAATCCAACAAGCCCCCACAGGGCTCATGGGGCCATGAGATTTAGGCGCAACGTCTCCATTGCCCTGACCGGCCATTGTTTCCAAGACTTCTCGCCAAGGCAAACCATGTGAAGAACAATGTGACACCGCCATGACCTGCACACATGGTATGCTGCAGGGCAAAAAAGAAAGTTGCAACAGCACTCTTGGTCAAAAAATGGAGGCTCTTAGCTCTTGATCAAAATGTGTGATAAGAGCCTCCATTTTTTGACCAAGAGTGCTGTTGCAACTTTCTTTTTTGTACATTTTGTATTTGCCACAGCAGCGGGCACCTGTGTATTAGGTTGTTGTGCTGGCTATTTTTCCTTTTGTTTTTACTATGCTTAAGGGCCACTGAGACTTGTCCGGGCAGTGGAGGCTTAAGACACAGTGGAGAATGTGGAGGCGGAGTAGCACACTGTCGCAGGACCAACGGGCTGACAGAGTGTAGCAGGAAGCAGCATTGAGTACACACCAGGGCTTCAGAATCCCAAAGAAAAAGCAAAAATTTTTCAAATAATTTTAAGAATATTTAGGACAGCGGGTGCTACCTATATATTGCCTGAATGACACAGCCTGGAGTTGGCTGATTCATAAGTACACACTAGGGCTTCACAATCCCTCCAAAAAAATACAACAATTGTAGAAATTTATGAAGAAGACTTTTGGATAGCGGGTGCTACCTATGAGAAAATTTGAAATTCCCAGACCCAGGCCCAGCAGCGCCATCAGTAAACCATATATTGCCAGAATGACACAGGCTGGAGTTGGCTGATGAATGAGTACGCACCAAAGCTTCACAATCCCTAATAAAATAGACAAACATTTTTGATGAAAAATGTTACCGAAAATTTAGGACAGCTATATATTACCAGAACGACGCAGCCTGGAGTTGGCTGCAGCATGAGGAGACCATTGAAATGTGTGATTTTTTTATTTGAAATTTAAATCAAAATTTGTGTCCCGGACCCCGCCGTGTGGGTACAAAGGACCTAATCTCACAAGCACCCACAGGGCTCATGTGGCCGTAAGATGTAGGCGCAACGTCTCCATAGCCCTGACCGGTCATTTTTGGTTTTTGTACCTTTGTTTAAGAACAAGTGCATATCCAAGAGTCCAGAAGACTCTATAATGCAGGAGGGTGGACCACCAAAAGACATTCTTCTATAAAATAATTTTTTAAGAAATAAAGAAGCAGAGTTCATCCCTCTGCATATTTATTTTTGAAAATTTTACTTAAAAAATCACACGCAACAATCATTCAATCGTGTAATGGTTATTATTGTGGAAAATTCAAGTTTATTACAGTGATAATTATCAGAAAATTTGAAAAAAACACTACCCAAGAGTGTTTAATAACTCTATACATTGCACCATCAATGTTGAAACTTAAATTAAGCATGTATGTATGTATTTCTGGGCCCAAGCCCAGAAGCACCATGAAGTCAAGTAGTTCCTGAAAGACACAGGAGCAGTCAGGAGTAGGCATCAGCAGTACCCAAGAGGCTTTAATAACTCCTTACATTGCACGATCACTCGCGAGATCGAGCAATAACAGGTGTGTTATGCCCTCAGATTTCCGGGGTTGCACGCACGCTACACTGAAAGGACCAGTGTGTGACAATCTTTCACCGACAGGTGCGGGTAACCGGCTGAACCCCGTTCGCGATAGGGATCAGGGATTGCAAATATTTGCCAGGAAAGAAGAATCACAACTAAGCGCTGATCATAAGCTCGGGTTCATTAAGTCCCTGCCCTTTGTACACACCGCATGTCTCTACTACCGATTGGATGGTTTAGTGAGGTCCTCTGATCGGCCCCGGTGGGGTTGGAGAAGGCCCTAGCAGAGCGCCGAGAATTTAAAGATTATAGTTGAAATTTGCATTAAGCATGTATTAGCTACTGCTAAACTTCCAAAAATTGAAGGCCCAAGGCCTGAGGCATCAGGGAGGCAATTATTTCCTGAAAGACACAGAATGAGTCAGGAGCAGTCTTTCTCAGTACCCAAGAGTGTTTCATAACCAACCCCTTACATTTAAAGATCAATGTTGAAATTTGCATTAAGCATATATTTAGCTACTGCAAAACATCCAAAAATTGAAGGCCCAAGGCCTGAGGCATCGGGGAGGCAAGTAGTTCCTGAAAGACACAGAATGAGTCAGGAGCAGACATTCGCAGTACCCAAGAGGGTTTCATAACCATCCCCTTACATTTAAAGATGAATGTTGAAATTTGCATTAAGCATGTATTTAGCTACTGCTAAACATCCAAAAATTGAAGGCCCAAGGCCTGCAGGCAGGGAAGCAAGTAGTTCCTGAAAGACACAGAATGAGTATGGAGCAGGCATTCGCAGTACCCAAGGGGGTTTCATAACCCCTTACATTTAAAGATCAATGTTGACATTTGCATTAAGCATATATTTAGATACTGATAAACATCAAAAAATTAAAGGCCCAAGGCCAGAAGCATCAGTGAGGCAAGTAGTTCCTGAAAGACACAGGGTGAGCCAGGAGCAGGCATTCGCAGTACCCAAGAGGGTTTCATAACCAACCCCTTACTTTTAAAGATGAATGTTGAAATTTGCATTAAGCATGTATTTAGCTACTGCTAAACATCCAAAAATTGAAGGCCCAAGGCCTGAGGGCAGGGAGGAAAGTAGTTCCTGAAAGACACAGAATAAGTATGGAGCAGGCATTCGCAGTACCCAAAAAGGGTTTCATAACCCCTTACATTTAAAGATCAATGTTGACATTTGCATTAAAGGGGTTCTCCGGTGAAAACCTGTTTTCTTTTAAATCAACTGGTGGCAGAAAGTTAAACGTATTTGTAAATTACTTCTATTAAAAAATCTTAATCCTTCCAGTACTTATTAGCTGCTGAATGCTACAGAGGAAATTCCTTTCTTTTTGGAACGCTGATGACATCACAAGCACAGTGCTCTCTGCTGACATCTCTGTCCATTTTAGCAACCATGCATAGCAGATGTATGCTTAGGGCAGCATGGTGGCTCAGTGGTTAGCACTGCTAACTTGCAGTGCTGGGGACTTGGGTTCAAATCCCACTAAGGACAACAATAAATAAAGTGTTGTTATTATTATAATAACGTCAGCAGAGAGAACTGTGCTCGTGATGTCATCAGAGAGCATTCCAAAAAGAAAAGAATTTCCTCTGTAGTATTCAGCAGCTAATAAGTACAGGAGGGATTAAGATTTTTTAATAGAAGTAATTTACAAATATGTTTAACTTTCTGCCACCAGATGATTTAAAAGAAAAAAGGTTTTCACCGGAGTACCCCTTTAAGCATATATTTAGCTACTGCTAAACAACCAAAAATTAAAGGCCCAAGGCCAGAAGCATCAGTGAGGCAAGTAGTTCCTGAAAGACACAGGATGAGCCACGAGCAGGCAATCGCAGTACCAAAAAGGGTTTCATAACCCTAATTGATAACCCAAGAGGGTTTCATAACCAACCATAATTGGAAAATGTTGGTGTAGCAGCATGGTCAATCTACTCTGAAGCATCTGGCATTGGTGGCTGAAAATCCTGGCTGATCCATCCCTGATTCCTCTTGACAAACGTCAGTCTCTCCACATTTTTAGTGGACAGACGAGTTTGCCTTGGGGTGACTATGGCCCCGGCCGCACTAAACACCCGCTCTGATGGCACACTACTGGCCGGGCAGGACAGCTTTTCCAGGGCAAACTCTGCTAGTTGTGGCCATAAATCAAGTTTGGCTACCCAGAAGTCCAGCGGATCTTCAATGGTTGTTGGCAAGGCCATGTCAACGTATGCCACCCCCTGATGGTTCAGGTCCTGCTCCATGTCTACCTGCTGCTGATGAGTTGCTTCACTATGCGGGTGCAGAAAGTTACTCATCAGCGACTGTAGACTCAGGCTGCTGCTGATTGAGCTGGTACTGCTCCTGCCACCCCTCCCCAGCAGCCATGGCAGTGGAAGGTGAGCGCAGGGGCCCCCCGAGTCAGACCTGCGAGTGGATGGACCGTGTGGCCGATAGGCATCTGCCAACTGACTACGTAGAATCTCTCTGTAGTAGGTCAGTTTGTCCTCCCTCTCAGTGGGTGTAAAAAAGGCCCCCATTTTGGGACGGTAGCGAGGGTCTAATAAGGTGGAGATCCAGAAGTCATCCCGCTGACGAATTTTGACAATTCGGGGGTCACTACGCAAGCAACTGAGCACGCATCGTGCCATTTGCGCCAGTGACTCGGAGGGACTACCTGCCTCCATCTCCACTGCATACTGCCACGGTGTGTCTGGGTCCTCTGTCTCAACTTCCTCATAACCCTTCAGCTCCTCTGGCTGCTCCTGCTCCTCCTCTCCTGTCCGAAGACTAGAAACACCAGCCATCTCATCCAACCTAAACTGTGCTCCGCTCTGCCCCTCATCATCCTCCTCCTCCAGTTCAGCCCCCACAGGGCTCATGAAGCCTTGAGATGTACGCGCAATGTCACCATTGCAGTGACCAGCCATGGTTTTAATCATTTGTTGTAGGAAATGTAGGAGTGGAATTACGTTGTTCATGGCGTAATCCAGGTGGCTTCCTCAAAGGGCCTCAGCAAACGGCAGGTGTCACGTATGAGCTGCCACTGGTTCACATTGAAGTTACACAGGGGAGTACTCCTATCTGCTTGGATCATCAAGAAATCGGTAATGGCTTTTCTTTGTTCGTATAGTCTGTCCAACATATGGAGGGTGAAATTCCAATGTGTGGCAACGTCACATATAAAACTATGTTGTGGGATACCGTTCTGACGCTGCAGCTCAAGGAAGGTGTGCTTGGCGGTGTACAAGTGGCTGAAGTGCATGCACAGTTTCCTTGCCATTTTCAGGATGTTTTGCAAATGGGGTGAAGACTTGAGGAAGTGCTTGACAACCAGATTCAACACGTGTGCCATGCAGGGCGCATGTTTCACACTTCCTTGTTGCAGCGCGGACACGATGTTCTTCCCGTTGTCGGTCACCATGGTTCCCATTTCCAGATTTCGTGGAGTAAGACATACTCGGATTTCTTTACGAATGAACTTTAGCAGTTCCTCCCCTGTGTGACTCGGTTCGCAAAGGCAAACCATGTGAAGAACAGCTTGACACCGCCGGGCCCTACACACATGGTACGATGAAGGGCCACCGAGATTTGGACGTGCAGTGGAGGCCGAGGACACGGTGGAGGATGAGGAGGCGGCGTCGCATGCTGTAACAGGACCAACTGCCTGGGAAGGAGAGCGTGGAGGAGGAAGCGGTGTGACCTGTCCAAGTTGCTGTTGTGGCTGTGCTGGAACCACATTTACCCAGTGGGCTGTAAAAGACAAGTATTGTCCCTGCCCGTAGTTACAGCTCCACACATCAACGCTGCCGTGCACTTTTGAACACAACGACAGGCTCAAGGACTGGCCCACCTTCTCTTTTACAAACTTATGCGGGGCTGGTACTGCCTTCTTCGCAAAGAAATGACGGCTTGGGACTCTCCACCTCGGCTCGGCACAAGCCATCAATTCTCTGAAAGGTGCAGAGTCCACCACTTGCAACACCAGCAACTTGGACAGGAGCACATTCAACTTCTGCGCCATTTGATGAGTGGGCGCATACTGTTGTCTCTTGGACATGGCTTCGCCGATGGGTTGTTGGCGGAATGGCTAAAAGCGGGAGAAGCAGGAGCGACAGAAGGAGGGTTTGAAACACAGCTCCCTTCGGCTGAGGTGGTGGAGCCTTGGCTGGATGAAGGAGGGAGCGGATGGCCACTGGGTGATGCGGCAGGCTGGACCACTACATCGGAACCACGGTTCTCCCAGGCCGCTTTATGGTGGCGAAGCATGTGTTGACGCAGGGCCGTGGTGCCGACATTGGGACCCTGGCCACGCTTCACCTTCTGCTGACAGATCTTACATGTGGCTACGTGAACCTCCTCCGGATGCCTTATGAAAAACTTCCACACCGCCGAGTAGCTGATTTTCCCACCCGCAGTCTGCACCAATTGGCTGCTACTGGCGCCGTCTCCAGGAACCCCTGTTCCACTACCTCCCGGAAAGGTAGGCTGCCGCAAAGCAGGTGGTCCCCCTCGGGCACGTTTGGCTCCTGAATTTCCACTACTGCCACCACACTGGCTGCCAACCATGCTACCGCCTTGCTGCGTCAAGGGCAACCTGCTAATCTCTTATCCTGATGATGATGAAGCCCGTTCTGCACCTGGCTCCCAATTGCGATCGGCTTCATAATCATCAACAGTTGTGTGCACGTCACTGATGTCCTCCTCAGGTTCCCCAACAGTGTCTGCATCAGGACCCTGAACACTTGCAACACCGACTCCCATGTCACTCTCCGCATCACTACTTGGCCGCCTAGCGGAGCAAGCAGCGCATGTCTCCTCCCCTTCTTGGCTGTCCAGTAGCTGCTGACTGTCCTCTATTAGATCATCCTCAGTAAATAGTGGAGCTGAACCTACAGCATAAGATACTTCTCTAGGAGAGGGAACAGCATAGGACAAAGGCAATGGGAGGACAGGGACTGCTCCCGGGCCATGCCAACTGAGGGTTGTGTCTGAGGAACCCACCGACTGTTGACTGGGTGTGTCAGATGTCACTTGTGATGATGTGGGTGAGCGTGTTAACCAATCGACGACGGCAGATGGGTTGATGGTGGAGACACGACCGCTGGCTGATAACGGTAGCTCCGGCCTCTCGCTGCGATTCCTGCTGCCACTCGCCCCAAGTCTGCTGCCAACTCTGCCTGAAGTATTAAGGCCTCTGCCACTCCTCTGTGCTCGTCCTGGCACTTCTCTGCCTGACATACCTGACATGCGTTTATGAGGGTATTACAATACGCTACACTACTCTTTAAACAGTATTTGTCTAGAACAGCAGCAGGTGATTACTTACGGCTGTCCTTTCACAGTATGTAGGCCCTTGACAGATTGACAGGTACTAGATGGTACAATACTTGAATGTACCTAGGCGGTCTGCACTGATGAGGGCAGTAATAATCGTAACTATATGCAGAAAAAACTCAGTATTTTTGTAAAACACCAGCCGGTGAATGCTATTGTTTGGACTTTGACGGTATGGAGCACCTTGACAGCTTAACAGGTACTAAATGGTACTATACTTGGATGTATGTATGCGGTATGCACTGATGAGGGCCGTAATATGCGTAACTATACGCAGAAAAAACTATTAGAAAAAAAAAAACAGCCGGTGAATACTATTTTTTGGACTTGCACAGTATGTAGCCCCTTGACAGATTAACAGGTACAAAATGGTGCAAATGCACTACAGTCCACTGAAAAATCACGTATTTCTGAACAGCAGCAGGACCCAACAGTCCACAAAAAAAAAAAAAAAAATCCAGGGATTAAACCCTAAATTGCACTCTGTCACACAATTCTGAGCAGCAGAAGATTTGTGGAGCAAAAAAAATAAACTCAATTGGGCTGAAAAATGAGGAGATAAGATGCTTCAGAAAGTTCAGGCAGCTTGGAGATCTGTATGAGGCAGCTGACAGCTATCTGCCCCCTCTCTGCTGCAATGCTCAATAACGTGAATAGGAGGTTTAGCTATCAATGATCCTTCTCAGTGTAACAGCAAAGCCCTCTGCACTCCTGTCTTTCCCTAATGCTGATGTGACTAGTAGTTGCAGTGTAATGCTGTGGTATGAGCTATTCACACACACACAGTCCCGTCCTCTCCATCTGAGTGCATAGATGAAATGAAGAGAGGCAAGATGGCCGTCGATTATATAGGGGCTGTGACATCACAGGGGTCAGTGAACACTGATAGGCTGCATCTCACATGTGATTCAGGGTCAGCCCGCCTACCTTAATTCCCGCCGCTGTTTCCCGCCCTCCCATAATCCTCTGCCCTATGTACTCACATGTGGATCCACCATCTTAGGTCTCCAATAGCCTGGAACGCTGTAAAATGGAGTTTAATGAAGCGATTCGGGCGATCGAATCGCGGCGATATTCGCATTCGTTGCGAATCGAATTTTTCATGAAATTCGTAACAAATTCGGTTCGTCAACTTCGATTCGCTCATCTCTAGTCATCATCACTTATTTAAAATATTTTTTAAAACTTGGGCACATGAAATTGTGACATGCTGGCTATGGCTAATAATCTTATTGTTTCTTACGTCTTTCCTTTTTTGTACCTTAAAAAATATATCTGATTGTTTCATATGCACAACTGCTTTAATTTTCCTTTGCTTTTTATGTCTTTAACCCCTTAAGGACCAAGCCCATTTTGACCTTAAGGACCAGGCCAATTTTATTTTTGCATTTTCATTTTTTCCTACTTGCCTTCTAAAAATGTTTTTTTAAATGAAATATGACAAAAAAGCAGCAATTTTGGTCTTTTTTTTTTGTTTTGTTATGTTCACGCCGTTCACCGTACGGGATCCGGGATCATTAACATTATATTTTAATAGTTTGGACGTTTATGCACGCGGTGACACCAAATACGTTTATTAATTTTTTAATTTTTTTATACAGTTTTTGGGGGGTAAAATGGGAAAAAGGGACATTTAAAATTTTTATTGGGGGAGGGAATATTTCCCTTTTTTTTCACTTTTTATGTCCCCATAGGGGACTATTTATAGCAATAGCTTGATTGCTAATACCGTTCAGTGCTTTGCATAGGGCATAAAACTGATCACTATTATCGGCGATCTTCTGCTCTGGTCTGCTGGAAGCTGCCGGGAAGGTGGCGGAGGCAGGAGAGGGGACCTCCTTCTGCCATGTTAGCTAATCTGATCCCCAAGGCCGTGCAGCTGCAATCAGATTGGCATAAAATGTAGCCACAGTGCCGCAGATGCATTGATCTGTATTGATCACGGCATCTGAGGGGTTAATGGCAGATATTCGCTCAATTGCAGATATCGGCCATTACCAGTGGGTCCCCGGCTGCTATTAGCCACCGGGACCTGCAGCGCATGACCCGAGCATCGCTCCGATGCTCGTGGTCATGTACAGGACGTAAATCTATGTTCTGGTGCACGAAGTGCCACCGCATCAGGATGTACATTTACGTCCTTGATCATTAAGGGGTTAAACATTCTTATTCTCTACCTTATTCTCTACCTTATTCTCTCTCTTTCACTTTGGCTGATTGATTTTTTAGTTTTGGCAAACAGACAGGAGTAGTAATCTTTTTTAGACCTGGTCAGGAGGTAGTCAAGATTTTCGTCAAGATTTTTTGTGCCAGTTGCGGCAAAATTTGCATAAAATTAAAAAACACGCAAATAATACATTTGTAACTACTGCATCACTCACTTCATAAAATGGTCTAGCAACACCTAAAGGTCATAATGACGGATTTTAGGACGTGGGAAAAAAAAAACTTGCAAATGAAGACCAAATAAAGCAATAGAACACAATTATTTTTTCATTGTACCCTAAATAATTACTTTGTCTGGGTTCTAGACTATTTAAGTGGCTAATAACCGGCTTAGTACATGACAATTAGAGATGAGCAAATTTAGAAAAATACAATTCGGACGATTTGCCGAATTTCCAGAAATTTTTTTGGGTTCGGACTTAAAAACAGCTATTTCTATCCTGCTGAGAAGCTCAATAGGGGTGTAGAACACTTTGCCTTGTGCTAACATGCATAGGGAGTGTGCTGTGTTAGTGAAATAATACTGTTATTCAGTATGACATGCAGATTACAGGCATCTCTATTAGAATCACTGTTACAGAACGTCTGGATGTGCCAGATTTTTTATGTAACTTTTATTTAATGTCCGCCAGGCGAAATACCACCTGTGCCAGCCCCTGCCTCTCAACGCCCCCATGACTGAAAAAGTGGGAATTTTTTATTTAATCAGTTATGGTTCAGTGTTATCGTTCCAAGCTGTTTCATTGGATTCTTGTGATAATTTCACAGGTAATATGATGTCGACGACCAAAGGGCCTCAGTCTTGAAAAGAGTACATCGATTTTTTACATGTACATCGATGGCTGAATGGCACAGCCTGGAGTTGGCGGCAGATGAGGAGACCATATAGTGGCTGGATGGCACAGCCTGGAGTTGGTGGCAGATGAGGTGACCATTTAGTGGCTAAATGGCAAAGCCTGGAATTGGTGGCAAATGAGGAGACCATAAAGTGGCTGAATGGCACAGCCTGGAGTTGGCAGCAGAGGATGAGACCATATAGTGGCTGAATGGCACAGCCTGAAGTTGGCGTCAGCATGAGTAGAACATGTAGTGGCTGAATGACACAGCGTGGAGGTCGCGGCAGCATGAGGAGACCATATAGTGGCTGAATGACAATGCCTGGAGGTGGTGGAAGCATGAAGAGACCAAATAGTGGCTGATTGGCACAGCCTGGGGTTGGTGGGAGCATAAGTATAACATATAGTGGCTGAATGGCAAAGCCTGGAGTTGGCGGCAGATGAGGAGACCATATAGTGGCTGAATGGCGCAGCCTGGAGTTGGCGGCAGTGTGAGTAGAACATATAGTGGCTGAATGGCACAGCCTGGAGTTGGCGGCAGATGAGGAGACCATTTAGTGGCTGAATGGCACAGTTTGGAGTTGGCGGCAGTATGAGTAGAACATATAGTGGCTGAATGATACAGCCTGAGGGCGGCGGAAGCATGAGTAGCCCACATAGTGGCTGCATGGCACAGCCTGAAGTTGGCGGCAGCATGAGTAGAATATATAGTGGCTGAATGACACAGCCTGGAGGTGGCGGAAGCATGAGAAGACCATATGGTGGTGGAATGAGACAACCTGGAGGTGGCAGCAGCATCAGGAATCCTGAAAGTGACCCGGTCACAGAGTGGTGCAGTGGTTGGCAATACCAGTACCCGGTGGCAAAGGTGGATGAAAAATGGTCTGATGCGGAGCAATGTTTGTAACTGGGGAGCAGCACCTTAAATTTGTTTGGCCCTATCCATATTTGTGAAGTGTTAGTGGGGCACCATGGTCAATCTACTCTCATGCATCAGGCATCGGTGGTTGGAAATCCTGGCTGATCCATGCCTGATTCATCTTCACAAAGGTCAGTCTCTCCACATTTTTCGTGGACAGATGAGTTCTCCTTGGGGGGACTATTGCCCCTGTCGCACTAAACACCCGCTCTCATTGCAAACTATTGGGCAGGCAGGACAGCTTTTCCAGGGCAAACTCTGCTAGTTGCGGCCACAAATGAAGTTTGGCTGCCCAGAAGTCAAGCGGATCTTCAAGGTGTGTTGGCATGGGCATGTCAAGGTATGCCACCACCTGCTGGTTCAGGTCCTGCTCCAGGTGTACCTGCTGCTGATGAGTTGCTTCACTATGCGGGTGAAGAAAGCTACTCATCAGCGACTGTAGACTGAGGCTGCTGCTGATGGAGCTGGTACTGCTCCTGCCACCCCACCCCTCCCCAGCAGCCATGGTAGTGGAAGTTGAGTGCAGGGGGCCCCCCAATTCAGACCTGTGAGAGGATGGACGATGGCGCCGATAGGCATCTGCCAACTGACTACATAGGATGCCTCTGTAGTAGGTCATTTTGTCCTCCCTCTCAGTGGGTGTAAAAAAAGGCCCCTATTTTGTGGCGGTAGCGAGCATCCAATAAGGTGGAGATCCAGAAGTCATACCGCTGCCAAATGGTGACAATTCGTCTATCACTACGCAAGCAAGTGAGCATGCATCGTGCCATTTGTGCAAGTGGCTCGGAGGGACTCTCTGCCTCCATCTCCACTGCATACTGCCACGGTGTGTCTGGGTCCTCTGTCTTGCCTTCCTCATTACCCTCTAGCTCCTCTGGCTGCTCCTGCTCCTCATCTCCTGTCAGATGACTAGAAAAATGGACATGTATTTTCCCTGACCATAGTTATAGCTCCAGACGTTGGCGCTGCAGTGCACTTTGGTACACACTGACAGGCTCAAGGACTGGCCCACCTTCTGTTCTACAAAATTGTGCAAGGCTGGTACTGCCTTCTTCGCAAAGAAATGATGGCTTGGTACTCTCCACCTTGGCTCGGCACAAGCCATCCGTTCTCTGAAAGGTACAGAGTTCACCACTTGAAAAGGGAGGGACTGCAGCACCAGCAACTTGAAAAGGGGCACATTACGGTTCTGCGCCGTTGGATGAGTGGGCGCATACTGTTGTCTCTTGGACATGGCTTTGCCAATGGAAGGCTGGCGGAATGACTGACTAAAAGTAGGAGGAGAAGGAGCATCTGGACTGACAGAAGGAGGGTATGACACACAGCTCCCTTCGACTGAGGTGGTGGAGCCTTGGCTTGCTGAAAGAGGGAGCGGCGTGCCACTGGCTTTTGAAGCAGGCTGGACTACCACATTGGAGCCACGGTTCTCCCAGGCCGATTTTTGGTGGCGCATCATATATTGATGCAGGGCCGTAATGCAAACATTGGGACCTTTGCCACGCTTCACCTTCTGCTGATACATCTTGCATATGGCTATGTTAATCTCCTCCGGATGCTTGATGAAAAACTGCCACACCGCCGAGTAGCTGATTTTCCCATCAACAGTCCGCACTAATTGACTGCTACTGCTGTCGTCTCCAGGAACCCCTGTTCCACCACCTCCCGGGAAGGTAGGCTGTAGCGAAGCAGGTGGTCTCCCCCCCGGCACTTTTGGTTCCAGAATTTCCACTTATGCCACCATGCTGACTGCCAACCATGCTACCACCTTGCTGGCTCTGCTGCTGCCTCATGGGCAACCTTCAACCCTCTTATCCTGAAGATGATGAAGCCTCTTCTGCACCCAGCTCCCAATTGCGATCGGCTTCATCATCATCATCAAACAGTGTCTGCATGTCACTGATGTCCTCCTCAGGTTCCTCAACAGTGTCTGCTTCAGGACCCTGCTTGCAACACCACCTCTCAGGTCACTCTCCTTATCACTATTTGCTCGCCTAGCGGAGGAAGTGGTGGATGTCTCCTCTCCTCCACTTCTTGGCTGAGCAATAGCTGCTGACTGTCCTCTATTAGATCGTGTAGCTGAACCCACAGCATAAGATACATTTTTAGGGGAGGGAACAGCATAGGACAGAGGCAATGGGAGGACAGGGACTGCTCCCGGGCCATGCCAACTGAGAGTTTTGTCTGAGGAACCCACCAACTGGGGGTGTCAGAAGTCACTTGTGATGAAATGGATGACCTTGTTAACCAATTGATGACGGCAGATGGGTTGTTGGTCGAGACACGACCGCTAGCTGATACCTGGAGATCAGGCCTCTCGCTGAAACTCCTGCTGCCACTTGCCCATAGTTTGCTACCTCTGCCTGTGCCTGATTAGTTTAGGCCTCTGCCACTTCTCTGTGCACATTCTGGCACTTCTCTGCCTGACATACTTAGTGCGTATATGAGGGGAGTACAATATGCTTCACTACACTTAAAATAGTATTTGTCTAGAACAGCAGCAGGTGTGTACTTTTGGCTGTCCTTTCACACTATCTAGGAAAAATGTGCTACAGTACGCTTAAAAAAGTATTTGAGTAAAATACCAACCAGTGATTTCTTTTGCCTGGAATTTCACAGTATCTAGGCCCTTGAGAGTTTAACAGGTACAAAATAGTACACCTAGAGATCTAGGTATGTGGTGTGCACTTATGAGGCAGAAAAATGCGCTACAGTATGCTTAAAAAGTGTTTGAATACAACACCAGCCGGCAATTCATTTTGGCTGGACTTTCACAGTATCTAGGCACTTGAAAGTTTAACAGGTAAAATAGTACACCACTTAGATGTAGGTATGTGGTATCCACTTATGAGGGCAGAAAAATGTGCTGCAGTATGCTTAAATAAGTATTTGTGCACAACTCAAATAGTACACAACAGTGCTGCAGCACACAGATGCTTTGTACTAGACCCAAAGTTGCACTTTCTCTCTCAGAGACTATTAAGAATGGACTACTGGGTATGTATTATACCATCTACAGCCTGGGCTCTCAACCTGGTGTATGCGTACCCATAGGGGTATGCCACGGGTTGCTTGGGGCATGCGAAAGCGCTAACAAATACCGACCATGCATTGGCCAGTATTTGTTAGTGCATAGCCACGGCAGCTCACTGTACAGCAGTGCGGCCCGAGCTGCGGCTGCGGCTGCTGTAAGTGAGCTGCGTGGTTGCCGGGGAGACGTTTGACCTCCCCTGACGTTGCATGGAGTTGCCGCACAGCGCAGGAGGAAATCACACGTCACTGCGACTCCGCCGAATGGGACGCGGTGTGTGAAGGAACACCTAACAGGTGACCGCAGGACGCCAGGTAAAAAAAAAAGTTAAAAACAACTCTATGGGCCGGAGGGGGACTGTATGGGACGGAGGGGGGATGTATGGGACGGAGCACAAGGCATTAAGATGGAGGGAGAGGGGGATAATGGCAGAGGGGGATGGGGAGTAATAAAGCACAAGGCATTAGAATTAAATACCTTGTGCTTTATTACTCCCCATCCCCCATCATCCCCCCTCCTCCATCATCCCTCTCCCCTTCCATCTTAATCCCCTTGCACCATTCCCCATCCCTCTGATCCCCTTTTGCCATATCGGATAATAATGGCACAAGGGGATAAAGATGGAGGGGGGGAAATGGCAAAAGGGGATCAGAGGGAGGGGGGAATAATGACACAAGGGGATTAATATGGAGGGTTGATTATCCCCCTCCATTTTAATCCCCTTGTGCTATTATTCCCCCTCCATCTTAATCCCCTTGTGCCATTATTCCCCCCTTCCTCTGATCCCCTTTTGCCCCCCCCCCCCTCCAAATTAATCCCCTTGTGCCATTATTTTCGGATATGGCAAAAGGGTTATCAGAGAAAGGGGGAATGGTGCAAGGGGATTAAGATGGAGGGGGGAATAATGGCACAAGGGGATTAAGATGGAGAGGGGAAATGGCGCAAGAGGATCAGAGGGAGGGAGAAATAATGGCACAAGAGGTTAAGATGGAGGGGGGGTTGATTATCCCCCCTTCATCTTAATCCCCTTGTGCTATTATCCCCCCTCCATCTTAATCCCTTTGTGCCATTATTCCCCCTCCATCTTAATCCCCTTGTGCCTTTATTCCCCCTCCATCTTAATCCCCTTTTGCCATATTGGATAATAATGGTACAGGGGGATTAAGATGGAGGGGGAATAATAGTGCAAGGGGATTAAGATGGATGGGGGGGAATAATGGCACAACGTATTCCTTCCTCCTCTCCTAACGTTTCTACAGCTGAGCCAGCTTGTTCAAATGTATGAGGCAACACACAGCTCTCTGTTCCTCTCTGTAATACAATGCTGTAGAAAGTGACTGGGAGGTTAATCGTTGCAGTAAAAATTATTTTCTGTAAAAAACGCACTGCTCTCTGTCCACCAGAACGCTGATGGGACTAGGAGATTAAACACTGCTGAAAAAAGCTTTTCTGTGTAACACACAGCGCTGTCTGTCCTATCTCTCTGCAGTGAATGGATGGAGTGACTTACTGGAATATGGCTGCCGATTATATAGGGCTGTGACATCACAGGGGTGACTGGCTGCTGATGGTCTGCATCCTGCATGTGATTCAGGGTCATCCCGCCTACCCTTGTTCCTTGCCTTCCCAGGATGCTTTGCCCCATGTCCTCACATGTGGATCCACCATTTTAGATGCCCTGGAGCTTGGACCGCACTAAATGGAGTTTAAAGGGGTACTCCAGTGAAAAACTTTTTTTTTAAGTCAACTGGTGGCAGAAAGTTAAACAGATTTCTAAATTACTTCTATTAAAAAAATAGTAATCCTTCCAGTACTTATTAGCTGCTGAATACTACAGTGGAAATTCTTTGAGGTATCTTTGCCCATTCATCCTTGCAAAAGTCTTCCAGTTCTTTGAAATTTCTGGGCTGTCTGTCACACACTGCTCTTTTAAGGTCTATCCATATATTTTCAATTATGTTGAGGTCAGGAGATTGTGAAGGCCATGGCAAAACCTTCAGTTTATGCCTCTTGATGTAACCCCCCATGGATTTCGAGGTGTGTTTAGGATCATTATCCATTTGTAGAAGCCATCCTCTCTTTAACTTCAGCTTTTTCACAGATGGCATCAAGTTAGCATCCAAAATTTGTTGAAATTTTATTGAATCCATTTTTCCTTCTACTCGTGAGATGTTCCCTGTGCCACTGGAGCAATACAACCCTAAAGCATGATTGATCCACCCCTATGCTTAACAGTTGGACAGAGGTTCTTAAATTATGTTCCCCTTCTTCTCCAAATGTACCTTTGCTCATTCCAGCCAAAAAGTTCAATTTTAACCTCATTGGTCCACAGAACTTGTTTCCAAAATGCATTAGGCTTGTCTATATGTACATTCGCAAAGTTCAAACACTGATTTTTGTGGTGAGGACGTAGAAGAGGTTTTCTTCTGATGACTCTTCCATGAAGACCATATTTGTACAAGTATCTCTTTATAGTGGACTAGTGTACCACAACTCCAGTGTCTGCCAGTTCTTTCTGGAGGGATTGTTCAGTAAAACGTAGGCTTTGAATTCTTTTTCTCACAATCCTGTGAGCTATTCTGTCTGATATTTTTCTTGGTCTTCCAGATCTTGCTTTAACTTCCACTGTTCCTGATGACTTCCATTTCTTAATTACATTCCGAACAGAGGATATTGACATTTGAAAACATTTTGCTATCTTCTTATATCCTTCTTTGTGAGCGTCAACTTTTTTTCAGTTTCAGATTTCTAGACAACCCATGGTGCTGATTTTTGGGGCAAGGTCAGATGAGTCTGGGCATTTAAATCCTTTGAGATTGACATCACCTGGTATTCCCAGATGATGATTGAGAACAATCCATGACACTGGCAGGTCTCAGCTTTGCAAAGGGGGCAGTGCATGCTATAAATTCTTCAGGGTGCCCAAACTTTTGCAGACACCATTTTTTTTGTTTTCTGTTATTTTGAAAGTGTAAATCATGGAAATCAAATCTAACTTTTGTTGACATATTATAAGAATGTCTAATCTGTAATTTGATGCCTTTTGGATATTGTTCCATCTTTCCTTGGCTTCTTTATGCACAATAATACAATTTTTTTTTTCCTGGGGTGCCCAAACTTTTGATCCCCACTGTATTATGGCAAAGTTAGGTTACATTTCATAAGATGGAAAACATTTTTCTCAGCTTTTTGTCATTTATGCAAGAACCAAGAAATAAACATTAAGTACAAAAATATCATATTGCCAGAAAGAATAGAATCATTGATGCAGTTTCTCCTGTGAAATTTGACACAATAGCAAACAATCAAATACAGTAATGGGAGCACAGCCATTGTGAATGTTATTCTCAGTGAGATAACCAGAATGAGGGATCATAATATAGTTCATTTAGAAGGTTATTATACATATAGGGAGACCTCTGGGTCCCATTATCTAACTGAACTATTTTTTTTTTCTTCTTTTATAAATTAAGAACAAGAATTTTTAAACCAGGCTATGGCAGATATAACGCAATATAAACCAAGGTGTGGTCATTTTTATTGTGATCCTGATATATTTTTGCCCTTCCAAAAGTGTTAAATTATTCCAGACTATAGAAGTTGTAGTTTATCAGCCACCTCTCCTGTGCCATTGTGGTGTCTAAATACTAAAGTACGATAAAATGTCTCACCTAGGTTAATGGATTTATCAAATACCTTATTTCATGCTTTCTGCTTTTGATTTATGAATTTTGATCCTAGATACAAGAGTCCTGTGAGTATTGATTGCAGAAAATGTCAGACTAACAGAAGTTCATTTCACTCGTACATGTGGAAGTCTCTGATTCCCTGACAGCTATGTCTACTGAGAATCAGCTGTCACCACGCTGAAGTGTCACAATGTCTTTGCAGCAGGAAATCTACCCACCCAACAGACAAAATTACACCATGTTATGGAATAAAATGACACACAAATGTGCAGCTAGGACTTTCTTCTGTCTGGGAGCTTGTTCTTTTTAATGAAGAAACATGATGTTTATCATTCATTTGAACATTCAACAAAGGAAACAAGTGTATCTCTGCATTTGCAAGAAAAAGGTGGAGCTCTGCTGTTTGTGGTCCCAGCCTTCGACTGCAAAATGCCTGACAGGATAATGGAATGTCATTCTGCCACTTCTGCAGCTGATTAGGGACAGTTTGTTTATTGATTGTCTTTCTTCTAGAATTTATTATTCTCTCTTTCTAATGATAAATTAGAGTAAAACATAAACAAGTGCTCCATAATCCTTGGCCTGACTTTACGGAAGGACTGTGATCTTGAGACCGAGCGCTGCACACAAGGCGTAGAAACTGACCTAACAAAAACTCCACATTTTGTCTTTATAACAAGATCAATTTTCCATTATTAACTTCAGCAAACTTTACAAAATACAGTATACATTAGAATTCAGCATTTTAATTTTAGAACTGCATTATAGTAGTATAACTCATTTATAGTTTGTTTCGTTATATATGAGTATTTTAATAGTATTACTGCTCCAAAGATTTAACTGATTATTTGCTTTTTGTCCCTACTTTAATAATGAATGGTCTTTGTCTGAAAGAATTCTGAACTTGCATTTTTCACCTCTGTTGCTTTTTGTCTGACTAAGGGCTGGGTAGGGGTTTTGTGCTGAATCTTGACCACACGTGTTACTATTACATGGGCAAAGTTAAGATATAACCTTCTTTCTTCTCCCGTGTTATGGTTAGTTCAAATGTTCATTAGGTAAGCTGAAAAGATGTAATGTGTGGGGAATTTTTGGCTGACATCCCAACGATCCATCTCTTTCTTTTATGAGGTATGTTCATTTCCTGCAGTCCCTAAAATGTGATTACATAATAAGTTAATAGTGAAGAAAATAGTTTAGATTCAATTAGTTGATGCTTTTAACTAGAGATGATCTAAAATTTCAAAAGTTTGGTTGGCACATTTTGGCCTAACCTCAACAAAAAAAAATTTATTGGGAAAGAATTAGTTCTGTCAGAACTGGATTTTACATTACATTATTTTTAATAAATTCCCCATGCAATACACACTTTGCCTAACCCTGGAAATCATTCTCTAGCACTACAGAGCAACCCAACATTGCTGTACACAGCATTGGCTTGTTACGAATTGCCAACTGATGCAGGGTTTTTTGGATAGAAGAAGAAAGTTTTAGGAATAGCATTAGACCAGGCAATGCTGGAGAGGAGCATTAAGAAAGGTTTTATTTTATTTACCGTATTTATTTTAAATGTAGATTTTTTTTTTTCATTTTACCGAAAGAAGAACAGAATTATTTAATAAAAGGGTTAATGAATGACTTCATTTTTTTCCCTACTTACTTTGTGGCTAAGTAGTGGAAGCTTAGGATTAGCCTGTAATATGGCTAATGTCATTCCCCCATTATTACCATATTACCCACAGGCACAACAGGTACTGGGAATTGCCAGAATAGCTTAAAAATTGTGGGGTCTCCCCATTTTCCATAACATCCCAGGTACAAAACTACCTGTTGACAGACTAATAATACTAGTCTGCAACCGTGCCAGGAAAGAGGTGGGTACCATAAACCAGGCCTGACAGTACCCAACTTTTCACAATACTCCTGTGGGTTTCAGGGTTTTACTGAGGTGGAGGGGTTTCGACATTTTATAACTAATTCAAAGCCCCTGCTTAGTAATGATAGCTACCCATCAAACACACACCAGGCTTAGAAAAACCTTGTTAAGTCTTTTATTACATGAAAATAAAGAACATTTATTGATCTAAAGTAGAGCCCTTTTCCTGTAAGACAAAAAAAATGAAAAACAAAAAAAAAACTAGGTGATTGATGGGGGTTTAACTGCTAGAACCCCACCATTTAACTTGGTTCAAGTGACTCTCAAACTGTTACAAAACTACCACTCATATTACACCTGGAGGTTGGGGAACAGTGATATACGCAATAAACTCCCATAATGCCTTGGGCTTGCAGGCATTACAAAAGTTGTAGTTTTGAAACATGTGAACAGTATGGATTATGTCATAAGACCAATCAGCACACAATCATATGTCACATGATGATGTAATTGATGGCGTTTATGTCATCAGCCCAATATGTTATCTTTTGCCAATCACTCGTCAGACTAATGACAGCTGGTTTCATCATGGCCAGATAGCCTTTTGGTTCTTTATGTTGGGAGCTGTTCCCCAACTTGTGAATCTCAAGTTGTTGTAAAATTTAAACTCACATTGTACCTGAGGCTCTCCAAACATAATAGAAGTTGTAGTTTTACAGCAAGCTAGAGAGCACTTGGGCAGTCAGCCCCCTACCAACCATTTAGTTATTTTCTTGTCTTTCTTTCTTGTCTTACAGGAATGGACTACTAGGTGGGACCCCAAACATTAGTTTATAAAAAAAAAAAAAAAAAAAAAAAAAAAAATGTTAAAAAAAACTTACTAACCTCTTCAGCATTGTCTGTGATTACTGCAACTGGGTTTCCTGGGCAGAAACATACATTTTTTTTTTTGCACCACAATGTGGCATCAAAAACTTCTGCTTCTGCCAGAGAAACCCTGTGTCAGTTGGTAGCAAACCAAAGCTTTGAAAAGCAGAACTGGCTTGATGTGTCCAATGTGGGTAGCCTTTGGAATTTATTACAGTAATTATTTTTTGCAAAGTTTGGACCAAATACGGGTTCATTGGGTTTGGTCCGCTCAACAATAGTTTCAACCTTTCTTTGTTTTCTTATTTTTACTTTTTTTTCTTAATATGTAATGCAACATTTCTATTTAAAAACTTTTTTTGTAAGTGATTTATACGCTGTTATGAAATATTATGGTTTAACACAAAAAAAGGGTTAACTTTACCCAAACTCTGCAACTGCTTGAGTCATTATTCTCTGAAATACTCAATTAAATTGTAAATTGATATAAACTGATAGGCTCATATTTAGAGTCAGTACATCATAGTCAGAAGACCCTTATTTGCACATGATTCAGTGCTTGTTTTCTTCTGAGGTGTGATATAAATTACAGGCAATGACAAGTCATTATTACACACAATACACTGTTTCAGTATATAATACTTACAAGGCTCCTAATGTATGTTATTTTATGAAAGGGACATTGATCACATTGTGCTTAATGGATTATTAGATATTATTTCTGGCATAATTTGAAGATAATTAAGTTAATGCATTTTCAGATCAGTAAATGTGGTTTTCATTAATGAGGTATGATTGATGGTTCATGGGGAAAAATAATGATTCTCCAAAGAGTCTGGGGAATAGACTTGTAAGTATAATTTACAGATATGGACAGATAACATTTTACAGAAGTAACTAGTATTCAGTCTTTTAAATAATTGGTTCTCTTTTTGCATAAGCAGCTAGATAATAAATGGAGAAACACAAAAGTAGACAAACTGCAAACACTAGATGTCAAGAATGGGTTTTCCATGTTAACTTTAGAGCATCCAGTGTTTTATGTTTTACACATGACTTTAAACTTCTACTATCACATTAAAGACTGCACTTGTTATTTGTGAAAGTATTGTAAAACAAGTGTTTCAGATCGGATTCAAAAAGGGCATTGGTCTAACAGCCAATGAAACCATTTAATAAATAGCTTGAAGGGAAATGGTAGCTTTTAGTGCATTGGCTACATGCCCATTTTTTACATCTCGGACATTATCAGACTGTCTTCCTCTGATGCTACTCAGAGCCAGCCACTAATGATCTAATGCAGTGCTTTAGTACTAGGTACCACCTTACCCAGAATGCCAGCTACTGGCGCCTCACAGTGCTACAGCCTCAGATATCCCTCAGAATGCCTGCCACACTGCTGTACTTAAGATCCTACCCTTTTTTGGTCTTGACCATACAAATTTGCAAAGCATGGTTTCTTTTACAAACAAGGTAGACTTTGATAGGTAAAGTATCATATAGCATAGTATAGTACTTGCATATGTCCCTGAACTACGAGACTTTTTTTTACACTTATGCAATCACAGGTCAGGATGAATATCAGTAAAATCAAGCAAACTTTTTAGAAACTGGCTTTGGCAGGTGGTCAAAATATGGACAAAAATTTGGTTCCAAGTAAAAAAAAGTTTGAGACAAAGCAGGACATCAGCAATATCCCTATAAACTAGTGAATAACACTGCCTAAAAGCCCTGCAGGATTAGAAAAGCATTCAAATACTTTTGAAGGGGTTTTAAGGCTAAGTTAATGTCATAGTTACAGCAACATGAGGTAACGATGTTCCCAACAGCTTTTTAAAAACACACTGCACTCGAGGATTTTCTTTATGTTTGCATTTGTTTGCTGATCTTAAAGCACACATGGAAGTACCAGAAGAAGCAATGGCTTTTTCAAAGCCTCCAAAATCTCTTGTTGATAGTAGCAACAGGTTTTCTGAGTTGCAAGTGAAAAAAGAATGGGATTCATGTATCATGGGCTGCAGTTTCTGGTGTTTTACACCAAAGTTGCTAACCATGATAGCTACCGACACAACAAGCCAGCATGTATCAAACAGCTGCCCCTCTTCATATCTGTGGATGATGCTTATGCAGAGACTTTTGATTAATTTGCTGCACACAGTTTGCAAAAGTTAACTTGGCTAGAAGTAAGCATGATAACTGTGTCGGGTGCAGCACACCCCGCACACTAATCTGCCATCTATTTACCATACAGAGCAGCCTAGAGAGGCACTATATATGGTATATAGGTATATTGTTTGACCCAGACTCCTAGCTAACATGTGGTATCCACATAGTATGCATACTTAGTGGAATGCTTTCTGGCCAACCAGGAAACAGTTAAAGAGCCATGCTGTTCATCCTAAATAATGCCAGCCTGCTTTCACGAAGGCCTAGAAAAGGAGGACAACACTGTTAAAAGCATATAATAAAAGATTGAGACTCTAATTTGCCAAAATGCATATTGACAAGCCACAAAGCTTACTGGGGAATGCTCTTCAGGCAGATGAGACTAAACTGGAGCTTTTTGGCAATTCACCAATCAGCTCTATGTTCTTAGACACAAAAAAAATTAAGCATAGAAAAAAATGAACACTACACCTACTGTGAAACATGGAGGGAGAGGATTGGTTATGCTCTTTGGCTGCTTTGCTGTATTTCCTACAGGGTGTCTTGAAACTATATAGGTACAATGAAATGTCAATACTATCAAGGAATTCTGGAGTTAAGTGTGCTGCCCAGTGTCAGGAATCTTGGTCTCAGTCACAGGGGATGGGTCCTTCAACAGAATAATGACCCAGCTAAAAAATCCCAATAAAGAACAAACCATTGGACTATTCTGAAGGGGCTTCTATGATCTCTGACCTAAATCCTATTGAATATTTTTGGTAGGAGCTGAGACATGCAGTCTGAAGGAGTGGGCCAAGGTACCTGTAGACAAGTGCAGAAGTCTCATTGACAGTTACAGAAAATGCTTAAAAGCAGTGATTGCCTAAAAAAGGTTGTGCAACAAAATATATAAGGGGTATTCTAAGAATTTTTTTATTTAATTTTACTATGATACAGGGGCTGTAAAGTTAGCGTAGTTCATAATATAGTGTCTTTACCTGTGTGTGACTGTGGTCTCACAATTCTTCTGGGATTTTTGCCCCAATAGTTATTCTTAACAGCATATAAAATTACTCAGGTCTCAAGTTTTCCCAGGTTGCAGTGCGGCCGAGACATGATATCACTAGTCAGCTGTGCAAAGGGAGCCTGTCCAGCTTCAATGGGTGGAGCGACTGCTGGTGGGAAAAGAGATTCTGCAACTATTTGTGTTTTTGCAACAGATGGAGGCACCCTGGTTAGAAAACACTGGTCTTTTGAATGGAATGCAGCTCATTTGTGTTTCAGTGTGTGGGGTGACTGATGTGTGTGGCAGGGAGAAAAGTGACCTCACACTTACAAACAGGGAACTATGGGATTTGTAGTTTGAGAAAATAAACTCAAACAGAAAATACACAGTTTATAAAAATAAAACAACAGCATTATGGTGGACTCACAATACAGCCATTTAGCCCCAAGACAAGCACAGATCCTTCCTAAGAATGTCTATTATTGTCTAACAGGTATGTACTAAAATTACTTTATGGTGGACAACCACTTTATGTTCAGGGGACAATCTTTTCTGTCCTTGGCAGTTTAATACTTCTGTTTAACCACAATTTAAAAGCAATGTTTGATTTGTATCAGTTCATTTCAGTAAATTTGTCATCATTATTGCTTTTGCCACCTCCAAGTTATTTCAGGGAGCATTGTGGGTTTTTCTTTTTTTTTAATTAAAGGGTACCAACAATTTTGTCCATGTCTGTATGTATGTATTGAGTATACATTTTTAACAGGATACACTTTGAGCAAATTGGCTATTGTGAAAACATTTGTAGTTAGAGCAAGCCTTGACGTGTATTCACACAGTTAAAAAAGGATTCTTACAATTCACCTGCAAAAACTGCCTCAATACCACCTTTATTTTGAGGGCTTCTTTTCATATGGGGTTTCAGATGTTTTGGTCAAGTTTTAATTGATTTCAATGTGAGTTTTCAAGTGGAAGTGCTCTGACAAAAATAACATATTTTTCAGCACTACATTCCCCATTGAAATCAAAGAAGCTGAAATTAAAGGAGCTGAAAACCCTTCTACTCAGTGTGTTCCCCTTGTGTGATGTTCATTATGGCCGTTGTGGTCATTCCTTGTTTTTTGCCTTGTAGTTATTCCTTGGTGTTGCAAGCCTCATGGACTTGGTGGAGCTTTTCTGTGTGATAAACACTTCTCTGTGTGATCTCCATTACGGGACTCAGGCTCTATTAGAGGAGCACATGCTGCAGACTGTACAATCTCTATTCATTTCTATGGGAAAGGGGATAAGTTGTCTTTCCCTGGACAACCACTTTAATGTACTCACCTGTAAATGTACACAATAGATCCCAGTACCTCAGGAGTACATTTATGTCAGAGTGGTCAAACGGACAAAAAAGCTGTGTAAAACAGACAAAAAAAACAGCCTGTTATAATAGGAGGCATCAGAAAACCCCCAGACATCTCAGCTGTTTAACCCCTTAGATGCTGCAGTACTGACTCTGACATAGCCTCATCTTTCTCAGTGGGGGTTCTAGAAGATAAAAATCCTACAGATCATAAATGCGTGGTATATTGTAGTGATATGCAAAGGGGGAATACCACATTACCACAACCATTGCTCTAACACAATTTGTTTACATATTACATGTAATAAACTGTTGATGTTTTTGTTTTCTAAACTATCATTAAGTTTAATATCTGCAGCTATTCAGCTATTATTGTGTGGCTGAGTTCACATGGAACAGTAATGTACTTCATAACTGACAACAGACTTACATAACTGGTAGTCAGCTGTGCACGTCAACTATAGAACAACCCATCCTTAGTTATTGCATTGTTTATTTACATTCTTAAATGTTAGATAATTTATTTTTGTACTTGATTTGCCTTCAGCAGTTTTAGAGTATCAATATATGTTCATTTACTGTACAGTTTCATAATTTTTATATAAATTATACCTTATACACTGATTGGATTGCTAACAATTGCATTTTGGTTACCACATGAAAATGATTAGTTAAAAAAAATGACAGTAAATGTAACATTGAATTTAATATTGCATGTAATAAATCACATATGTGGTAAAGATATCTCTTTAGAAACATTAGCTTAATTTTTAAAGGCTATTGGAGCATAATATTTTCATGTGCCTAATGTAATGTAAAATTGAACTTCTTTATGAGACTAAATAACATTGTCTTATAAATAAAATAATAAATATAATTTATACCACTGAAAACAGCTCAGTATGTGATTTGTGTTATGGGTATGCCATGTTTATAATTCCATACATGGATCCAGTAAATCATTCAAAAAATGCTGTTTGTTGTAAAGCACTTTACAAATAATTTTCTTTACGTATGTCGGTCTGATTTCTTGTGACATCTCTTGAAAATTTGTCAATGTTGCAATTGAATAAATCTATCATTCTACTCTTAGTAATGACAGATCAGAAAACATGTTAAACCTTCCATTTTCCTTTCTGCTGGGAATATTTTTACATCATGTTTAACTCGAGATTCATTCTTTTCACATGAAAATTGAGCATTTATGTGTTCGTATCAAAGTCAGCTAGTGTTCAATTTTGAAAGGGTTGTAGAATATTGAAGTTATAGAAATGGGGAAAAGAAAGTCTGGATTCAGAGGAAATAAAAAAAAAAATAATAATAATCAGGTTTAGAACATATTCTAATTTACCAGTTATTCAAATATCTTAAAGGAGAACTTTGGCGGTAGAGTTTTTCTTTTTACTTTGTGTGAAATGTAAAAAAAATAATCATTTACTTACCTCAAGCGCTCAGTTTTTAGTGTCCTGCTCCAGTCCCCTGCAGAGATTGTTTTCCTTAGTTGTAATGGGACTGCGGTTTGGCATTTGCTGAACTGCAGTATGACAAATTTTGCAGGGGTGCTTCAGTAGACAGTCAACCCGGCAGCTCAGGAAGACAACTGTTGTGATGGACCAGAACATGACCACAGAGGCACCGCAAGAGCACTGGAGGTAAGATCTTTATGATCTTTCACATCTTTAAGATGTTTATTGTTTTCTATTTCACACAATGGACATAATTAATGAAAATAAACAGCTATAGTTCTCCATTAAGAAAGACTGTAGCCATCTAACAAAGGCCGGGACCCGTGGCATTGATCGCTGTGCCGCGCGCTATTAACCCTTTAGACGCGGCGTTCAACTTTGAACGCCGCGTCTAAAGTGAAACTGAAAGCATGCCGGTTAGCTCAGTGGGCTGTTCGGGATAGCCGCGGCAAAATCGCGGCATCCCGAACAGCTTACAGGACAGCGGGAGGGCCCCTACCTGCCTCCTCGCTGTCCAATCGCCGAATGACTGCTCAGTGCCTGAGATACCAGTGAGAAATGATATGAGAAACCAGTGATCAATGATAAAGATCAGTGTGTGCAGTGTTATAGCTCCCTATGGGAGCTATAACACTGCAAAAAAAAGTGAGAAAAAAAGTGAATAAACATAATTTAACACCTCCCCTATTAAAAGTTTGAATCACCCCCCTTTTCCCATAAAAAAACACAGTGTAAATAAAAATAAACATATATGGTATCGCCGCGTGTGGAAATGTCCGAATTATAAAAATATATCGTTAATTAAACCGCACGGTCAATGGCGTGCGCGCAAAAAAATGCCAAACTCCAAAATAGTGCATTTTTGGTCACTTTTTATATCATGAAAAAAATGAATAAAAAGCGATCAATAAGTCCTATCAATGAAAAAATGGTACCGTTAAAAAGTCAGATCATGGCGCAAAAAATGAGCCCTCATACCGCCCCATACACGGAAAAATAAAAAGTTATAGGGGTCAGAAATGACAATTTTAAACGTATTTATTTTCCTGCATGAAGTTATGATTTTTTCCAGAAGTACGACAAAATCAAACCTATACAAGTAGGGTATCATTTTAACCGTATGGACCTACAGAATACATATCAGGTGTAACTTTTACCGAAAAATTTACTACGTAGAAACGGAAGCCCCCAAAATTACAAAATGGCGTTTTTTTTTTTCAATTTTGTCTCTTAATGATTTTTTTTTCCCGTTTCACCGTAGATTTTTGGGCACAATGACAGACGTTATTACAAAGTAGAATTGGTGGCGCAAAAAATAAGCCATAAAATGGATTTATAGGTGCAAAATTTAAAGAGTTATGATTTTTTAAAGGCAAGGAGCAAAAAACGAAAATGCAAAAATGGAAAACCCCCCGGTCCTTAAGGGATTAAAGATGCAGCCCACTTTGACCTTAAGGACGCAGCAGTTTTTTGCAAATCTGACCACTGTCACTTTAAGCATTAATAACTCTGGGATGCTTTATCTTATGAATTTGATTCTGTGATAGTTTTTTCGTGACATATTCTAATTTATGTTAGTGGTATATTTTTGTCGATATTTGCATCATTTCTTGGTGAAAAAATTCAAAATTTCATGAAAAATTTGAAAATTTTGCATTTTTCGAACTTTGAATCTCTCTGCTTGAAAGAAAAGTGAAGATTCCAAATAAATGATATGTTTATCCATATATACAATAAGTCTCGTTTGTGTTTGTATCATAAAGTTGACATGCTTTTACTTTTTGAAGACATTATAGGGCTTTTTAATTTAGCAGGAATTTTTCAGGGACCAGTTCAGTTACAAAGTGAATTTGAGGGTCTTTATGTTAGAAATACCCAATAATGGACCCCATTATGAAAACTGCACCCCCTAAAGTATTCAAAATGACATTCAGAATGTTGGTAAACCCTTTAGGTGTTTCACAGGAATAACAGCTAAGTGGAGGAGAAAATTCAAAATCTTTATTTTTTACACTAACATGTCCTTGTAAACCCCTTTTTTTCATTTTACAAGGGGTAATAGGTAAAAATGTCCCCCAAAATTTGTAACCCTATTTCTCTCGAGTAAGGAAATACCTCATATGTGGATGTAAAGTGTTCTGCAGGAGCAGTAGAGGCCTCAGTAGGGATGGAAAGACAATGGGATTTTGGAGAACAAATTTTGCTGAAATGGTTTTTGGGGGGCATGTCTCATTTAGGAAGCTCCCATGGTACCAGAACAGCAAAATAACCCCACATGGCACACTATTTGGGAAACTACACCCCTCAAGGAATGTAGCAAGGGGTACAGTGAGCCTTAACACCCCACAGGTGTTTGACGAATTTTCACTATAGTTTTCACTAAAATGCTGGTGCAACCCCAAATTTACCCAAAGGGGTAATAGGTAAAAATGTCCCCCAAAATTTGTAACTCCTGTCGAGTAAGGAAATACCTCATATGTGGATGTAAAGTGCTATGTGGGTGCACCAGAGGGCTCAGAAGGGAAGGAGCGACAATGGGATTTTGGAGAGCAAATTTTGCTGAAAGGGTTTTTGGGGGGCATGTCTCATTTAGGAAGCCCCCATGGTGCCAGAACAGCAAAAAAAAAAACAAAAAAAAAAACACATGGCACAGTATTTTGGAAACTACACCTATCAAGGAACGTAACAAGAGGTATAGTGAGCCTTACCACCCCACAGGTGATTGACGAGTTTTCGTTAAAGTTGGACGTGAGAATTAAAAATAAAAATAAATTCTATAAAGTGCTGGTCTTATCCCAATTTTTTTATTTTTACAAGGGGTAATAGGAAAAAAGCCCCTCAAAATGTATAACACAATTTCTTCTGAGTATGGAAATACCTCATATGTGGATGTCAAGTGCTCTGCGGGTGAACTACAATGCTCAGAAGAGAATGAGCGCCATTGGGCTTTTGGAAAGAGAATTTGGTTGGAATAGAAGTCAGGGGCCTTGTGCATTTACAAAGCCCCTGTGCTAACAGAACAGTTGACCCCCCCTTGTGTCCCCATTTTGGAAACTACACCCCTCACAGAATTTAATGATTTTAAATTGTATTAATTTTGAACAGTGGGTTATGCAAATGAAAAATAACATTTTTCATTTCCATGTACCACTGTTCCAAAAATCTGTCAGACACCTGTGGGGTGTAAATGTTCATTGTACCCCTTATTACATTCAGTGAGGGGTGTGATTTCAAAAATGGGGTCGCATGTAGTGGGGGGGGGGGGGGGTTCCGCTGTTCTGGCACCATGGAGGCTTTGTTAACACTCATGGTATACAATTCTAGCCAAATTCTCTCTCAAAAACCCCAATGGTGCTCCTTCTCTTCTGAGACCTGTAGTGCGCCTGCAGAGCAGTTTACATCCACATATGGGGTATTTCCATACTCAGAAAAAATGGGGTTACAAATTTTGGGGGGCTTTTTCTCCTATTACCCCTTGTGAAAATAAAAACTTTGAAGTAACACCAGCATTTAAGTAAAAAAAATCAGATTTTTCATTTTCACATCCAACTTTAGGCAATTTCTCCTGAGTACGGAAATACCCCATATGTGGCCCTAAACTGTTGCCTTGAAATACAACAGGGCTCCAAAGTGAGAGAGCGCCATGTGCATTTGAGGCCTAAATTAGGGATTTGCATAGGGATGGACATGGCAGTGTTCCCCAAACAGGGTGCCTCCAGCTGTTGCAAAACTCCCAGCATGCCTGAACAGTCAAAGGCTGCAATACTGGGAGTTATTTTGCAACAGCTGGAGGCTCCGTTTTGGAAACACTGCCGTACAATACGTTTACATTTTTATTGGGGGGGGGCAGTGTAAGGGGGTGTACATGTAGTGTTTTACCCTTTATTTTGTGTTAGTGTAGTGTTTTTAGGGTACATTCACACAGGCGGGTGTTCACAACGAGTTTCCCGCCGGGTGCTTGAGCAAAGGAGGAAAATTTGCTGCAGTTCAAACTTAAAACTGGAAACTAGATATAAACCCGCCCGTTTGAATGTACCCTGTACATTCACATGGGGGGGGGGGGTGCAAACCTCCAGCTGTTGCAAGACTACAACTCCCAGCATGCACTGACAGACTGTGCATGCTGGAAGTTGTAGTTATACAACAGCTGGAGGCACACTGGTTGGGAAACACTAAGTTAGGTAACAGACTACCGCAGTGTTTCCGCACCAGTGTACCTCCAGGTGTTGCAAAACTACAACTCCCAGCATGCATAGTCTGTCAATGCATGCTGGAAGTTGTAGTTTTGCAACAGCTGGAGGCACACAGGATGGGAAACACTGAGTTAGGAAACAGACAGTGTTTCCCACCAGTGTGCCTCCAATTGTTGCACAATTACAACTCCCAGCATGAGAGTTGTAGGAGAGCTGAAGGGCATGCTGGAAGTTGTAGTTTTGCAACATCTGGAAGTGCACAGCTTGGAGACCACTAAACAGTGGTCTACAAACTGTAGCCCTCCAGATGTTGCAAAACTACAACTCTCAGCATGCCCAGACAGCCTTTGGCTATCTGGACATGCTGGGAGTTGTAGTTGTGAAACTACAATGCAGCAGTGCAGATCACTTACCAGATTTTCACTGCTGCATTCTGCTGCCGCCTGCCCTCCCTGTCACTGGTCCCCTGTTATCTGCCACCCTCCCCCGCAGCTAACTGCCGTCGCCATCTTTGCCCCGCTATGCCTGGACTTCCAGAGTGGGCAGAGCGGGGATCTCAACTTCTCAGGGGATAGTAGGAGGTAGCACCTCGCTCCTACCATGTAGGATGATCGAAGCTGTTTCTGACAGCTCCGATCATCCCGATTTTCGGGGCTATTGGGTCACCAGAGACCCGATCAGCCCGGAAAAGCCGTGATTCGCTGGTCAGAATTGACCGGCGAATCATGGTGATCGCGGACAAGGGGGGTCTCAGGACCCCCCTGGGCGATATGCCTGGATGGCTGCTGAAAGATATCAGCAGTCATCCCATTCCGATCACCGCGTCCGGAGACGCGGTGTTCAAGAAACGCAGAGCGGTAAATGTATGACGCTGTGCGCGAAGTGACACTTAGCAGCGCCGTACATTTGCGGAGCTCGTCGTTAAGGGGTTAAAGGGGTACTCCGGTGGAAAACCTTTTTTTTTTTTTTTTAATCAACTGGTGCCAGAAAAATCTTAATCCTTTCAGTACTTATTAGCTGCTGAATACTACAGAGGAAATTATTTTCTTTTTGGAACACAGAGCTCTCTGCTGATATCACGAGCACAGTGCTCTCTGCTGACATCTACATAAATCATTGTAACTGTATGGACCTACAGATAAAGATAAGTTGTAATTTTTTACTGAAAATGCACTGCGTAGAAACGGAAGCCCTAAAAATTTGCTAAATGGTTCTTTTTTTTTATTTATTTCACCCCACAATTATATATATTTATATATATATATATATATATATATATATATATATATATATATTGTCTTTCCACAGATTATGTTATTAAAGGGGTATTCCAGGAAAAAACTTTTTTTTATATATCAACTGGCTCCAGAAAGTTAAACAGATTTGTAAATTACTTCTATTAAAAAATCTTAATTAATTCTGAAGGTGAGGTTGTTCTTTTCTGTCTAAATCTTCTCTGATGACACCTGTCTCGGGAAACACCCAGTTTAGAATAGGTTTGCTATGGGGATTTGCTTCTAAACTGGGCGTTTCCCGAGACAGGTGTCATCAGAGAGGATTTAGACAGAAAAGAACAACCTTAATTTCAGAAGCTCATAAGTACTGAAAGGATTAAGATTTTTTTTAATAGAAGTAATTTACAAATCTGTTTAACTTTCTGGAGCCAGTTGATATATATAAAAAAAAAGTTTTTTCCTGGAATACCCCTTTAAATAAGTGATGTCATTACAAAGTACAATTGGTGACACAAACAACAAGTCCTTATATGGGTCTGTAGGTGCAAAATTGAAAGAGTTATGATTTTGAAGGGGAGGAGGAAAAAATGAAAGTGAAAAAATGAATATTGGCCTGGTCCTTAAAGGGATGATTTTTTTTTTAAATCAACTGGTGCCAGAAAGTTAAAAAGATTTGTAAATGACTTCTATTAAAAATCATCACCCTTCCAGTACTTTTTAGCAGCTGTATGCTACAGAGAAAATTTTTGAATTTCTTTTTTTTCTTGTCTACAGTGCTCTCTGCTGACACCTGCTGGCCGTATCAGGAACTGTCCAGAGCTGGAGAAAATTCCCATTGCAAACCTATGCTGCTCTGGACAGTTCCTGATAAACCTGCATCATATCAAGGCGGGCCCAACGTCATAGTGAAGCAGGGACCCGCCGCTAATAGTGCGCAGCACCGATCGTGGCGCTGCGCGCTATTAACCCTTTAGCCGCGCGCTCAAAGCTGAGCCACGCGGCTAAAAGTGAAAGTAAAATGTGCCGGTTAGCTCAGGGAGCTGTTCGGGATCGCTAAATTCGCAATGCTATACTATCAGGGGGAAGGTCTCTTACCTTGCTTCCTGAAGTCCGATTGCCGATTGAATGATTCAAGCCTGAGATCCAGGCTTGAGCATTCAATTGCTGAAAACACTGATTGATGCATTCCTAAGGAGATGCATCAATCATTGAGTACATGCAAATTTATAGCCCCCCCTAGGGGCTATAATATGACAATAAAAAAGTGTAAAAAAAAATCACTAACCCTTTCAATGATCCCTTCCCCTAATAAAAGTTTGAATCACCCGGCATTTCCAAGAATTAAAAAAAAAACAGTGTAAATAAAAATAAACATATGTGGTATCGCCGCGTGCGGAAATGTCTGAATAATAAAAATATACCGCTTTTTAAACCTCACGCTCAATGGCGTACACGCAAAAAAATTCAAAAGTCCAAAATAGCGTATTTTTGGTAACTTTTTATATCATGAAAAGATGAATAAAAAGCGAACAATAGCCCTCATAGCCCCCTGAACATTGAAAAATAAAAAAGTTATAGGGCTCATAAAATGACCATTTTAAACGTATAAATTTTCCTGCATGTATTTATGATTTTTTTTCAGTAGTAATACAATATCAAACCTAAACAAGTAGGGTATCATTTTAACCGTATGGACCTAGAGAATAAAGATAAGGTGTCATTTATACCGAAAAATGTACTACGTAGAAACGGAAGCCCCTAAAAGTTACAAAATGGCTTTTTTTTTCAATTTTGTCACACAATGATTATTTTTCCCGTTTCGCCATAGATTTTTGGGTAAAATGACTGATGTCATTACAAAGTAGAATTGGTGGCGCAAAAAATAAGCCATCATATAGAATTTTAGGTGAAAATTTTAAAGAGTTATGATTTTTTAAAGTTAAGGAGGAAAAATTGAAAATGAAAAAAACCGAAAAAGCCCCGGTCCTTAAGGGGTTAACTTTCTGGTACCAGTTGATTTAAAAAAAAAAAAAATTCCCCAAGAGTACCCCTTTAAGGTGAAAATGGGCCGATTTCTTTAGGCGGTAGATAGTTTAGGACCACCAAGCAAACGGGTAAAATCTATTCTACTTTACACCAACATTGATAAATATCCCCCTTTATAATTACATAATCTATCTGTGTGAAAATTGACACACATTTAAAATGGAGTAGTCAGCTCTCTCTCCTATCCAGTCAGTACACGTGTATTAATCTCTATGCACCAGCTATGCTAGCAAAATCTGTACATGTGTCACATTTCGAACATAGGTGAAATACTGTCCCACTGTAATTCAACTCTCGGTTTCTTTAATGTGAGCTGAAGCATCTGCCTGTTTGGTAGACTTTAAGAGGTACTTCAAAACGTTAAACTTGTGAATAGAGAGTAAGTTTTTGTTCTCAGAGGGTCTCAGTGGTCTGTCCTGTGCTCCATGCATTGTCTATTGGATGTCAAAGATACCTGGGAACAGTGATTATGTATCTCGAAGCTCCCATAGAGAACGTGTTGAACATGTGTGCCGACATGCTGCTCTATGCGTAGAGAGAAACGGTCCCCAGTTTTAGGTATCACAGGGGGTCGGTCTGACCCCTTGCAATCTAAAATGTATCCCCTTCTGTGGATAGGGACATGTTTTAAAGTGCTAGAATACCCCTTCAATGAAGTCTCATGTTTCTCATTTTGTGGAAATTAGAACTAAAGATCAAATTTACTGACAAGTGGTATTTTAAAATATATATGTAACCCACAGTGCGCTGTAGGATGTGCCCGTGTTTACCACCTCCAGGAGAAAAAGCAGGACCTCCATTCTTTTCCAGAGATAAGACATTTGGTAAGATTTCATCCCCAGAGACAACAAACGATGATAGCTCTGTACAAGATAGATCTGTAACTACACTGTACAAGAGCTATGATCATTTGTTGGCTCTGGGGCTAAAATGTAAACAAATGTAATGGCGTAAATGCAAACAAAATAAATAAATAAATAAATATATATATATATATATATATATATATATATATATATATATACATACATATATATATATATATATATATATATATATATATAATATACTAATACCAAAATTGCTGCTTTTTGGTCACATCACATTCCAAAATAAATTAAATAAAAAGTAATTGAAAAGTTATAACTACACATAAGTAGTTCTGTTAAAATCTACAGTTCAAGGACTTATACAGCTCAGATTTTTGTTTCAAGTTTTTATTTTGACAAGCCATTTTGCGGCTTTTCAGATCATTCATTACACTGCATACAGATAGCATACATAGCTGTGTGTCTCATTCCAGCAAGTTTCACTTCCTAGTCACGTCAGCGTTCTGTTGGACAGAGAGCAGTGTTTTTTTTCACTGAAAAGGATTTTTACAGCAGCCATTAACCTCCCTGTTGCTTTCTTCAGCATTGTATTACAGAGAGGGGCAGATAGCTGTGTGTTGCCTCATACATTTCAACAAGCTGCCTCAACTTCATAAACCTTAGCAGAGGAGGCAGGAAGAATTTTTTCAGCGCAATTATGTGTCATTGTTTCACAACAACTCATCTACTGGTTATACTAGTCTGTAGATGTATAATACCCAACAGTCCAGGCCAAAGTAATCACCAGCTGGTGTTTTACTAAAATATGTTTTTTTAAGCATACTGTACCGCATTTTTGTGCCCTCATAAGTGCATACCAGCCAAAGAACAGCCAAATGTAATCACCGGCTGGTGTTTTAACCCAATATGTTTATTAAGCATACATTAGAGCATTTTCTACCCTCATAGGTGCATACCACATACCTACATCTAAGTGGTGTACTATTTTGGGCCTGTTAATCTATCAAGGGCCTACATACTGTGAAAGTCCAGGCCAAAGTAATCACCGGCTGGTGTTTTACAAAAATATATTTTTTAAGCATTTTGTACAGCATTTTTCTGCCCTCATAAGTATATACCACATACCTACATCTAAGTGGTGTATTTTTTTGTGCATGTTAATCTGTCAAGAGCCTATATACTGTGAATGGACAGCTAAAAGTAATGACCGGCTGGTGTTTTACTCCAAAACATTTATTAAGCATGCAGTAGCTTATTTTTCTGCCCTCATAAGTGCATACCACATACCTACATCTAAGTAGTGTACTATTTTGGGCCTGTTAATTTATCAAGGGCCTATATACTGTGAAAATCCAGGCCAAAGTAATCACCAGCTGGTGCTTTACAAAAATATATATTTTTTTAAGCCTACTGTACAGCATTTTTTTGCCCTCATAAGTGCATACCACATACCTACATCTAAGTGCTGTATTATTTTGTGCCTGTTAATCTGTCAAGAGCCTACATAATGTGAAAGAACAGCCAATAGTAATCACCGGCTGGTGTTTTAACCCAATACATTTATTAAGCATACAGTAGCAGATTTCTCTGCCCTCATAATTGCATACCACATACCTACATACCTACATTTAACTAGTGTACTATTTTTTACCTGTTAATCTGTCAAGGGCCTATATACTTTGAAAGTCCAGGCAAAAGTACTCACAGGCTGGTATTGTACTCTTTTAAGTGTAATGTAGTGCATTTTTCTGCCCTCATAAGTGCATACCACATACCTACATCTAAGTGGTGTATTTTTTTGTGCATGTTAATCTGTCAAGAGCCTACATACTGTGAATGGACAGCTAAAAGTAATAACCGGCTGGTGTTTTACTCCAAAACGTTTATTAAGCATGCAGTAGCTTATTTTTCTGCCCTCATAAGTGCATACCACATACCTACATCTAAGTAGTGCACTATTATTTACCTGTTAATCTGTCAAGGGCCTAGAAACTGTAAAAGCCCAGGCCAAAGTAATCAACAGCTGGTGTTTTACTAAAATTAGTTTTTTATGTGTACTGGACTGCATTTTTCTGCCCTCATAAGTGCATACCACACACCTACATCTAAGTGGCGTACTATTTTGTGCCTCTTAATCTGTCAAGGGCCTAGAAATTGTGAAAGGACAGCCAAAAGTAATCACCGGCTGGTGTTTTACATGCATGCGCTGCGACTGGGAAGGCTGAGCCATGCGCACTGCATGGCACACGTGTTTAATTTGGTTGTGAAGCAGTTCCTGAAGTGTTCCCCCCATTTACAAGACATCCTAACAATGGGAAGGAATCTTTACATGCACTTCAGCCAACCTCCTTGAGCTGCAGCGTCAGAACGGTATCCCCCAACATAGTCTGATTTGTGACATTGCCACACATTGGAATTCCACCCTCCATATGTTGGACTGACTATACGAACACAGAAAACCCATCATCGATTTCTTGATGACCAAGCGGATAGGGGTACTCCCCTATGTAACTTCAATGCGAACCAGTGGTAGCTCATGTGACACCTGCCATTTGCTCAGGCCCTTTGAGGAAGCCACATTATTAGTAAGTCGCCAGGATTAAGGGATGAACAACATCATTCCACTACTTCATTTCTTACAAGACGTGTTGGAAACTATGGCAGGTCAGGGCACTGGAGACGCGGCGCCTTCATCTCACGGCCCGGCCACATGAGCCCTGTGGGGGCTGAACTGGAGGAGGAGGAGGGGGATGGGCACTGTGGAGCACAGTTTAGGTTTCGCCAAATGGGCAGTTTTTCTAGTAATCTGACAAGAGAGGAGAAGCAGGAGCAGCCAGAGGAGCTAGAGGGTTATGAGGAAAGCAAGACACAGGACCCAGGCACACCGTGGCAGTATGCAGTGGAGATGGAGGCAGGGAGTCCCTCCGAGTCACTTGCACAAATGGCACAATGCATGCTTACTTGCTTGCGTAGTGACAGCCGAACTGTCACCATTCTGCAGCGGGATGACTTCTCGATCTCCACCTTATTGGACCCTCGCTACCGCCACAAAATAGGGGCCTTTTTTAACCCACTGAGAGGGAGGACAAAATTACCTACTACAGAGGCATCCTATGTATTCAATTGGCAGAGGCCTATTGGTGCCATTGTCCATCCTCTCGCAGGTCTGAATTGGGGGGCCCCTGCGCTCACCTTCCACTGCCATGGCTGCTGGTGAGGGGTGGGGTGGCAGGAGCAGTACCAGTTCCATCAGCAGCAGCCTGAATCTACAGTCGCTGATGACTAGCTTTCTTCATCCGCATAGTGAAGCAACTCATCGGCAGCAGGTACACCTGGAGCAGGACCTGAACCAGCAGGGGGTGGCATACCTTGACATGCCCATGCCAACAAACCTTAAAGATCCGCTGGACTTCTGGGCAGACAAACTTGATTTGTGGCCGCAACTAGCAGAGTTTGCCCTGGAAAAGCTGTCCAGCCCGGCCAGTAGTGTGCCATCTGAGCGGGTGTTAAGTGCGGCGGGCCATAGTCACCCCAAGGAGAACTCGTCTATCCACGAAAAATGTGGAGAGACTAACCTTTGTGAAGATGAATCAGGCATGGATCAGCCAGGATTTCCAACCACTGATGCCTGATGCATGAGAGTAGATTGACCATGGTGCCACACCAACACTTTACAAATATGGATAGTGCCAAACAAATTTAAAGGAGATGTCCGGTGGAGACTTTTTCCATTCCCTCCTGCCTGGGCTGCAAAAAAAGACAAAGCAAACTTTCACTTATCTTCCTATGTTCCCCCGGAGCTCCGCAACAGCTGATCATTCGGTCAGGCTGTTTACTTCCTACTTTCCTTAGCCCGGTACGTCACATGGCGCTTAAGCCTATCGGCGGCCGCAGCGATGTCCTGCCTCAGCCGGGGATAGGCTGAAGCGCCGTGTGACGTACCGAGCTAAGGAAAGTAGGATGTAAACAGCCTGGCTGACTGATCAGCTCTTGTGGAGCTCTGGGGGAACAAATGAAGGTAAGTGAAAGTTTGTTTAATATTTCTTTGCAGCCCGGGCTGGATGGAATAGAAAAAGTCTTCACCGGACATCTCCTTTAAGGTGCTGCTCCCCAGTTACAGACGTTCCTCCGCATCAGACCTTTTTTCACCCACCTTCGTCACCGGGTACATGTTTTGCCACCCACCGCACCACTCAGGACATCTGATGTCCCTGCTGTCACCTCCAGGCTGTCTCATTCAGCCACTTTATGGTCTCTTATCATGCTTCAGCCAGCTCAAGGCTGTGTCAATAAGCCACTATATGGTCTCCTCTTGCTTCAGCCACCTCCAGGCTGTGCCATTCATCCAATATATGGTTTACTGATGCTTCAGCCAGCTCCAGTCTGCGTCATTCAGGAACTACATTGTTTAGTGATGCTGCTGGGCCTAGGACATTACCTATATATGTTTATGGTAGCACTAGGTACCATACATCTTCAATGGAAATTTCTAAATTCATGTTTTGTTCTTAGAGATTATGAGGCTCTATTGTCTCCTCCTCTGTCGCCAACTCCAGGCTGTGCCATTCAGCCACTATTTGGTCTCTTCATGCTTCAGCTGACTCAAGGCTGTGCCATTCAGCCACTATATGGTCTCCTCCTACTGATTTCACCTCTAGGCTCTATCATTGTGCTGCCCTGTGACATGTGACTCCTTGTTAGATTTGGTCCTTTGTACCCACACGCCGGGGCCCGCGACACTAAAACTTGGGAGTTAAAAGTTCAATGTCAAAATCCTTAATTTCAATTTCAAAATCTTAAATTTAAACTTAAAAATGATAAATTTCAATGGTCTCCTCATGCTTCTGCCAGCTCCAGGCTGTGCGATTCAGACACTATATGGTCTCCTCATGCTTCAGCCAACTACAGGCTGTGTCATTCAGCCAATATGGGGTTTACTGATGCTGCCGGGCCTGGGTCTGAGCCTAAAACTTTTTCATGGTAGCACTAGCTACCCTAAATCTTCAATTAGTATTTCAAAATTTGTCTTTTATTCTTAGGGATTGTGAAGCCCTGGTATCTACACATGCTGTTGTCAACTCCAGTCTGTGCCATTCAGACACTATATGGTCTCCTCATACTTCAGCCAACTCCAGGCTCTGTCATTCAGCCAATATATGGTTTACTGATTCTGCTGGGCCTGGGAATAAAAATGTTGTTATGGTAGCACTAGCTACCCAAAATCTTCAGTTTAAATTTCAGAATTCATATTTTATTCTTAGGGATTGTGAAGCCCTAGTGTCTACTCATGCTGCTGCCAACTCCAGGTTGTGCCATTCAGACACTGTATGGTCTCCTCATGCTACAGCCAACTCCAGTCTCTGTCATTCAGGCAATATATGGTTTACTGATGCTGCTGGGCCTAGGTCTGGGAATAACATTTATTTTATGGTAGAATAGCTACCCTTAATCTTCAATTTAAATTTCAAAATTCATTTTTTAATCTTAGGGATTGTAAAGCCCTAGTGTCTACTCATGCTGCTGCCAGCTCCAGACTGTGTCATCCAGCCATTATATGGTCTTCTCATTCTGCTAACACCTCCACGCTGTATCATTCAGCCACTATATGGTCTCCTCATGCTTCAGCCTCATCCAAGCTGTGTCATTCAGCCACTATATGGTCTCCTCATGCTGCCAACATCTCTACACTGTGTCATTCAACCACTATATGGTCTCCTCATGCTGCCAACACTTCCATGCTGTGTCATTCAGCCACTATATGGTCTCCTCATGCTACCAACACCTCCAGGCTGTGTCATTCAGCCACGACATGGTTTCCTCATACTAATGCCACCTACAGGCTCTGCCATTGTGCCGCTCTGCGGCAGTGATTCTAAAAGCGATGCCTGTAATCTGCATGTCATACTGAATAGCAGTTTTATTTCACTACCCCAGCACACTCCATATCAGTGTTAGAACACAGCAAAGTGTTCTACACCCCTATTGGGGCTCTCTGTATGCCATCAATAGCCGTTTTTAATATAGATTTCAATATGAATTTTTCAAAAGTTCGCTCATCTCTAAATATCACTAATGAATATATTAAACAAAATTGGTCCCAGTACAGATCCCTGAGGTACCGCACTGGTAACAAGACCTTGCTCTGAATATTCTCCATTGCCTACAACCCTCTGTTGTCTATCACTCAACCACTGCCTGTTGTCTATCACTCAACTGAGAGGCTGACATAGTCCTAGTTGAATGGGCTGAAATGTAAGGTTAATTTGAAGATAACTCCTGAAGCTCCACTCTTTTTGTAGTGGTAAATGCCAGAAGAAAAAAACACTTTAGAGGACAGAAGTTTAGGCTTGTTTGCCTTTGAAGTTCAAAGGGGTGCACACATAGTTGTTTAAGATTGAGGGACAAGCCCCATGATGCAGAAAGCTTCACCAAGTTCTTAATCTTCTGAACTTGAAGTTTTTTTTGCAGAAGAAGGCTGACATACAGTAGCTACAATGTGAACATTGATAGTACTTGATGAAAGACATTTATCACAGCTGTCTTGTAGAAACTCCAAAATCTGAGGAGTTGTAGGAGCAGATGAGTCCACTTGTCTGGAAGCATACCAGGAGTAAAATACTTCTTCCTATTCTAGCATAGAGATGCAGTAGAGATGCATCTCTACTGGTTTCCGTTGAACTTCACCAATAGTTCACACAGTCACACTGTCCTAAAAGCCCTGTATTACACTACTAAGTCTTTAAGCTAATAATGCAGTAAACTTAATGGTGATGTTGTGCAACATGCATGGCTAGGGATAAATAGATGGTAACTAGCAGCTAAAACTGGCATGATCAATTTTAAATGAACTATCCCTAAAATTGCTGCTAAAGCTATATGCGTAGGCTTTTAAAGGGGCTCTGATATTATCTCTATACTGCCTAGTGACTGGGAGAGCTGTTTGCAAGGTGTTTTGGGCTAACCAGAAGTCATGTGATCCTTTCTCCTTCACCTTTCTACCGCCACCATTTTAGCAGGTTTGGCTGAATTGAACCACCTGAGATCAAGATTTTAGCAAGCAAAACTTTTAACATAGTTTTGATTAAATCCACATTCAGTTTGCTTATATATACTCCTAATTTTACATGAAATTATTACTTTAAGTAAAATATTTCATTTTCTTCTGCTAAATGTTTATATAGTGTGTTTATACTAAAGTATACTGAAGTAAATAAGAATTGAAAAAAGGCTGCACTCTCCCTTCAGTTTATGCTTATATGTGAAAGGATCCTTTATTTTATGTTGAATCCTGGGGAAAAGGGAGAATATGGATTTGGCCAGAGACTGAATCAGCGACATTTCACACGAATGTGCTAGGTTCAGCTTGAGAAAGCACATTCATGTGAAATATCGCTAATTTGGTCTCTGACCACATCCATATTCTGCCTTTTCCCCAAGGAATCAACATTAAATAAAGGATCCTTTCACATATGGACATTACCTGGAGGGTGAGGGTGGCTTTTTTCAATTCTTACTTACTGTATTATGTCATAGACCTACCAGCCAGCACACCTTATGTTTATCAGAGATGCATCTCCTGCGGGATTGTGGTGCCGCTCACAATTCTTTTTAACTTGTTTTTTTTACTAAGTAGTTTTCTTTTTTCTTCTCCCATTTAAGGAGACCAGGCAAAAGAAACCACACAAGCTTCACAAAATTATGGTGCATGTCAAGTTTTATTTTTGAATATGTGGGGTCCCAGTACCAGAGTGCGTCCTGTCAGGTTAACATAGCTTCAGGTGCCCGCGTTAGACCCTTCTGCTCAGGTGATGCTTTAATATTTGTAATGGTCTTTGTTAATTTATATTGTTTTGCACTGTACCTTTAAGAAATATAAAGAGTATCTGTTAGGAGGCATGATGCAGAGTACCCATGTGACCCTGGTTGTCCGATGGGAGGCCTCCTGGCTAGGCCATATGTAGTGTAGGGGGGCTATTCAGTTCAGTTTAGTTTTAGATTCAGTTGTTGAAGAGTGTGTGTTCAGTGCAGAGCTCATTGTGAGCTGCAGTGTGGAGCAGAGACAGAAGGAGTGTGAGATGGATCTAAGGGAAGCCTAAAATAAACCTTCAAGCAAGTGATTGCGCCATTCTGCAAGTGTTCCCCACCCATGAGGATTCAGAGATTCCTAATTGGGAGTATAATACCCGGTGAGTCGATAGGCCACACAGAGAGTTCATACCCTGATTGTGTAGCATTAATTGAACACTATCAGAACCCTAGTCAGTGTGGGAGGCCTCGGTATTAAATATTAAGTCCCAAGAAAAATACTACAAGTCACAGCAAGTCTACAGGGCTCCCAAGGGTTACACTGCATCACCTCTATTCTATTCTGTACTGTAAGGATTGAACATCTTATCTTGCCTCAGTAAAGACAGTTATCCATAACCTAGCATCAGTGTATTTCTTAACCCGTGCCTGGCCCAGGAGAAGCTGATGTGTTCTTAGACCGTATAGGTTAATGGTGCCCTGGCGTCATGATCATATCTATACACCCTGCACACAGTGCCCCCCCCCCAATTGGGTACCACAAATAGAGTATACAATGTTAGATATGCATCAATATCATTGTTGGGACACTAAATGCTTCCGACAATTGACTAAAACTATTCAGTATCAAGTTAACCAAACACTAAATGATTTTAACATCATTACTTTATTAATTATCAGTAAATAAGTTATTAAAAACAATTAAAGCTAAATGACAATATATGGTTATTGGGGGAAATGGTGTAAACCCTTAATATGAATAATAGTTTTTCTGATGATTATCTATGGTAATTGTAAGTGCAGAATGCAAAGCCTTGACCATTTTCATCAGCTGTCAGTGAAATGTTTAAATAACAAAACTGCGCCTGGCAGGAGACAGTGGGGAACAACAAAAAAAATCCCCAACAAAGGTTGAAAACAAAAACAAAGCACGTCATGTAGAAATTGCCTTGGCATGCAGGTCATTGGTGATTTCATTTGTAAGTAATGTTTTGATTGTCACAGATTATATGTTGCTCTCGTCCCCCTGACATTTGTTGTACAGCATGATTGATTTTTGTGCTCCAGTATGAAAAGGTCACTTTGATCAATGCAGTGTAATTGGCAGTGAATTAGGATCATATCAGGTTATTTTGTTATTTAATGGTAAAATATTAAAGAATAGCATGTGTACTTGCAGAAGTCATGAAAGTGCAGATTAAACCTGTGATAATGATATTTTATTTCATCACAAATTGGTAAAAGTCACTGTGGTGTAGGGAGAAAGTGGCTACTATATTTACACCTCCCATAGTCGGAAAAAGCTACAATTCCAGAATATAGAATCCATTACATTCGATTATAAGTTAAATGTTATTTCATTATTGTGAAGTAGCATAGATTTCAGTTACTGTGAAAGTTGAATAGTTTTACATAGACCCAGGTAGATTCATGTATTAATAGTTTGGCTGTAATTACAAGTATCTCTTTTACTGAGGTAGCATTCAAAAGCAGATGTCAGATGTCACTTAAAATGCATTAGGCCCTTATATGACATTTGCTGGAAAAGTTATATCCTAGTGCTGTAAAATCTTTGAAGACCAAGTAAAGGAATACTTCATATATCAGTGGAATACTTACTCTGCTATATGTGATATATATTATTTTCTTTTGTTTTTTAAATAATGCCAGCAATCAGTTCTTGATACCCTTGATACCCTTGCTCTCCTGCCTAAGGCTAATGTACAAGTAGACTTTTCAGGCAGAATTTATGCAGATTTTGAGGTGAACTCCACCTAAACTGTGAGAATTCTTCCTGGAATCACGAGTTTAACAGGATTTATGTAACTTCAGGTAGAAAAAACAGGCATGGTCGCACATCTACAATCTTGTATAATGATCTAATTGCTTCTCAGCATAATATCAAAAACTAACAGGTAATTAGTATACATTTTTGATCAAAAAGTACAAGCCCACTCGCTATGTCAAGGCCACCTATTTAGAGTTGGTCCCTAACGTCCCTAGCATAAAATGGCGTAGCACCGGGCGGCGACCACCACCGCCGTGGCACCAGTGCCCACAGGGGGGGGGGGGGGGACCCACTGGCAGAGCGGCCCCAATGCCACTCAAACCAGTCTATGGGCCGCACCCCCCCCCCCACAGACACGGCGCCACGGCAGCAACGGACGCCGCACAGCACCACACCAGTGTGAATAAGGTGTTACAGCACACTTACCATGCTCTCCCAGTCAGACTGGGAGGCTGCTAGGAAAGAAATGGCCCTTTTGTAGCTAACTACTACTTATATAGGGTTGAGCTGAGGGGGTGGGGAAGAGTGCAGACACATGTTCAAACAAAAAAAAAGAGGGGATAGAAAACACAATGTGAATTCAGGTAGAAAAAACAGGCATGGTCACACATCTACAATCTTGTATAATGATCTAATTGCTTCTCAGCATAATATAAAAAACTAACAGTTAGTTAGTATAAATTTTTGATCAAAAAGTACAAGCCCACTCGTCACATCGAGGCCACCTATTTAGAGTGGGTCCCTAACGTCCCTAGCATAAAATGGCGTATCACCGGGCGGCGACCACCACTGCCGCGGCACCAGCGTCCACGGGGGGGGGGGGGGGGGGGTTGGGGTGGTGGGGGGAAACGAGCCACTGGCAGAGCGGCCCCAATGCCACTCAAACCAGTGTATGGGCCCGCACCCCCCCACAGACACGGTGCCACGGCGGCAACGGACGCTGCACAGCACCACACCAGTGTGAACAAGGTGTTACAGCACACTTACCATGATCTCCCAATCAGACTGGGAGGCTGCTAGGAAAGAAATGGCCCTTTTGTAGCTAACTACTATTTATATAGGGTTGGGCTGAGGGGGTGGGGAAGAGTGCAGATACATGTTCAAACAAAAAAAAGAGGGGATAGAAAACACTATGTGAATTCAGGTAGAAAAAACAGGCATGGTCGCACATCTACAATCTTGTATAATGATCTAATTGCTTCTCAGCATAATATAAAAAACTAACAGTTAGTTAGTATAAATTTTTGATCAAAAAGTACAAGCCCACTCGTCACGTCGAGGCCACCTATTTAGAGTGGGTCCCTAACGTCCCTAGCATAAAATGGCGTATCACCGGGCGGCGACCACCACTGCCGCGGCACCAGTGTCCACGGGGGGGGGGGGAACGAGCCACTAGCAGAGCGGCCCAAATGCCACTCAAACCAGTGTATGGGCCCGCACCCCCCCCACAGACACGGTGCCACGGCGGCAATGGACGCTGCACAGCACCACACCAGTGTGAACAAGGTGTTACAGCACACTTACCATGCTCTCCCAATCAGACTGGGAGGCTGCTAGGAAAGAAATGGCCCTTTTGTAGCTAACTACTATTTATATAGGGTTGGGCTGAGGGGGTGGGGAAGAGTGCAGATACATATTCAAACAAAAAAAAGAGGGGATAGAAAACACAATGTGAATTCAGGTAGAAAAAACAGGCATGGTCGCACATCTACAATCTTGTATAATGATCTAATTGCTTCTCAGCATAATATAAAAAACTAACAGTAAGTTAGTATAAATTTTTTATCAAAAAGTACAAGCCCACTCGTCACGTCGAGGCCACCTATTTAGAGTGGGTCCCTAACGTCCCTAGCATAAAATGGCGTATCACCGGGCGGCGACCACCACTGCCGCGGCACCAGTGTCCACGGGGGGGGGGGGGGGGGAACGAGCCACTGGCAGAGCGGCCCCAATGCTACTCAAACCAGTGTATGGGCCCGCAACCCCCCACAGACACGGTGCCACGGCGGCAACGGACGCTGCACAGCACCACACCAGTGTGAACAAGGTGTTACAGCACACTTACCATGCTCTCCCAATCAGACTGGGAGGCTGCTAGGAAAGAAATGGCCCTTTTGTAGCTAACTACTATTTATATAGGGTTGGGCTGAGGGGGTGGGGAAGAGTGCAGATACATGTTCAAACAAACAAAAAAGAGGAGATAGAAAACACAATGTGAATTCAGGTAGAAAAAACAGGCATGGTCGCACATCTACAATCTTGTATAATGATCTAATTGCTTCTCAGCATAATATAAAAAACTAACAGGTAGTTAGTATACATTTTTGATCAAAAAGTACAAGACCATCTGTGGGGGGATGCGGCCCATGGACTGGTTTGAGTGGCATTGCGGCCGCTCTGCCAGTGGGTCGTTCCCCCCCCCCCTCATGGGCACTGGTGCCGCGGCGGTGGTGGTCGCCACCCGGTGCTACGCCATTTTATGCTAGGGACGTTAGGGACCCACTCTAAATAGGTGGCCTTGACGTGGCGAGTGGGCTTGTACTTTTTGATCAAAAATGTATACTAACTACCTGTTAGTTTTTGATATTATGCTGAGAAGCAATTAGATCATTATACAAAATTGTAGATGTGCGACCATGCCTGTTTTTTTCTACCTAAATTCACATTGTGTTTTCTATCCCCTCTTTTTTTTTTGTTTGAACATGTGTCTGCACTCTTCCCCACCCCTCAGCCCAACCCTATATAAGTAGTAGTTAGCTAAAAAAGGGCCATTTCTTTCCTAGCAGCCTCCCAGTCTGACTGGGAGAGCATAGTAAGTGTGCTGTAACACCTTGTTCACACTGGTGTGGTGCTGTGCGGCATCCTTTGCCGCCGTGGCGCCATGTCTGTGGGGGGGGTGCGGCCCATAGACTGGTTTGAGTGGCATTGGGGCCGCTCTGCCAGTGGGTTGTTCCCCCCCCCCGTGGGCACTGGTGCCACGGCGGTGGGGGGTCGTCGCCCGGTGCTACGCCATTTTATGCTAGGGACGTTAGGGACCCACTCTAAATAGGTGGCCTTGACGTGGCGAGTGGGCTTGTACATTTTGATCAAAAATGTATACTAACTACCTGTTAGTTTTTGATATTATGCTGAGAAGCAATTAGATCATTATACAACATTGTAGATGTGCGACCATGCCTGTTTTTCTACCTGAATTCACATTGTGTTTTCTATCCCCTCTTTTTTTTTGCTTGAACATGTGTCTGCACTCTTCCCCACCCTGTCAGCCCAACCTTATATAAGTAGTAGTTAGCTACAAAAAGACCATTTATTTCCTAACAGCCTCCCAGTCTGACTGGGAGAGCATGGTAAGTGTCCTGTAACACCTTGGTCCCACTGGTGTGGTGCTGTGCGGCATCCATAGCCGCCGTGGCGCCGTGTCTGTGGGGGGTGCGGCCCATAGACTGGTTTGAGTGGCATTGGGGCCGCTCTGCCAGTGGGTCCCCCCCCCCCCCCCCTGTGGGCACTGGTGCCACGGCGGTGGTGGTCGCCGCCCGGTGCTACGCCATTTTATGCTAGGGACGTTAGGGACCCACTTTAAGTAGGTGGCCTTGACGTGGCGAGTGGGCTTGTACTTTTTGAACAACAATGTATACTAACAACCTGTTAGTTTTAGATATTATGCTGAGAAGCAATTAGATCATTATACAATATTGTAGATGTGCGACCATGCCTGTTTTTTCTGCCTGGATTTATGTAACTGTTTACACAGAGGAAAATTCTGCTTAGTTCCTGGCCTATTTCTGCTTAATTTTTACATGGAGCAGAAAGAGAATTTTAGCTTCAAAATGTCAGCAGGGATATTTTCTTCATCATTTTCTCAGTGTGTACATACTCTAAAGGCCAATTCACATTATGGAATATCCAAGCATAGACATTTCGTTCGGAAATTCCAGTCCAGCAAACTCCCATTAGTATTAGTATTTTCCTGTACTGTGCACACTGCACAATTTTCATGGAGGAATTTAAATTTGAAACCTGAACTCTGCTGAAAGAATGAACCTAGTGGTGATGGATCTTGGCTGCGCTTGCTGCAGACTTAATTTTTGCCTGAAAAGCCTATGAGCATAAATTTCATAGTGTGATTGCTCCCTTCGATAGCCCAAAATCTCCACTGCCACATAAGTTTTATATGGTTTGGGGGACTAATCAGGGCTTCTGCTGAGCAGTGGGGCAGTCCTAATGAGTTAAAATGCACATGAAGCAAGAGCAGGATCTATTAGCAGCCAGGACCTCACCTCCTGCTGATGTCTGCCATTAATCCTTTAGATGCCATCATTAATACTGATTACAGCACCTAAAGCAGTTTGTTACTATGTGAGACACATCGGACCACCCACAGTGCAATTGCAGGGTCCAATAAGTCAAGATTGTGGCTGAAACTTTCCTCACCTATTCCACGGCCACTGTGGGGATCTTCTTGTATGGTCTGCCATCATGTTACTTAGAGTTTTTTTTTCCAGTGATTCCTTCAATACTGTGCATGCTGCTGCCTCAGCACCATTATAACTAAAACTATCCTCAAGAAAATGTGCCAATGAAAAAGTGCCCAAGATGGTAATAGTGTTCGACACAATAATAGTGCTCCCCTTTGTATGCCACACAGTAACAGTGCCATCCTTTGTTTCCATATACAGTTAAAGTGTACAAAAAACACCATCCTTGTGTTCTCCTCACATTCATTGTTCTCAATTAATAGTGCCCCTTATTTCCCCTAAACTTTTTTGTACCCCCTTAGGGTCCTCCCTAAAGAAATAGTGTCCATTTAATGTCCCTATTCATTAATGCAGTAAAAAGTAGGGCAAGGGGAAGTTTTAAACATGTAAAGCCCCCTAGCTCAGTCAGTGGGCCCCATCATGTAAGTGGACCCAGGACCACTGCCCCCTCTGCCCCCTGCTCAGTGTTACAGTGATTAAATATACATGTACATTTTGCAGACTGATCAACTTAACCCACAAGGGGATTCCTCAGGGAATTACTGCAAAAAAGTGGAAGTCATTTAATTCTGTTGACTATATGTAAATATGCTGGCATTCCAAAATAACAGAAGGAAGAAACTGCTGTTTCAAAAGGGTCCAGCAGGAAGACCTAAACAAAATCGTGTATAGCTCCCAAATAATTAAATAAAATACCTAATCAAATAGTTACTAAGGTGGGGGGAGATACTATAAAACGCAATGGAAAATAAAAGATAGATGTCCAGCGCAGCTCCCATAAAACGTAGCTTTTATTGTGAGTTCATCAACAGGTACATGGACAACGTAGACAAGTGACGTGTTTCGGTTCGTCAAAGAACCTTAGTGACTAAGGTTCTTTGACAATCCGAAACACGTCACTTGTCTACGTTGTCCATATACCTGTTGATGAACTCCCAATAAAAGCTACATTTTATGGGAGCTGCGCTGGACATCTATCTTTTCGTTTCCATTAACTTCATGGTGTAGGCCACCCCAGTCCGGGCGCATGGTGACACGGAGGTGAGCTGGACTCTCTGTATGCTGGTTCTATAAAACGAAATATTGCATATGCATTAGAGAAAGTATCTGGTGTACGCACCTCTAGTGCTCAACATATAAGGTTAATCCAACAGTGTCAATAACAGAGCACCAATGTGCTCATAATTCTGTTGCATAAAAGTAAGTATCAGATGATGATCCATATGATCACCTAGACATATATATATATATATATATATATATATATATGGGTCCGGTCAGAGTAGCCACTCCCACTTCCATATATATATATATATATATATATATATATATATATATATATATATATATATAATATATATATATATATATATATATATATATATATATATATATATGTAAGCATACACGCAATATTAGACAATGACATCAGTGCTAATGTATCTGCACCTGCACAGAGTACCCTAACTAAGCAGACACCTGTGCAGGTGCAGATACATTAGCACTGATGTCATTGTCTAATATGTATATGGAGGTGGGAGTGGCTACTCTGACCTTACATATATATATATATATATATATATATATATATATATGTCTAGGTGATCATATGGATTATCATCTGATACTTACTTTTATGCAGCAGAATTATGGACAATATGGGCACTTTGGTGCTTTGTTATTGACACTGTTGGATTAATCTTTTATATTGAGCACTAGAGGTGCGTACACCAGATACTTTCTCTAATGCGTATGCAATATTACGTTTTATAGTATCTCCCCCCACCTTAGTCACTATTTGATTAGGTATTTTTTTATGCATTCCAAAATAATACCACTATATGGGTTTTTAACCCCTTAATGACAATGGATGTAAATGTATGTCATGGTGCCGTGGTACTTAACGCACTATGACAGCAGCCAGGGACCCACCGGTAATGGTGGACATCCATGATCATGCGAATCTCCGCCATTAACCCCTCAGATGCCGTGATCAATACAGATCACAGCATCTGTGGCAGTGTGGTACTTTAAATGGATGATCTGATCGCCCGCAGCACTGCCGCGGGAATCTGATCATCCATAATGGCGGACAGAGGTCCCCTCACCTGCCGCCGTCTGTCTCCATGGGTCTTCTGCTCTGGTCTGAGATCGAGCAGACCAGAACAGAAGATAGTTGATAAAACTGATCAGTGCTATGCCCTATGCATAGTGCTGAACAGTATTAACAATCAAATGGTTGCTATAAATAGTCCCCTATGGGGACTATTAAAGTTAAAAAATATATATATAATAATAATAATGTAAAAAATCCCCTCCCCCAATAAAAATGTAAACCATTTTTTCCCATATTACCCCCAAAAATTGTAAAAAAAATTATTAATAAACATTTGGCATCACTGCGTGTGAAAAAGTCTGAACTATCAAAATATATTGTTAATTATTTAATTATTTAAATACCGCCCCATATATGGATAAATGAGAAAGTTATAGGTGGTCAAAATAGGTCAATTTCAAACATAATTTTGGTAAAATAGTTTTTTTTTTTTTTTTCTTAAGCAGTACAATTATAGAAAAGCATATATCATGAGTATCATTTTAATCTTATTGACTCACAGAATAAAGAAAACTTAAAATTTTTACGATAAAGTGCACACCATGAAAACAAAACCTTCCAAAATTTGCTAAATTGAGGTCTTCTTTTAAATTTTCCCCACATAAAATATATTTTTTGGGTTGCGCGTACATTTTATGGTAAAATGAGTGATCTCATTAAAAAGTAAAATTGGTGATGCAAAAAACCAGCCCCATATGGGTCTGTGGATGGAAATATAAAAGAATTATTATTTTTAGAAGGCGAGGAAGAAAAAACGAAAATGCAAAAATAAAATTGGCCTGGTCCTCAAGGCCCAAATGGTCCTTGTCCTTAAGGTGTTAATATAACTGTCATTACTGCAAATAAATTATGTTAACATTGCAGAACAGCTTTTAAATAAATTCATGCTTCTCACTTCTGAAAAGTGAATCTGATGAAATGATGGTGGTCTACTTATTAGTGTCCCTGATGGTCTAGGATGTCTCAGGGGTCAATTAACATATCCCTATAGATCTACAGTAGTCTAGTTTTTAATTAATTTATGATTAATGTTCGATATTAAGGGCATAATTAACATTTTCATTGAGGTTTAAACTGATCTAGGGGTTCATTTACGTATTATTAGGGGTTTTGCAAGGTTTAGATTTTTCATTAAGATACTTCAAGTATTCCAATTTAGGAAGGGATAAAAAATATCCCTTGTGGTATAGGGTGGTGAATGGATTCATTAACGTAGTCCAGAAGATCTCTAGTTGCTTTTGGGTAAAGTAACATAAAACTAGTGATCCAGACTGAAGAAGGGATAAATGAAAACATGCAGGGTAGTAAATGGGGTAATTATTCTGGTTATTTAGAAAACACCTAATATCCTTGAAAAATGAATACCTTCTCTGAATTATTTCCACCACAGCTGGTCAGGCTTCCTAGGGAATCTCTATCTTTCTTATTTCTTAGTGGCTCTAAAGATGCCTAGCAGCTATCTTTATTTTTTTTTGTTTGAGGGTTTTCTAAGAGATGTTATTTTGGAGTATCTTGATAAAAATAAATGCATGACTCCATATCAGCATGGCTTTATGAGGGATCGGTCCTGTCAAACTAACCTGATCAGCTTTTATGAGGAGGTAAGCTCCAGACTGGACCAGGGGCAATCGCTGGATGTTGTATATCTTGATTTTTCCAAAGCATTTGAGACAGTGCCACATGAAATTTTGGTGCATAAAATGAGGAGAATTGGGCTGGGGGAAAATGTGTGTAAGGGGGTAAGTAACTGGCTCAGTGATAGGAATGAGGGTGGTTATAAATGATACTTATTCTGATTGTGTGACTGTTACTAGTGGGGTACCACAGGGCTCAGTCTTGGGTCCTGTTCTATTAAATATATTTATTAATGACCTTGTAGAGGGGTTGAATAGTAAAGTAGCAATCTTTGGAGATGATACTAAACTCTCTAAAGTGGTAAACACAATACAGGACAGTGCACTGTTACAAATGGATCTGGATAGGTTGGAGGTTTGGGCTGGGAAGTGGCAGGCTGAGGGTCAACACTGATATATGTAAGGTAATGCACATGGGGAGGAAACATCCAGGTTGGAATTATGTATTAAATGGGAGAACACTTGGGACAACTGATGTGGAAAAGGACTTAGGGGTCTTACAGTAAATTTAGCTATAGTGACCAGTGTCGGGCAGCTGCTGCCAAAGGCAAATAAAATCATGTGGTGTATCAATAGGAAACATAGATGCCCACGACAAGGAAATAATTCTACTGCTCTGAAAATCCCTAGTCAGACCACACATAGATAGAATAATGTGTACCAGTACTGGACACCAGTGTACAAGAAAGATATAGTGGAGCCGGAGAAGGTTCAAAGACAGGCAACCAGAGTAATATTGGGAATGGGAGGACTACAGTACCCAGAAAGATTAACAGAATTAGGGTTATTTAGTTTAGAAAAGAGAAGGCTTAGGGATGTCCTAAAAACTATGTATGATCTATTTATATCCAGGACATCCTCTTTGTTTAGAGGAAAGAAGGTTTCTACACCAGCACAGACTGGGGGCCTGGATGCATTTTTGGAGAGTCATAACATTGCTGGTTATGGATTCTAGATTTATAGGGACAGAGGGTTGATCCAGCGATTTCTGACTGCCATATTTGGAGTCGGGAAGAAATTTTTACCTCTAAGATGAGGGGTTTTTGCCTTTCTCTGGATCAACTCAGTAGGGACTCATTAGGGATATAGGTTGAACTTGATGGACTCTCTTCTTATTTCAACCTTAGGAACTATGTTACTTATGACTCTCCATTTAATACTGTATCTGGTGGCTTATAACCTGCTAGTTATTTAGAGTTAAAGGATAACGAGAAAATAGTCCTTTCAACAATAGGTCGAATAGCATCTTTTTTTATTGTGTAATTGTTGACTATAGCACCCTTGTGGAAATGCATACATTGAGGGACATTTACCAAGATGGGTGTGAGTTTTGAACTTGTTCAGAGCACAAATGTCACAGAGAAAGGGGCAGACGTGTGCCAAATATATGACAAGTCTCACAGACTGCAATAAATGACCACAGAACTGCTTTACCTAAGACGGAGTCGAAATCTGGCTTTGTGCGACTTTTTTGCCACATTTCACAAAAAGTCACATATAATAAATTAGTGACCTAAACAAGGTGCTCTAAATAAGGTCACTTCATGGTGAGAAAATTTAAATGGTCTAAGCAAACCGTCACAACTTTTTTTGTGACAAGTTTAGACAAAAAAGCAGTCTGAACAGATTGATAAATTCCCCTCATTGAGCTAATTAAAGGGCAACTGTCACCTAGAAAAGGATTGTGACGCTGCACGCACAGTGCACAAAGGTTTCACAAGCCTATTCTAGGCCTGCCTGTGTTGATAAATCAGGCAACTGTATTCTTACAAATAATGGAGTCGGGCCAACAGTCAGAGAGACAGGGTCTGTTCTGCTTTGGGGACACAGCGCCTTTATCTGGCTACATCATTCTGGTGATTGATAGCTAGTGTGTGCACAGGAGAAGCACACAAGGCCACCAGGGGCAGGCTAGCCCTGTATGTCAATCATCTGTGTGGCTTAGATGGAGTAAGGTCCCAATTCTCTGACTGTTAGCCCGACTCTAGAATGAATTACAAAGGCATTATTTGAAAGTAAAAAGCAGCTTGATTTATTTATAAAGGTAGGCCTTTATCTTTTTTCCCACTACATCTTTGTTGTTTTCACAAAAATATTTAAAATAACATACAATTTCTAGAAAAAAAACATACAATTTCCAAAAAAAGGTCATAAAGTTTAGCCTTTATATCTGTTCCTGGCTACATGCGATAGTATAGATTTATAAGATGACAACTATAAGAGTGTTCTTAACCACATAAATGGGCACTGTCAGATAATTTTTTTTGATATGTTATAAAGCATGCAAAACCAATAGGTTTTGCAATTGCTTTCATAAGAATATTTTCAGTATTTAATACTGAAAAAGCCAGTCAAACAACTGCCCCCCCCTGCCTGCTTGGACACATACTAGTCCTGCTGTGTCCACGCATCATCACCTATGTCATGGACACACTTCCTTGATTGACAGCTGTGAGCACAGGGCTCACAGCTGGAGGAAAAATCCTCCCACTGCCAGCTTGACAGGGAGTTGTAGTTTTGCTAATGCTGGGGGAGATGTGAGCAGACAGCATACTGAGGTAGGGGGCGGAGACCTTCACATAGAGGCCACGCCCCCTCCCTTTGAGAGGAATTCAGACCAGTGAACTAAATTAAAAGTGTAATAAAATAAATAAATAAAGGTACTAGACACATAAAAATTAGATGTACATGGTCAGGATTAGGTACTGAGTGATATATTAAAATAAAAGTATTTTTTGTTGGATCTGATGGGTACGATTTAAGGACCCATGGTGTACCGGTATGCCCTGGTACTTAAGGACCCAGGGCATACCTGTACGCCCGTGGGAATTCCGGTCCCCGCCACTCGCTGTGCAGGGACCGGGATGCCTGCTGAAATCATTTAACAGGCACCCGTGCAAACCCCTGAGACTGGCAATTAGCAGGTCAATTGGGTCTCAGGTGACCTGGGAAAAAAGGGTGATAGGTTGCGTCTGAGACGCCACCTATCACGCTTGACCAGCAGGAGTGAGGTGGCATGAGTGCCACCTCACGAACACGTGATTGATCAGTCCGGATGACCGATCAATCACCGAGCCTGCTGGGAGGTGATCGGGCTGCGATTGGGCAAGTCGGGGGACCCTTACCTGTCCATCGGGGCAAGCGGGGGTCCCTGGCATCAGCATGGAGAGTTGTCGGCATTGGCTTGAGGAACCCGGGCGGCGACAGCAGCAGTGTCCTCATTGGCAGCGGCAGGATACAGCAGGAGGTGAGTTGTTCGCCTCCTGCTGTTGCTAAGCAAAAACTCGCAGCATGCACAGCCAAAGGGCATGTTGGGAGTTGTAGTTTTGCAACAGCTGGTGACAAAACTACAACTAGCAGCATGTCCTTTTCTGTTTGTGCATGCTGGGGCTTGAAGTTATGCAACAGCTGGAGGCACTTTTTTTCTATGAAAAAGTGTGCCTCCAGTTGTTCTATAACAGCAACAACCCGCATGCATAAACAGCCAAAGGCCATGCTGGGTGATGTAGTAGTGTGCCTTCAGTTCAGTTCAGTATAACTGTTGTGAAAATGAAAAATTTAATTTTTCATTTGCACAGCCCACAGTTCCAAAGATCTGTCAAACGCCAGTGGGGTGTAAATGCTCACTGCAACCCTTATTAAATTCTTTGGGGGGTGCAGTTTCCAAAATTGGGCCACATGTGGCGGGGGGGCCACTGTACTGGTACCATGGGGGGCTTTGTAAATGCACATGGCCCCCAACATCTATTCCAACCAAATTCTCTCTCCAAAAGCTCAATGGCACTCCTTCTCTTCTGAGCATTGTAGTTCGCCCACAGAGCACTTTACATCCTCATATGGGGTATTTCCTTATTCAGAAGAAATGGTGTTACAAATTTTGGAAGGCTTTTTCTCCTATTACCCCTTGGGAAAATGAGACATTTGGGGTAACACCAGCATTTTAGTGACAAAAATCTAATTTTTGATTTTCATGTCCAACTTTAACGGAAATTTCTCAAACACCTGTGGGGTATACAGGCTCACTGTACCCCTTGTTACGTTCCTTGAGGGTGTAGTTTCCAAAATAGTATGCCATGTGTTTTTTTTTTTTTCTTCTGCTGTTCTGGCCCCATAGGGGCTTCCTAAATGTGACATGCCCCCTAAAAACCATTTAAGAAAAACTCACTCTCCAAAATCCCATTGTCCCTTTTTCCCTTCTGAGCTCTCTAGTGCACCCACAGAGCACGTAACATCCACATATTAGGTATTTCCTTACTAGAGAGAAATTAGGTAACATATTTTAGCATAATTTCTCTCCTTTTTACCCCTTGTAAAAATTCAAAAACTGGGTCTACAAGTGTAAGATTTTGAATTTTCTTCCTTTGCTGCTTTTCCTGTGAAACACCTAAAGGGTTAACACACTTTCTGAATGTCATTTTGAATACTTTGGGGGGTGCAGTTTTTATAATGGTGTCATTTGTGGGGTAATTCTAATATGAAGGCCCCTCAAATCCACTTCAATCTGAACTGGTCCCTGAAAAATTCCGATTTTGAACATTTTGTGAAAAATTCGAAAATTGCTACTGAGCTTTGAAGCCCTCTGATGTTTTTTAAAAGTAAAAACATGTCAACTTTATGATGCAAACATAAAGTAGACATATTGTATATGTGAATAAATATATAATTTATTTGGAATGTCCATTTTCCTTATAAGCAGAGAGTTTCAAAGTAGCAAAAATGCTGAAGTTTCAAATTTTTCATCAAATTTTGGAATTTTTTACCAAGAAATGAGGCAGGTATCGACAAAATGTTACCAATAACATAATGTAGAATATGTCATGAAAATACAATTTTGGAAACAGAATGAAAAGTAAAATCCCAGAGTTATTAATGATTAAAGTGTCAGTGTTCCGATGTGCAAAAAATGCTCGGGTCCTTAAGGTGAAAATAGGCTGGGTCCTAGTTTCCAAGTTCATGGAGAGAATAATAAATCATCAAGTAGTGAAAGAATACAATGGTAACAATACAATGGTAATAGTAACCAGTAGGTGCCACTGATGGTAACCCATCAGCATCTCTGAGCATGCAGACTGTATACTTAGGGTTTCACAACATTCAACATTCCTTTGCCATTTGGTTGGTGTTGTTGGTGTCTAAAGACCATGCCTCATATCTAAAAATGGTATTGAACCTTCTTACAGTGTCTAGGATATCAAAAAATATATATTTTTGTAGCATTAGCTACCTTAAATGGCAGTAAAGACATCACTAGGCACTGTTCTGCTAATTCTGGATAATGTCTCAATACCTTTGTATAACATTCCCATTTCTGGGATAAGTGAATAACTTGTCTATAGTATTGATGCAGAGAGAGTTTTTATAGATTGCTATAAAGGCTTAATGTGAGGGCATTCCCAAAATAAATGTAACAGTGTACCTATCTGTTCACAATTTCTCCAGAATCTTTTTAATTATTTGGATAATCTTTTGATAGTCTGTATTATGCATCATATCAATAGGATAATAACTTCCAATAGGTTTTGGAGTGGTTGATGCAAAATATGCTCTTAAGAGAGTTTACAGATGCCCTATGCTAGTGGTTCTCAGCCTTTTTGGCGACTGTACCCCCAAAGTATGTCCGCGGGTACCCCCTCGCGCGAAAGGTACCCGCGGACAAAAGGCGTGTTTTTACCTTTATACTAATGCATCCCCCGCTCCATCTTAATCCCTTTGTGCTAATATTCCCCCCTCCATCTTAATCCCCTTGTTTTATTATTCCCCCTCCATCTTTATCCCCTTTTCCCATTATTCCCCCTCCATCTTTATCCCCTTGTCCCATTATTCCCTCCTCCATCTTAATCCTCTTGTACCATTATTCCCTCCTCCATTTTTATCCCCTTGTGCCATTATTATCCAATATGGCAAAAGGGGATCAGAGGGAGGGGGGAATAATAGTACAAGGGGATTAAGATGGAGGAGGGAATAATGGGACAAGGGGATAAAGATGGAGGAGGAATAATGGGACAAGGGGATAAATATGGAGGGGGAATAATGGGACAAGGGGATAAAGATGGAGGAGGAATAATGGGGCAAGGGGATAAAGATGGAGGGGGAATAATGGAACAAGTTGATAAAGATGGAGGAGGAATAATGGTACAAGGGGATAAAGATGGAGGAGGAATAATGGGACAAGGGGATAAAGATGGAGGAGGAATAATAACACAAGGGGATTACGATGGAGGAGGAATAATAACACAATGGGATTAAGATGGAGGGGGGGGGTAATCAACCCTCTCCCCTCCATATTGATCCCCTTGTGCCATTATTCCCCCTCCATTTTTATCCCCTTGCACCATTATTGGATAATAATGGCACAAGGGGATTAATATGGATGGGGGGGGGGGGGTTGATTATCCGTCCCTCCATCTTAATTCCATTGTGTCATTATTCCCTCCTCCCTCTGATCCCCCTTTTGCCATTTCCCCGCTCCATAATAATCCCCTTGTGCCATTATTATCTGATATGACAAAAGGGGATCATAGGAAGGGGGAATGGCGCTAGGGGAGTGGCGCAATTAAAATGGAGAAGGAGAGGGATAATGGCGGAGGGGGGTTGGGGAGAAATAAAGCACAAGGCATTAAATTTGAATGCCTTGTGCTTTATTACTCCCCATCCCCCCTCCATCTTAATGCCTTGTGCTCTGTCCCTTACATCCCCCCTCCGTCCCATACATCCCCCCTCCGTCCCATACATCCCCCATCCGTCCCATACATCCCCCCCTCTGTCCCATACAGTCCCCCTCCGTCCCATACATCCCCCCTCCGTGTCATACAGTCCGCCTCCGTGTCATACATCCCCCCTCCATGCCATACAGTCCCCCTCCATCCCATATAGTCCCCCTCCGTCCCATACATCCCCCCTCCGTGTCATACAGTCCGCCTCCGTCCCATACATCCCCCCTCCATGCCATACAGTCCCCCTCCATCCCATACAGTCCCCCTTCATCCCATACATCCCCCCTCCGTGCCATACAGTTTTTTTTTACTTTTTGTTTTTATCCTTTACCTGGCATCCTGCGGTCCCCTGTGGCCTGTCCTTGGATGCAGCGCACCCCGTTCGTCGGGGCCGCACTGACGTGTGACGTCTCCTGCACTGTGCGGCAAGTCCGCACAACGTCAGGGGAGGTCACATGTCTCCTCGGCAACCACGCAGCTCACTCATAGTAGCCGCAGCCGCAGCTCGGGCCGCTGCTACTGTACAGTGAGCTGCCATGGCCGTTCTCCGCTATGCGCTGTCAAATACTGGCCAATGCATGGCCGGTATTTGACAGCACTTTTGCGTAGCCCCTGACAGCCCCGGGCGTACCCCTAGGGGTACACGTACCCCAGGTTGAGAAACCAGGCCCTATGCCATTGCATTTCTGTAAAGTCATGCTCCTATTTTGCTATGTTAGAGCTGGGTTCCATGACGAGATGGTATAAAGTGTTGCCACCTCTTTGGATTTAAATTTGTCCATTTAGATATGTATTGACAGAGGCAGGTAGAAGAAGATTTACCTCCACTGGTACAGACACTAAATGTACTGTAGAGTATCTGTATTTGTAGAAGTCAGTTTTGTGTAAGGGGATTCTACAGGATAAATTGGAAAAGCTGTCTAATTTGTCTCCATGAAACCGATCTTGTATGTAAAGTATACCTGTTTCTGTCCAGGAATTAGTATCTTTAAGACATGTAGCGGTATTGATACTGATTTATGCACTGTATTTGTATTTTGGGGAAGCCAATTTCATGTCTGTTTTGGTGCGTTATTTGTATGAAGTTATTTTCATTTCTTGGGTTTCTGTTTATCCCAAAAGCAAATTCTCCATCTTTCTATTTCATATGCTACTATCTATCTATCTTTCTGCAAATCTTTATAATATTAATGCATAACACAATGGTAATGTAAGTGATACTTTTTTTTTTACACATTTAATGACTGTGAACTAGTGAGAATTTTTCAGTCTTACGAATTCCATTTATCAGTTTTATTGTGATACCTTTCTCAAGGAAACGTCTGATAATGAAGACATCAAAAATAAAAATGCATTTCTATTCACTCGTGAGACAGACACAGCCCGGCTTCATTCCCTGGCACCAATATTTCTATTACATTGTCCTTTTGAGCAAAACTGAAAATCAATGATAGTAGAAGTTTCAAAATTCACATTAGCTTTCTAGGAACTGGAAATAGATCTTCCTGTCAAAGATTAAACCTGCTTTACTCTGTCTAGACTACACAGGGAGCAAAATTATCAGATTCTCATTTCCTCGATTTCACTCCACAGTGGTAAAATGTGTGAGTATTGATTCATCTGGTGAGACAAAACGCAGAAGGGCTCTTCACCTCATCAGGGTCAGAAGACTTTCTAGGTGTCTAATTATACTCATACAAAGCATATAAATCTTCAGCCTCGCACCATGAAAGCACCGACCCAATAGAATCATTAGAATCCTTTTAAACAACTACTTGCTACATTAGTTGTGAGAGGATATCAATACTCAACTGAATATTATCATGTAACTTATATTTTTCAATTATTTCAAAAACACACTCTCTGTAAAGCTGGGGCTTTCTACTAGTGTTACCACAAATCAGTCCGCTTATATGACCTGCAAGAAATTCTCTATCGCTGTGTAAACTAGACCATACTTATGTATTGAAAATATGTTGCCGAGTAGATTTTTCCTCCAACATTATTGCTACTGTTCTAGCTTCCACAGGGACTATTTCCTAAACTTACCATAAAGAGATGTATTTGTCATTAGCATTTCTTCTTGTAAATGTGTAGTTAGCTCTGTAATTTTCTGTCCTCTTGCATATCCATTGGCACAATACATTTGGGCAATTTTCGTCTGGGATTGATTAACTCTTTAACGACCACGGACATAAATGTATGTCCTGGTGTGGCGGTACTTAGCGCACCAGGACATACATTTACGTCCTGTGTATGACCGTGAGCATTGGACTCGCCGGTAATGGCCGATATCCGCGATCAAGCGGATGTCCACCATTAACCCCTCAGATGCCGTGATCAATACAGATCATGGCATCTGCGGCAATGCGCATGTTAAAATAGATGACCGGATCGCCTGCAGCGCTGCCGCGGGCAATCCAGTCATCTGTAATGGCGGACAGAGGTCCCTCACCTTCCTCCGGCCGTCTCCCGGCATCTTATGCTCTGGTCTGAAATCGAGCAGACCAGAGCAGAAGATAGCAGGTAACACTGATCAGTGCTATGCCCTATGCATGGTACTGAACAGTATTAGCAATCAACTGATTGCTATTGATAATCCCCTATGAGGACATAAAAAGTGTTTAAAAAAAGTGAAAAATGTAAAAATAAAAAGTAAAAAAAAAGTGAAAAATCTCCTCCCCCAATAAAAACGAAAATTGTCCCTTTTTCCCATTTTACCCCCAAAAAGACTAATTTTTTAAATAAACATATTTGGTATAGCTGCATGTGTAAATGTCTGAACTATCAAAATATAGTGTTAATGATCCCATATAAAAAACGGTGTAAATGGGAAAAATAAAAAAAATTCCAAAAATGCAGTTTTTTTGTCACATTTTATTTAAAAAAATCAATAAAAAGGGATCTAAACGTTTTATATATGCAAATGTGGTATCAATAAAAAGTACAGATGACGGTGCAAAAAAGGAACCCTGATACCACCCCATATACGGAAAAATGAAAATGTTATAGGTGGTCAAAATAGGCCGATTTCATATTACTGATTTTGTACAAAAAGTTTGAGATTTTTTTTAAGCGGTACAAAAATAGAAAAGTATCCATGGGTATCATTTTAATTGCATTGACCCACAGAAAAAAGAACACATGCCATTTTTACCGTAGAGTGAACAGTGTTAAAATAAAACCCTCCAAAGTGTGCAAAATTGTGGTTTTCATTTCAATTTCCTTTCGGTTCACCATACATTATTTGGTAAAATGAGAGGTTTCATAACAAAGCACAATTGGTCACAAAAAAAACAAGCCCTTACATGGTTCTGTAGATGGAAACATAAAAGAGTTATGGATTTTAGGCGAGGAGGAAAAAACGAAAATGCAAAAATAAAATTGGTCTGGTCCTTAAGGTCAAAATGGGCTTGGTCCTTAAGGGGTTCAATTTGTAATCTTGGGCACTGAGTTAAGGATCTGCCTTTATTGTCATGTGATTTTTTTTAGGTAAAGATAAGATACCAAGAGTTGTTTATGCTTCTACAGTGGACCCTCAACATGCGATGGTAATTCGTTCCAAATGAACCATCGTTTGTCGAAACCATCGTATGTTGAGGGATCCGTGCAATGTTAAATATAGGAAGGTATACTCACCTGTCCCGCCGCTCCGGACTGTCACCGCTGCCCTGGATGTCGCTGTCCATCGCTGTTGCCGCGTCCCTGTGGTGTCCACGCCGCTCCAGAGCGTCTCCGCTGCCCGGGATCGTCGTTCCTTATCGTCGTCATCACGTCGCTACGCACGCCGCTCCATTTGGATGACGGGACGGCGTGTGCGGTGACGTGATGATGACGATGGAGAGCGACGGCGATGCAGGCGATCCCAAAGAGGACGGTCCGGAGCGCCGGGGACATGTAAGTGATCGTCACCAGACAACATGGGGCACCTTAAACGGCTATCCCGTGGCAGCTGAAGCAGTCTGCACTGCTGGTTAGCTGTTTATGTGATGGCCCCGACATACAAAAGCATCGTATGTTGATAGTGCCTTCAACATGCGATGGCCTCTGAGAGGCCATCGTATGTTGAAATTATCGTATGTCGGGGCCATCGTAGGTCGGGGGGTCACTGTATATGTTTCTATATATGGTTACCTAGTTAATGCAAGGTGATATGCAACCTGTCAAGGGTTTTGCTATTCATATAATCATAAATTGAGGTCCCTATTGACATCTGAGTACAGGAAAATGTGGACACATCTGTACAGCACAGAGTATGATCCCAACTAGAGTTAAACTTTGAGGGGCTTCATGTCTCACCGGAGTTTTGAACATTGTCAGGTTTGGCTCGCGCAAACCTAGCAATGTGGGGACTAAGCTGTGCTTGCAGCTAACAGCTGTCAGCACAGCTCAGCCTAGCAAGGAATGAGTTAATTATGTGGCTTCATAATGTAGAGAATGTGAAGAGTATGATACGTACCATCTTGTCTATTGCTCAGGCCTCTTCTTGTATAGCTCCGTCCCCTTGTGACATCATTGCTAGAGGCAGGGCTACCCAAGAAGGCCTGAAGCATCGAAGACATGGTTAGTATCACTATCTTCACTGTATGCATTATAAAGCCATATAGATGGCTGTATAATGTATACACCCCAATCCCCCCTCTATGGATAATTAGGGCTTATTAACTCGTTCCCTGCTGGAACAGCGCAAAGCGCTCAGCTCTGCAAGTTGTTACGGTCAACCAGCAGAACTTTCACTCTCACATCTACAAATGCTGTGTCCTGATTGTCAAAGTATTCTGGGCTACCTTGATGTCATCTCTATGTTCCTACTTCCTAATCTTATGCAAAAAATGGCGCAAAATTGCCACGTGTTTTTCATCCCTTCTATTTTAATAGTGACTATGTATCATTAAAATAATGTAAAAAAAATACAAACATTTAATATTTTATCACTTAATGTGTGTTTATTCAGAGGATTTGGGGATTTTGAATAGGACAATAGAGCTCCCATCGCTTTTAACCCCTTAAGGACACAGCCAATTTTCAGTGTAGGACCCGGCCATTTTTTGCACATCTGACCACTGTCACGTTAAGTATTAATAACTCTGGGATGCTTTCACCTTTCATTCTGATTTCGAGATTGATTTTTCATGATATACAGTGGTCCCTCAACATACGACGGTAATTCGTTCCAAACTAGCCATCATTTGTCGAAGCCATCGTATGTTGAGGGATTCGTGCAATGTAAAGTATAGGAAGCTGTACTCACCTGTCCCCGCTGCTCGAGATGGTGTCCCCGCCGCTCCCGATGGTGACCCTGGCCTCCGCTGGGCTCTCCGCTGTCTTCTCCGGTCCTCCGCTGTCTTCTCCGGTCATTTGCTGTCTTCTCCGGTCCTCTTCTGTCTTCTCCGGTCCTCTTCTGTCTTCCGCAAGGCCTTACTGGGCCTGCGTAGCAACGTCATTACGCCGTTGCGTACGCCATTCCTATTGGATGACGTGCGCAGCAGCGTATTGACGTCATCGGAGAGGGCCGAGAAGACACCGGAAGGCCAGCGCTGGACCCGGAGGGCACCCTGGAGCATCGTGGAGGGGTAATTAATACTTACCGCACCACACGGGGAACATTAAGCTGCTATCCGGCAGCAGCTTAAGCATTTGGCGCTGCCAGATAGCACTTAATGCGATGGCCCCGACATAAAAAAGCATCGTATGTCGATGCTGACATCGACATGCGATGGCCTCTGAGAGGCCATCGTATGTCGATTTCATCATATGTCGGGGCCATCGTAGGTCGGGGGGTCACTGTATTCTACTTTATGTTAGTGGTAAAATGATGTCGATACTTGCATCATATCTTGGTGAATTATTCCCAAATTTGATGAAAAAATTGAAAACTTAGCATTTTTTTTTTTACTTTGAAGCTCTCTGCTTATAAGGAAAATGAATATCCAAATAAATGATATATTGATTCACATATACAATATGTCTACTTTATGTTTGCATCATAAAATTGACATGTTTTTTTCCTTTGGAAGACATCAGAGGGCTTCAAAGTATTGCAGCAATTTTCCAATTTTTCACAAAATTTTCAAAATCTAAATTTTTCAGGGACCAGTTAAGATTTAAAGTGAATTTGAAGGGCATTCTTATTAGAAATACCCCATAAATGACCCCATTATAAAAACTACACCCCTCAAAGTATTCAAAATGACATTCAAAAGGTTTGTTAACCCTTTAGGTGTTTCACAGGAATAGCAGCAAATTGAAGACGAAAATTTGCATGTTATTGTAGACCCAGTTATTTAATTTTTAAGAGGGTAAAAGGAGAAAAATCTTCCTTAAATGTGTAACCCAATTCCTCTTGAGTAAGGAAATACCTCATATGTGTATGTCAAGTGTTCGGCGGGTGCACTAGAGGGCTCAGGAGGGAAGGAGTGACAGTGGGATTTTGGAGAGTGAGTTTTTCTGAAATGGTTTTTGGGGGGAATGTCACATTTAAGAAGCCCCTATGGGGCCAGAACAGCAAAAGAAAACACATGGCATACTATTTTGAAAACTACACCCCTCAAGGAACGTACACAAGGGGTACAGTGAGCCTTAACACCCCACAGGTGTTTGACAACTTTTCGTTAAAGTTGGATGTGTAAATTATTATTATTTTTTTCACTAAAATGCTAGTTTTCCCCCAAATTTAAAATTTTTACAGGGGGTAATGGGAGAAAATACCCCCCAAAATTTGTAACACCATCTCTTCTGAGTATGGAAATACCCCATGTGTGGACGTCAAGTGCTCTGCTGGCTCACTACAATGTTTAGAACAGAAGGAGTCACATTTGGCTTTTGGAAAGCAAATTTTGCGGAAACGGTTTTTGGGGGGCATGTCGTATTTAGGAAGCCCTTATGGTGCCAGAACAGCAAAAAAACAAACAAAAAAAAAACATGGCATGCTATTTTGGAAACTACACCCCTCAAGGAACGTAACAAGGGGTACAGTTAGCCTTAACACCTCACATGTGTTTAATTGCTTTTTGTTAAATGTGTAAATGTGTAAATTTGTTAAATGTGTAGATGTGTAAATGAAAAAACATTTTTTTCACAAAAATGCAGTTTTTTCTCCAAATGTTACATTTTTACAAGGGGTAATAGGAGAAAATGACTCCTAAAATTTGTAACCCCATTTCTTCTGAGTATGGAAATGCCCCAATGTGTGGACGTCAAGTGCTCTGCTGGCACACTACAATGCTCAGAAGTGGAGGAGCGCCAACGAGCTTTTGGAAAGAGAATTTGTTTGGAATGGAAGTCAGGAGCCATGTGCCCCCCATGATGCCAGAACAGTGGGAACCCCCCATGTGACCCAATTTTGGAACCTAAACTTCTCACAGAATTAAATAAGGGGTGCAGTCAGGGGCCAAAGCCCCCTGTGGTGCCAGAACAGTGGACCCCCCCCCCATGTGACCCCATTTGGAACCTAAACTTCTCACAGAATTAAATAAGGGGTGCAGTGAGTATTTACCCCCCACTGGCATTTGACAGATCTTTGGAACAGTGGGCTGTGCAAATGAAAAATTACATTTTTCATTTTCACGGACCACTGTTCCAAAAATCTGTGAGACACCTGTGGGTTGTAAATGCTCACTGTACCCCTTATTACATTACGTGAGGGGTGTAGTTTCCAAAATGGGGTCACGTGTGTGGGGGGGGGGTCCATTTTTCTGGCACTATGGGGGCTTTGTAAACACACGTGGCCTTCAAATCCGGACAAATTTTATTTCCAAAATCCCAATGGTCCTCCCTCTCTTCTGAGCATTGTAGTACTTTACATCCACATATGGGGTGTTTTCTTACCTAGAGGAAATTGGGTTATACATTTTGGGAGGCTTTTTTCCTATTTTCCCTTGTGAAAATGAAAAATTTAGGGTAACACCAGCATTTTAGTGAAAACATTTTTTTTTTTTTTTCATTTTCCCATCCAACTTTAACGAAAATTTGTCAAACCCCTGTGGGGTGTTAAGGCTCGCTATACCCCTTGTTACATTCCATGAGGGGTGTAGTTTCCAAAATGGGGTCACATGTGGGTATTTATTTTTTTTGCGTTTATGTCCGAACCGCTGTAAAATCAGCCACCCATGTGCACATCACTAATTTAGGCCTCAAATGTACATAGTGCGCTTTCACTCATGAGCCTTGTGCGTCCGCAGAGCTTTTTAAGCCCATATATGGGGTATTTCCGTACTCAGGAGAAATTGCGTTACAAATTTTTTTTTTTTCCTTTTACCGCTTGTGAAAATAAAAAGTATGGGGCAACCACCAGCATGTTAGTGCACATTTTTTTTATTATTTTACACTAACAGGCTGATGTAGCCCCCAACTTGTCCTTTTCATAAGGGGTAAAAGGAGAAAAGGCCCCCAAAATTTGTAGTGCAATTTCACCCGAGTACGGAAATACCCCATTTGTGGCCCTGAACTGTTTCCTTGAAATACAACAGGGCTCCGAAGTGAGAGAGCGCAATGCGCATTTGAGGACTAGATTAGGGATTGCATAGGGGTGGACATAGGGGTATTCTACGCCAGTGATTCCCAAACAGGGTGCCTCCAGCTGTTGCTAAACTCCAAGCATGCCTGAACAGTCAGTGGCTGTCGGGGAATGCTGGGACTTGTTGTTTGTCAACAGCGGGAGGCTCCGTTTTGGAAACTCTACCGTACAATACTTTTTCATTTTTATTGGGGGGGGACTGTGTAGTGTAGTGTTTTTAGGGTACATTTGCACTGGCGGGTTTACGGTGAGTTTCACGCTAGAAGTTTGCGCTGTGGCTAAAAATTTGCCACAGCTCTAACTTGAAGCAGAAAACTCACTGTAAACCCACCCATGTGAATGTACCCTGTACATTCACATGGGGGGGGGGGGGCAAACGTCCAGCTGTTTCAAAACTTCAACTCCCAGCATGTACTGACAGATCGTGCATGCTGGGAGTTGTACTTTTGCAACAGCTGGAGGCACACTGGTTGGAAAACCTTCAGTTAGGTTCTGTTACCTATCTCAGAATTTTCCAACCAGTGTGCCTCCAGCTGTTGCAAAACTCCAAACTGTAGCCCTCAGCTCTTGCAAAACTGTAAATCCAAGCATGCCCAAACAGCAAACAGCTGTATGGGCATGCTGGGAGTTGTAGTTTTGCAACATCTGAAATTCTACAGTTTAGAGACCACTGTATAGTGGTCTCAAACTGTAGCCCTCCCGATGTTGCTAATCAACTTACTGGCTTCTGTAGTATCCAGGGAGCCGCATCGCCGTCCTCTTCTGCCACTGATCACCGCCGCCAATCGTCGCCCGCTGCCGCTGCGGATGAGTAGGTGGACTTCGCCGCCGGTCCTATTGTGGGTGGGCAGAAAGGGAAAACCAGAAGTTAACCCCCCCGTGCCCGATCTGCTATTGGTCGTCGCTTCTAGACGACCAATAGCAGGGATAGGAGGGGTTGCACCACTGCCACCTCACTCCTATACCTTCAGGGGGATCATGGATGTCTTAGACAACCCCGGAGACCCGTATGACCCAGAATTGTCGGAAATTTGGGGGGGTCTCATGACTCCCCTGGGAATTTGCACGGGGTGCCTACTGATCAATATCATCAGTCAACCCGGTCCGGTCCCTGCCCGGCGCGTGGTGGGTTCCGAAATTCCCACGGGCAGACAGTTATGTCCTGGGTCTTTAGGTACCATGGTGTCAGGACATACCCGTACGCCCTGGGTCCTTAACAGGTTAAGTTATATATAAATACTTTGGATCTATATAGATGAAACCATACAAGATTGGGGACATTCAATTTAAAGTGTACATATCGTTAACAAAACCTTTTGACATAATGTAGATAATACTATTATATGTAGATTTGTAATATACACTGATTAAAACATTTGTATATTTTTGGGTGAAAAATGCGGTATCTGCAGCTATTGCCTGTGTTTCTCTTTGAGAACTCACAATACAGGAAGTGAAGGCAGGACATGCAGGGCTCTGTGCAGACTCCTGAATTGTCAATCATCCTGCTGTGTGAGCTGGGGGCATGTCACAGAGCCTCATTGCACAGAGCCCTGCTTGACCTCAGTGTACAGAGCCCTGCTTGTCCTCAGTGCACAGAGCCTTGCTTGTCCTCAGTGCACAGAGCCCTGCTTGTCCTCAGTGTACAGAGCCCTGCTTGTCCTCAGTGTACAGAGCCCTGCTTGTCCTCAGTGTACAGTGCCCTGCTTGTCTTCAGTGTACAGGAGTCCTGCTTGTTCTCAGTGTATGGAGCTATGCTTGTCCTCAGTGTACAGAGCCCTGCTTGTCCTCACTGTACGAAGCCCTGCCTTTCCTCAGTGTACGGAGCCCTGCCTGTCCTCAGTGCACAGAGCCCTGCTTGTCCTCACTGTACAGAGCCCTGCTTGTCCTCACTGTACGGAGCCCTGCCTTTCCTCAGTGCACAGAGCCCTGCTTGTCCTCAGTGTACAGAGCCCTGCTTGTCCTCACTGTACGGAGCCTTGCCTTTCCTCAGTGTACGGAGCCCTGCCTGTCCTCAGTGCACAGAGCCCTGCTTGTCCTCACTGCACAGAGCCCTGCTTGTCCTCACTGTACGGAGCCCTGCCTTTCCTCAGTGTGCAGAGCCCTGCTTGTCCTCAGTGTACAGAGCCCTGCTTGTCCTCAATGTATGAAGCCCTGCTTGTCCTCAGTGCACAGAGCCCTGCTTGTCCTCAGTGCACAGAGCCCCGCTTGTCCATCCACATTCCTGTATTTGGAATCCTCACATAGGCACACACACAATAGCTGTAGGGACAAAAATATAAACATGTTTTAACCAATGTACCATATATACTTGAGTATTAGCCGTTCCGAATATAAGCCGAGGCCCCTAATTTCACCCCAAAAACCTAGAAAGTTATTGACTCGCCTATAAGCCTAAGGTGGGAAATCCATCATCTCCCCCCTGTCATCATCCCCCCCTCATCATCCAGACCCCCATCATTAACACCCCCGTCATCATCACCCCCTTCATTATCACCCCGTCATCATAACCATGTCATTATCACCCTCATCATCATCCCCCCTTCATCATCACCGCCTGTCAATCCCTTTGTCATCATCCAGACCCCCTTTTGTTTCTACTAACCTCCCCAGTTGTTGCTTTCTCGGTTGGAAGGAAGGGTGAGCTAGTCCAGGCCATCCATCTTCGGCCATCTGTGCTGCAGGGACCATCCGGTGGGGAGGGTTAGTCATTTCCGGGCTGTCCATCCTCACCAAGAGGCCCTCTTCTTCACTCCGGGCCGGCCACGGACTAGTGACGTTGCATTGACGACAACGCGCAGGGACGTCGGTGCGCAGCAGACTTCTGTGACGTCCGGGGCATCCCTGCGCATGAACGTACCTGCGTGGTGGCGTCAATGCAGCGTCACTAGTTCGGGGCCGGCCCGGAGTGGAGAAGAGGGCCTCCCGGTGAAGATGGACAGTCCGGAATAACTAACTCTCTCCACCGTACGGTCCCTGCAGCATAGATGGCCGAAGATGGATGGCCTTTCCCATCCCCTCAAAGCTAAGCCAGAAGCGTTTTTTGTTCACTCGAGTATAAGCCGAGGGGGGCGTTTTCAGCACAAAAAAATTGTGCTGAAAAACTCAAGTTATACTCGAGTATATACGGTATATTACAAATAAACATATAATGTTATTTTCTACATTATGTAAAAAGTTTTTGTTAACAACAGGTACAAAAGGTTTTTTAGGGGCATTGTGCTTGCTTTTAAACGGTGATTGTCTTTTTTAAAGTGCTTTTTAAATTGTTCTTAAACGATATCTGATCACTTTTACTATTTTAAGATTTAAAATAAAGCGTATGCAGTGTATTGTTTTCAAGGATACCAATATTTGTAAATTATATGTCGTACAACTAGAAAGTTTGAAATAACAAAAGAAAGAAGCCGCTCAAAGAAAATAAATTAATTCTCCCTGACCCTAAATTATGTTTTTTTTTACTTCTTAACTTTTTTTTTTTTTAAGTTAGAACACATATAAAGTGCTAGCTTTGCAATTAGTAGTGAAGTAAGTGTGTCCCAAGGGTGTGTTTAGTTGACAGCAACACAAAAGATAAAAAAGGCACTAATGTTTTGGTTGCACCTCATAACTTTAATGTAACGTGTTGTCTTAAATTTTGCTTTAAGCTGTATTTAAACATGAAGAAATAAAAGACTCTTTGAAAGCTATATGGTTTTTAGCAATTTACAAGTCCTCAGAGTATTAATTATGCAAAATAAATACTATTGTAAAGCAATACATTATCTGATTCAGACTGAATTCATATTTAAGCAATTCCAAGGACAGGCTGATTGTAATACCAAATTCTTCACTCACTCGATTTTTCCTTATTATGCAGTATACATTAAGAGTGTATTAATGACTGTTTAGTCCTTTTCAATATTTTAGACAAGGCCATCAATTGTAACAGTTGTTATGTGACATTAAAATGTATCTCTTAAAGCTGCATTGTAAAGTACACAATTGTCACTCCTTAATCTGCATAGAAGATGCCAGGAAAGCATTTATGTTGTAATAAATCACATTGCAGGGAGAATACTCTGATTATGGAAAAAAAAGGTTCTCATGGATTTTATATAAACAGCTGCAAAAAATAGTCTTAATGGAACAATCTATCTCATATTTGTGATATGAGAGGCACCCATTACTGTCCTGGAAAGTGATAAATAGCTAATACAGAGAATTTACTAAGCTCTAGATACTAAACCAACATAAACATATTGATAGGCTATAGCTAGGTTTATCTTTGCCCATAAATTTAATAGAGTAGCATTGGCTAAATCTAAGATCTGTAAGATACTGTCAGACTAGTAAAATAATACAGCTTTGAATAATTAAAAAAGTCCCCCTCCCCCAACTCTCCTGATATGTCTGTTTTAGTAAACATTTCAATTCCCCATAAAATAATATTCTTGGTTCATCTTTTTATATCCAGTTATGCTGTTCCTCTTTTATCATTCCTGGAAATGTACAAATTGTCAACTGGGTGTTACCATTCTCCTCGTCAAGAAGGTCTGTCTCCACACACTGTGACACTGTCCAATCCACATTGTATTTACAATAGGAATGATACTGCCCGGATGCCTATACCTTCAAACATTTACACAAAGAATTACAGAGAAACAGAAAAGATGTTTCAGCATTGTTTAATAATGAGAAATGCTTGATTCCCCCACCTGTAATGTCCAACCATACCCCCACTAGTATAGATATCATGGTCTCTAATCCAATTGATTCTGATGTAGTTTGGCATTTTTCCACATCGTTAAAGGGGTACCCTAGTGGAATTTTTTTTAACCCGTTAATGACCACAGAACGTAAATGTACGTCCTGGTTTGGTGGGACTTCCCGCACCAGTACGTACATTTACATCCTGTGTATGACCGCGAGCATCGAAACGTGTCATGCACGGCAGGTTCCGGCTGCTTGCAGTAATGGTCGCCCGCAATGGCTGACATCCGCGATCACGTGGATGTCCGCCATTAACCCCTCAGATGCCGTGGTCAATACAGATCACGGCATCTGCGGCAGTGCGGTACTTTGAATGGATGACGGGATCGCCCGCAGTGCTGCCGCGGCAATCCGATCCTCCAGCATGGTGGCGGGAGGTCCCCTCACCTGGCTCCGGCCGTCTCCCGGGGTCTTCTGCTCTGGTCTGAGATCGAGCAGACCAGAGCAGAAGATCACTGATAATATTGATCAGTGCTGTATCCTATACATAGCACTGAACAGTTTTAGCAATCAAAGGATTGCTATAGATAGTCCCCTATGGGGACATAAAAAGTGTAAAATAAAAGTTGAAAAATTTAAAAATAAAAAGTAAAAAAAAGTGAAAAATCCCATCCCCCAATAAAAATAAAATTGTCCGTTTTTCCCATTTTACCCCCAAAAAGCGTAAGACATTTTTTTTATAAACATATTTGGTATCGCCACATGCGTAAATGTCCGCACTATCAAAATATAATGTTAATTATCCCATATGGTGAATGGCATAAACGTAAAAAAATTTAAAAGTCCAAACATGCAGCTTTTTTGTCACATTTTATTTAAAAAAAATTATAAAAAATGATCTAAAAGTTTTATATATGCAAATCTGGTATCAATAAAAAAGTAAAAAATAAAAAAATGAGCCCTCATACCGCCCTATATATGGAAAAATGAAAAAGTTATAGGTGGTCAAAATAGGGCCACCTATAACTTTTTTGTACAAAAAGTTTTAGATTTTTTTTAAGCGGTACAAAAATATAAAAGTATCTAGCCATGGGTATCATTTTAATTGTATTGACCCACAGAATAAAGAACACATGTCATTTTTACCATAAAGTGTATAGTGTGAAAACAAAACCCTCCAAAATGCACAAAATTGTGGTTTTCATTTAAATTTCCTCCCTAAAAAAATTATTCTGGGTTCGCTGTACATTTTATGGTAAAATTAGAGGTTTCATCACAAATTAAAATTGGTCACGCAAACAACAAGCTCTTATATTGGTCTGTAGATGGAAATATAAAGGAGTTATGGATTTTAGAAGGTGAGAAGGAAAAAACGAAAACGCAAAAATAAAATTGGCCTGGTCCTTAAGGTGAAAATGGGCTTGGTCCTTAAGGGGTTAAATCAACTGGTGCCACAAACTTAAACAGATTTTTTAAATAACTTCTATTTAAAAATCTTAATCCTTCCAGTAATTATCAGCTGCTGTATATTACAGAGGAAATTCTTTTCTTTTTTAATTAATTTTGCCTGGCCACAGTGCTCTCTGCGGAGACCTTTGTCCATGTCAGGAACTGTCCAGAGCAGGATAGGTTTGCTATGGGGATTTGCTTCGGCTCTGGATAGTTACTGACATGGACAGATGTGTCAGCATAGAGCACTGTGGTCAGACAGAATTTTTTTTTTAAAAGAAAAGAACTTTCTTTGGAGCTTACAGCAGCTGATAAGTACTGGAAGGTTTAAGATTTTTAAATAGAAGTAATTTACAAATCTGTTTAACTTTCTGGCACCAGTTGATTAAAAAAAAATGGTTTTCCACTGGAGTACCCCTTTAATGCAAGCTAAAAAAACATAAAGAAACTGCTCCAGAGCTGGTGGAGGATCTTCCCTTCAATACTTTCCAATATGCTGCCCTCCGAAACCTTAGCTGCATGGAAAGCAGTTAGGAAACCTTTTGTGCTGCCTTGCCGTCTTCTGTGACATTTATACTACACTGCCCCTTTCCTTCCTTAACCCTATCTAAAAAAAACTGGTTTGATGGCTGGACTGTTTATTTCAGGAATCTATTAGATCCTTTGACCAGACAATATTCTGTCCTAGATGGATTTGAAACTAAAATATTATCTTTCATCAAGCAATCAATGGCTTTTTAACCAAATGTGTTCTTTCTCACACTCTCTGATGTGGGTGTATGCTACGGTAAAGAAACCAAACAGAATGGATGCACTTATGGGTGGTTCATCCAATAATATTTCTTTATCTCAAATTTATCAAGTATAATGTGAAGTTACTCTGTAAGGCTGTATTCACATATGTCAGGCATCCAACACAATTTCCCTCCAGCGTGCACCGGAGGGAAACTGATGCTAGGATTGATCCCATTCGAATGGGACAGTTCACAATTATCCAGCATCTCAATTTTGACGCAGGATGGTTGGACACGCCAGAGGGCACTGGACAGGGGAATGCAGCTTGAAGAAATAATGGACACCAGATGCCATACATCTGATGACAACTTGTCATCAGTTGTGTCATCAGTTGCGTCAAGATCTAGGTTGAGTTCACCTATGCCAGATGTTGGACATATGTGAACCCATCCATAGTGGCATCTAATACAGTCTTATAAATAAATAGAATGCCTGTTACTTAAGGATAAACTCATGGATAAGCTATGTACTGGTTTGATCTTTGTAAGGAATGCTACTCTGATTGAACAATAAATGGAACTACACTAGTGTATAGTACATAAGGCAAAATATGCTTCTAATTTCACTATAATAATTAACCCCTCCTCTTATCCCACTGCATACCTCAAATGTAATGAGAACAAAGCTGATCTTTGGCATTGTATATGGTTGTGTCACTAAGTGGCATCATAATGGCAATAACTTAATTCTCTTATTTCTAGTTCCTGGGGGGCAGACCTCCAATAAGATATCTTGGCCTATATTTTTTATTACTTTCCATAAAGGGAATGGTACCCACCCGATAGGGTTGTTTAGGTAAACTAGTCCAACTATTACTCCTAATGGGCATGACATGTCTCCTATGCCTTTGTCTTCAACCTACAATACCAATATTCTCTGATGTTTCACAAAAATTGAGATTCATGCTGCATATGAAGCTATTATTCGATATCAGAAATAAAGAGCTATCAGTTCTGCAGGTTCTTTAGTGTCCACCATGAAGCATGTATTGTATTGTTTTTGCACAGGTTATTGTTATGGTACATTATAGTACAGGGTGGGCCATTTATGTGGATACACCTTAATAAAATGGGAATGGTTGGTGATATTAACTTCCTGTTTGTGGCACATTAGTATATGTGAGGGGGGGGGACTTTTCAAGATGGGTGGTGACCATGGTGGCCATTTTGAAGTCGGCCATTTTGAATCCAACTTTAGTTTTTTCAATAGGAAGAGGGTCATGTGACACATCAAACTTATTGGGAATTTAACAAGAAAAACAATGATGTGCTTGGTTTTAACATAACGTTATTCTTTCATGAGTTATTTACAAGTTTCTGACCACTTATAAAACGTGTTCAATGTGCTGCCCATTGTGTTGGATTGTCAATGCAACCCTCTTCTCCCACTCATCACACACTGATGGCAACACCGCAGGAGAAATACTAGCACAGGCTTCCAGTATCCGTAGTTTTAGGTGCTGCACATCTTGTATCTTCACAGCATAGACAATTGCCTTCAGATGACCCCAAAGATAAAAGTCTAAGGGGGTCAGATTGGGAGCCCTTGGGGGCCGTTCAACTGGCCCATGATGACCAATCCACTTTCCAGGAAACTGTTCATCTAGGAATGCTTGGACCTGACACCCATAATGTGGTGGTTCACCATCTTGCTGGAAAAACTCTGGGAACGTGCCAGCTTCAGTGCATAAAGAGGGAAACACATCATCATGTAGCAATTTCGCATATCCAGTGGCCTTGAGGTTTCCATTGATGAAGAATGGCCCCACTATCTTTGTACCCCATATACCATACCATCAATTTTTGTGTTCCAACAGTCTTGGAGGGATCTATCCAATGTGGGTTAGTGTCAGACCAATAGCGGTGGTTTTGTTTGCTAACTTCACCATTCACATAAAAGTTTGCCTCATCACTGAACAAAATTTTCTGCGTAAACTGAGGGTCCTGTTCCAATTTTTGTTTTGCCCATTCTGCAGCACCTGAAACTAAAAAATACTGGAAGCCTGTGCTAGCATTTCTCCTGTGGTGTTGCTATCAGTGTGTGAAGAGTGGGAGAAGAGGGTTGCATTGACAATCCAACACAATAACACAATGGGCAGCACATTGAACACATTTTATAAGTCGTCAGAAACTTGTAAATACCTCATGAAAGAATAAAGTTACGTTAAAACCAAGCACATCATTGTTTTTCTTGTGAAATTCCCAATAAGTTTGATGTGTCACATGACCCTCTTCCTATTGAAAAAACAAAAGTTGGATTAAAAATGGCCGCCATGATGGTCACCACCCATCTTGAAAAGTTCCCCCCTCACATATACTAATGTGCCACAAACAGGAAGTTAATATCACCAACCATTCCCATTTTATTAAGGTGTATCCATATAAATGGCCCACCCTGTATATTGCTACTTCATTATGGTTCAGATACCCCTGCTAAGACTTATTTTGCTTACACCTAAAATCCAGGAGCTCCATATTTTCTCTTAAGTAGGGGACTGTGTTGTCCACCGTATTCCAGATCTTTTCACATATATTTTATAAATGCCTATTTCCATACATGCCCACAGATGTTAGTCTTTGTACTCTTCATGTCTTAAAATTTATATATCTTGTTAATAAAATATGTGTTACGCCGAGCGCTCCGGGTCCCCGCTCCTCCCCGGAGCGCTCGCTTCACTCTCCCCGCTGCAGCGCTCCGGTCACATCCTCTGACCCGGGGCGCTGCGATTCCGCTGCCAGCCGGGATGCGATTCGCGATGCGGGTAGCGCCCGCTCGCGATGCGCACCCCGGCTCCCGTACCTGACTCGCTCTCCGTCTGTTCTGTCCCGGCGCGCGCGGCCCCGCTCCCTAGGGCGCGCGCGCGCCGGGTCTCTGCGATTTAAAGGGCCACTGCGCCGCTGATTGGCGCAGTGGTTCCAATTAGTGTGTTCACCTGTGCACTTCCCTATATCACCTCACTTCCCCTGCACTCCCTTGCCGGATCTTGTTGCCATTGTGCCAGTGAAAGCGTTCCTTGTGTGTTCCTAGCCTGTGTTCCAGACCTTCTGCCGTTGCCCCTGACTACGATCCTTGCTGCCTGCCCCGACCTTCTGCTACGTCCGACCTTGCTTCTGCCTACTCCCTTGTACCGCGCCTATCTTCAGCAGCCAGAGAGGTGAGCCGTTGCTAGTGGATACGACCTGGTCACTACCGCCGCAGCAAGACCATCCCGCTTTGCGGCGGGCTCTGGTGAAAACCAGTAGTGGCTTAGAACCGGTCCACTAGCACGGTCCACGCCAATCCCTCTCTGGCACAGAGGATCCACTACCTGCCAGCCGGCATCGTGACAGTAGATCCGGCCATGGATCCCGCTGAAGTTCCTCTGCCAGTTGTCGCTGACCTCACCACGGTGGTCGCCCAGCAGTCACAACAGATAGCGCAACAAGGCCAACAGCTGTCTCAACTGACCGTTATGCTACAACAGTTACTACCACAGCTTCAGCAGTCATCTCCTCCGCCAGCTCCTGCACCTCCTCCGCAGCGAGTGGCCGCTCCTGGGCTACGCCTATCCTTGCCGGATAAATTTGATGGGGACTCTAAGTTTTGCCGTGGCTTTCTTTCCCAATGTTCCCTGCATCTGGAGATGATGTCGGACCTGTTTCCCACTGAAAGGTCTAAGGTGGCTTTCGTAGTCAGCCTTCTGTCCGGAAAAGCCCTGTCATGGGCCACACCGCTCTGGGACCGCAATGACCCCGTCACTGCCTCTGTACACTCCTTCTTCTCGGAAATCCGAAGTGTCTTTGAGGAACCTGCCCGAGCCTCTTCTGCTGAGACTGCCCTGTTGAACCTGGTCCAGGGTAATTCTTCCGTTGGCGAGTATGCCGTACAATTCCGTACTCTTGCTTCAGAATTGTCCTGGAATAATGAGGCCCTCTGCGCGACCTTCAAAAAAGGCCTATCCAGCAACATTAAAGATGTTCTGGCCGCACGAGAAATTCCTGCTAGTCTACATGAACTTATTCACCTAGCCACTCGCATTGACATGCGTTTTTCCGAAAGGCGTCAGGAACTCCGCCAAGATATGGACTCTGTTCGCACGAGGCGTTTCTTCTCCTCGGCTCCTCTCTCCTCTGGTCCCCTGCAATCTGTTCCTGTGCCTCCCGCCGTGGAGGCTATGCAGGTCGACCGGTCTCGTCTGACACCTCAAGAGAGGACACGACGCCGTATGGAGAACCTCTGCCTGTACTGTGCTAGTACCGAACACTTCCTGAGGGATTGTCCTATCCGTCCTCCTCGCCTGGAAAGACGTACGCTGACTCCGCACAAAGGTGAGACAGTCCTTGATGTCTACTCTGCTTCTCCACGTCTTACTGTGCCTGTGCGGATGTCTGCCTCTGCCTTCTCCTTCTCTACTGTGGCCTTCTTGGACTCTGGATCTGCAGGAAATTTTATTTTGGCCTCTCTCGTCAACAGGTTCAACATCCCGGTGACCAGTCTCGCCAGACCCCTCTACATCAATTGTGTAAATAATGAAAGATTGGACTGTACCATACGTTTCCGCACGGAGCCCCTTCTTATGAGCATCGGATCTCATCACGAGAGGATTGAACTTTTGGTCCTCCCCAATTGCACCTCGGAAATTCTCCTTGGACTTCCCTGGCTTCAACTTCATTCCCCAACCCTGGATTGGTCCACTGGGGAGATCAAGAGTTGGGGGTCCTCTTGTTCCAAGAACTGTCTAAAACCGGTTCCCAGTAACCCTTGCCGTAACTCTGTGGTTCCTCCAGTAACCGGTCTCCCTAAGGCCTATATGGACTTCGCGGATGTTTTCTGCAAAAAACAAGCTGAGACTCTACCTCCTCACAGGCCTTATGATTGTCCTATCGACCTCCTCCCGGGCACTACTCCACCCCGGGGCAGAATTTATCCTCTCTCTGCCCCAGAGACTCTTGCCATGTCTGAATACGTTCAGGAGAATCTAAAAAAGGGCTTTATCCGTAAATCCTCCTCTCCTGCCGGAGCCGGATTTTTCTTTGTGTCCAAAAAAGATGGCTCCCTACGTCCTTGCATTGACTACCGCGGTCTTAATAAAATCACGGTTAAGAACCGCTACCCCTTACCCCTCATCTCTGAACTCTTTGATCGCCTCCAAGGTGCCCACATCTTTACTAAATTGGACTTAAGAGGCGCCTATAACCTCATCCGCATCAGAGAGGGGGATGAGTGGAAAACGGCATTTAACACCAGAGATGGACACTTTGAGTATCTGGTCATGCCCTTTGGCCTGTGCAACGCCCCTGCCGTCTTCCAAGACTTTGTCAATGAAATTTTTCGTGATCTGTTATACTCCTGTGTTGTTGTATATCTGGACGATATCCTAATTTTTTCTGCCAATCTAGAAGAACACCGCCAGCATGTCCGTATGGTTCTTCAGAGACTTCGTGACAATCAACTCTATGCCAAAATTGAGAAATGTCTGTTTGAATGCCAATCTCTTCCTTTTCTAGGATATTTGGTCTCTGGCCAGGGACTACAGATGGATCCAGACAAACTCTCTGCCGTCTTAGATTGGCCACGCCCCTCCGGACTCCGTGCTATCCAACGCTTTTTGGGGTTCGCCAATTATTACAGGCAATTTATTCCACATTTTTCTACCATTGTGGCTCCTATCGTGGCTTTAACCAAAAAAAATGCTGATCCCAAGTCCTGGCCTCCTCAAGCAGAAGACGCCTTTAAACGACTCAAGTCTGCCTTTTCTTCGGCTCCCGTCCTCTCCAGACCTGACCCTTCCAAACCCTTCCTATTGGAGGTTGATGCCTCCTCAGTGGGAGCTGGAGCTGTTCTTCTACAAAAAAATTCCTCCGGGCATGCTGTCACTTGTGGTTTTTTCTCTAGGACCTTCTCTCCAGCGGAGAGGAACTACTCCATCGGGGATCGAGAGCTTCTAGCCATTAAATTAGCACTTGAGGAATGGAGGCATCTGCTGGAGGGATCAAGTTTTCCTGTTATTATCTACACCGACCACAAGAACCTCTCCTACCTCCAGTCTGCCCAACGGCTGAATCCTCGCCAGGCCCGGTGGTCTCTGTTCTTTGCCCGATTTAATTTTGAGATTCACTTTCGTCCTGCCGATAAGAACATTAGGGCCGATGCTCTCTCTCGTTCCTCGGATGCCTCAGAAGTTGAACTCTCTCCGCAACACATCATTCCACCTGACTGCCTGATCTCCACTTCTCCTGCCTCCATCAGGCAGACTCCTCCAGGAAAGACCTTTGTTTCTCCACGCCAACGCCTCGGAATCCTCAAATGGGGTCACTCCTCCCATCTCGCAGGTCATGCGGGCATCAAGAAATCTGTGCAACTCATCTCCCGCTTCTATTGGTGGCCGACTCTGGAGACGGATGTTGTGGACTTTGTGCGAGCCTGCACTATCTGTGCCCGGGATAAGACTCCTCGCCAGAAGCCCGCTGGTTTTCTTCATCCTCTGCCTGTCCCCGAACAGCCTTGGTCTCTGATTGGTATGGATTTTATTACTGATTTACCCCCTTCCCGTGGCAACACTGTTATTTGGGTGGTCGTTGATCGATTCTCCAAAATGGCACATTTCATCCCTCTTCCTGGTCTTCCTTCTGCGCCTCAGTTGGCTAAACAATTTTTTGTACACATTTTTCGTCTTCACGGGTTGCCTACGCAGATTGTCTCGGATAGAGGCGTCCAATTCGTGTCTAAATTCTGGAGGGCTCTCTGTAAACAACTCAAGATTAAATTAAATTTTTCTTCTGCATATCATCCCCAGTCTAATGGACAAGTAGAAAGAATTAACCAGATCTTGGGTGATTATTTGCGACATTTTGTTTCCTCCCGCCAGGATGACTGGGCAGATCTCCTCCCATGGGCCGAATTCTCTTCAGGGTCTCTGAATCTTCCTCCAAATCCCCATTTTTCGTGGTGTACGGCCGTCACCCTCTTCCCCCCCTCCCTACTCCCTTGCCCTCTGGTCTGCCCGCTGTGGATGAAATTTCTCGTGACCTTTCCATCATATGGAGAGAGACCCAAAATTCTCTCTTACAGGCTTCATCACGCATGAAGAAGTTCGCGGATAAGAAAAGAAGAGCTCCTCCCGTTTTTTCCCCTGGAGACAAGGTATGGCTCTCCGCTAAATATGTCCGCTTCCGTGTCCCTAGCTACAAGTTGGGACCACGCTATCTTGGTCCTTTCAAAATTTTGTGTCAAATTAATCCTGTCTCTTATAAACTTCTTCTTCCTCCTTCTCTTCGTATCCCTAATGCCTTTCACGTCTCTCTTCTCAAACCACTCATCCTCAACCGTTTTTCTCCCAAATCTGTTCCTCCCACTCCTGTTTCCGGCTCCTCGGACATCTTCTCTGTCAAAGAGATCTTAGCTTCCAAAAAGGTCAGAGGGAAAACTTTTTTTTTAGTGGACTGGGAGGGTTGTGGTCCTGAAGAGAGATCCTGGGAACCTGAGGACAACATCCTAGACAAAAGTCTGCTCCTCAGGTTCTCAGGTTCTAAGAAGAGGGGGAGACCCAAGGGGGGGGTACTGTTACGCCGAGCGCTCCGGGTCCCCGCTCCTCCCCGGAGCGCTCGCTTCACTCTCCCCGCTGCAGCGCTCCGGTCACATCCTCTGACCCGGGGCGCTGCGATTCCGCTGCCAGCCGGGATGCGATTCGCGATGCGGGTAGCGCCCGCTCGCGATGCGCACCCCGGCTCCCGTACCTGACTCGCTCTCCGTCTGTTCTGTCCCGGCGCGCGCGGCCCCGCTCCCTAGGGCGCGCGCGCGCCGGGTCTCTGCGATTTAAAGGGCCACTGCGCCGCTGATTGGCGCAGTGGTTCCAATTAGTGTGTTCACCTGTGCACTTCCCTATATCACCTCACTTCCCCTGCACTCCCTTGCCGGATCTTGTTGCCATTGTGCCAGTGAAAGCGTTCCTTGTGTGTTCCTAGCCTGTGTTCCAGACCTTCTGCCGTTGCCCCTGACTACGATCCTTGCTGCCTGCCCCGACCTTCTGCTACGTCCGACCTTGCTTCTGCCTACTCCCTTGTACCGCGCCTATCTTCAGCAGCCAGAGAGGTGAGCCGTTGCTAGTGGATAGGACCTGGTCACTACCGCCGCAGCAAGACCATCCCGCTTTGCGGCGGGCTCTGGTGAAAACCAGTAGTGGCTTAGAACCGGTCCACTAGCACGGTCCACGCCAATCCCTCTCTGGCACAGAGGATCCACTACCTGCCAGCCGGCATCGTGACAATATGTTTAAATAAAGAAAGAAAGCATTAAACAGATACAAATAGGTATTGACTACAATGCACTTTGGTCACAAGACCTATGCACCGTGCCGGATTAAGAGTGACCACAGCTATCACGCCAACTCCCATAGACATTAACCCCTTAAGGACTCAGGGTTTTTCCGTTTTTGCACTTTCGTTTTTTCCTCCTTACCTTTTAAAAATCATAACCCTTTCAATTTTCCACCTAAAAATCCATATTATGGCTTATTTTTTGCGTCGCCAATTCTAATTTGCAGTGACCTTAGTCATTTTACCCAAAAATGCACGGCAAAACGGGAAAAAAATCATTGTGCGACAAAATCGAAAAAAGAACGCCATTTTGTAACTTTTGGGGGCTTCCGTTTCTACGCAGTGCATATTTCGGTAAAAATTACACATTATCATTATTCTGTAGGTCCATACGGTTAAAATGATACCCTACTTATATAGGTTTGATATTGTCGCACTTCTGGAAAAAATCATAACTACATGCAGGAAAATTTATACGTTTAAAATGTCATCTTCTGACCCCTATAACTTTTTTATTTTTCCACGTACAGGGTGGTATGAGGACTCATTTTTTGCGCCGTGATCTGAAGTTTTTAACGGTTTGATTTTTGTTTTGATCGGACTTTTTGATCACTTTATATTTATTTTTTAATGGTCTAAAAAGTGACCAAAATACGCCTTTTTGGATTTGGAATTTTTTTTTCGCGTACGCCATTGACCGTGCAGTTTAATTAATGATATATTTTTATAGTTCGGACATTTACACACGCGGCGATACCACATATGTTTATTTATTTATTTTTTTACACTGTTTTATTTTTTTTATGGGAAAAGGGGGGTGATTCAAACTTTTATTAGGGAAGGGGTTAAATGACCTTTATTAACACTTTTTTTAACATTTTTTTTGCAGTGTTATAGGTCCCATAGGGACCTATAACACTGCACACACTGATCTCCTATACTGATCACTGGCGTGTATTAACACGCCTGTGATCAGCGTTATCGGCGCTTGACTGCTCCTGCCTGGATCTCAGGCACGGAGCAGTCATTCGTCGATCGGACACCGAGGAGGCAGGTAAGGGCCCTCCTGGTGTCCGGTCAGCTGTTCGGGACGCCGCGATTTCACCGCTGCGGTCCCGAACAGCCCGACTGAGCAGCCGGGTCACTTTCAGTTTCACTTTAGAAGCGGCGGTCAGCTTAAGTAAACTCCCTCCATTGTAAGATAGTGCTGAATTTACTAAGAGCTGGCATATATTGTAAATACAATTGACACCTTCTAGCAATTCAAATTGTATAATCATTTATTTATTTATTTTTTTTGGGGGGGGAGGACCTCCATGTCGCCTTTGTGCGAAACCCTGCATGCTAAGCTTCACCCACTTGGCAAGAGCAGAGGAGAGTAGTTGCTAAATTTGTGTGCAAATGTTTGCTCCTTCGAAGTTTTAGGACTTTTTTGTGGTCTGCCCAAGCATAGCCTATGATAAATCTCCATATTGCGTTTATTCAGATTGTCTTTTTTTTTTCTTAAATTACATTTCTTCCAAGATCTAAAACAAATATGACACACATGCAAAAAAAAAAAAAAAAGAGAAATGAGCCAATACTTTTCATGGCATTGTAGCAATTGTTATTAATCTGATTTTACTCGGCAATGCTAATATATATTTGGTAATGTTCTCCTACATCAATGTAACATATTTTATCTCTTTATCTCTGTGATTACAAACGTTTAAATCCAAAAGAAAATGTAAAATAGCTCTGCAATAAAGTGTTTATAAAAAATACTTTGATATGAAGCTTTTATTTATTAAATTTATATGAGATTTTATTTCAAAAAGAAGACAACAGGAAAACTGGCAGTAATCAAGATGTCTTAATTCGTTAACATAAACATACACACAGATTAATGAAGCTTGCAGAGATTCTTTATAAAGGAAAGATTGCTTATCGATCCATATCAAAATTTTCATGCTAATCCCAGTGAAGAGGGAGAGTAGCTGGTACCAGACTTAATAATCTGATTGCTGAGCTGTCCGAGACAATTCTACACAGGGTGAACTCTAATCAGTCCACGTCTTCTCATTTCAATGTGCTTGCCGTCTCCAGGTCTTTGTCCCTACAACTTGATGCCGCCTGGACAGTGATTGAAGATATGATATAAGCATGTTGACAAATTAAATTTTTACATCTCAGGGGCAATTTGCCACTTGAGCCACCGACTCCCACATAAATCATATTTTTTTTATTGTCACATCTATAACGGTACATAAAAAAAATATATATATATATTATTTTTTTTTTTTTAAATCAACTTTAGAATTATGTCACCTCTCGATTTAATTTCAAGTACCTGCTAATTTTTATAGCTGCTTGGAATGGACACAATGGGCAGCCAAGTTCATTTGTAGGCACAAAAGACTTTTAACCGTACCTGTTATCAGATATCAGAAAAGCCTTTTATTGCTGAATGACCGTCTGCTTTTCTACATTTAACTAGAGCGACAACAAGTTGTATTGCTTAATTAGAAAATGTCTTTATTGCAGCAAAGGCGATAGCACCGTCCATACAACTATTATCTGTCAAATGGGAAACATGTATGAATGATTGGTATTCATTTCCTTTGGGTTTAATTCTGCCAATATATTGATCTGACATGCTTTTTTCTTTTATCAGGAGCTTGGATCAGTCACCTTAGTATGAGATCAAGATTACAGTTTAATTACAATTCTATTCAAATCATTATCACTATTTTTGTAATACTGTAAATGTGAAAATGTATCTGTGAAAACTGTATATGAATGTTACATTTCAGCATCACATGTTCTTTTATAATATATCCTTATGTGCCCCAAGCTGGAATATCAATATTTATCTCTTTTGTTTAGGCTGTTTTGGCCAAAAAGGCTTGGTCAATTTTCATTTTTGCGTTTAGATTTTTTCCTCTCCGCCTTTTTAATAACTATAAGGTTGGGTTCACATTCCGGAATCTCCAGACAGAATTTCTGCAGGAGGTCGTGTCAGGTCCCTATAGATGACAATGCATTTATGAACGGATCCTCCAAAATATCCACTCAGAAATGTATTGCCATCTTTGGTGATGGCAATGCAGTCCGTGCAGTCCTATCGCCGCCCGTGGGAATCTGGCCCAAGTCTTTAAATTTTCCACCTACAGGAACATATGAGGGCTTGTATAAAACCAATCACACTTTGACATCATAAATTTTACCACAAAAGTATTCAATCTTGTAACTTTTTGGGGGTTTCGTTTCTGACCAGGTCCCCTTATGGTATAAATTTTATTTGGTAGGTCAGGTAAGATTACAACAATAACCAATTCATGTAGGTTTTGTTTTTTTTACTTTTAGAAAATTATAATTTTTTGTAGGAAAATTAGTATGCTAAAAACTGTTTTCTTCTGACCCCTTTAAGGTTTTTTTTTTTAGTAATATTTTTTTTAAGGGTCAATTTTTTGTGCCATGATCTGTAGTTTTTATTAGTGTAGTTTTTCTTTTTTTTGTTTTTTATCGGTCTTTTTGATGGCTTTTTGCAATTTTGGACATAAATATGTTTTTTGTTCATGCTATTTGCCTGGCAGTTTCACCAACATTATATTTTGTAATAGTTTGGGCATTTTCACTTATGGTGATACTAGATATCTGCAACACTTAAAGGGGTACTCCTGTGGAAAAAATGTTTTTAAATCAACTGATGCCAGAAAGTTAAACAGATTTATAAATTACTTCTATTAAAAAATCTTAATCCTTCCAGTACTTATTAGCAGCTGTATACTACAGAGGAAATTATTTTGGATTTCTTTTCTGTCACGACCACAGTGTTCTCTTCTGGCACCTCTGTCCATGTCAGGAACTGTCCAGAGCAGGTGAAAATAGCAAACATATGCTGTTCTGGACAGTTCCTAAAATTAACAGAGATGTCATCAGAGTGCACTGTGGTCGTGACAGAAAAGAAATCCCAAAAGATTAGACTGTTGATTTAAAAGAATTTCTTTTTCTACCGAAGTACCCCTTTAAAGGAAAACTTTTTATGCAGACACTGCAACTTTTGCACATAGTTTCTTACCAATAAAGCACTTTATCTGGGTGTTGAGCAATAACTAATATACTGAATTTTTTGTTCTTATCAAAGATTTAATATAGGGTTCACAACTCGGTCCATATTTACACGTATGCATATGCACATGTGGATAACTATATACCTATCTATCTATCTATATTATCTATCTATATTATCTATCTTTCTCTATCCTAATAGTCTTCAGTGACAATATTCGCAGATATGAGGATATTCGCAAATATTTTCATATTCGCATATTCTCATATTTGCGAAAATTCGCTCTCCAGTCTAATAGAGAAAATAGTAAAGGAGCCTTCTTTAGACCACAAGCTGGAAGCAGGGAGGGATGAGATCACTGTGATGTGTTTTGTAAGGGAAAAAAAAACGTATGAACATTCATAATTGCAAACATATAGTGCTATATTTGCCATATTTGCGAATATGAGAAATTCGCAATAAATATTTGAATTGTGAATATTCGCGCTCAACACTAATCAGGACCCCACAGAGTTCCTGGTCAGTGTCCCAGAACCCCCAGACAATTTTAGTTTAAACTTTTAAATCCTGCAATAAACTTTGATTACAGGATCTAAAGGAATAATGCCAGGCATCAAAATGATCCTTAATGCTTGGCCTTAGTGGTGAATCCAAATTGCTGATGGCAGCCATTACTCTTTTCTTCATTAAGTGAGAGCTGTTAACACTTCATGACATAAATATAAGTCATTTTGCTTTAATGTATTCACACCATTGACATGTATATACAATATGGGAAGGAAATGTTTTCTTTTTATACTTTATCATGAACACTTACTATTACTATTACTAGTCCTACAGGACCATTTATTTTATTCCATCTCAGCTGAATCTATGTTTTTCATTATTCTAGCTTAGTCATGTGATCACCAACAGGGGTGTAGCTATAGAGGTAGAAGATGTAGCAGTCGCAACGGGGCCCTGGTGCCTAAGGGGGCACCAGGGCGCTGGTGCGATTGCCCCACAACTGCCCCATTAGAGACAAGTTTTATATTTAGCATATGGGGCCCTGTTGCACATTTTGCATTGGGGCCCAAAACCTACAAGCTATGCCTCTGATCACTAGTCTCCAAATCTTTATTTAGTAATTAATGATCAGAACAAGTCAGTTTTGGTAATCATTTCCTGCTAACTACAAAATGACATCATCCCCAACCAGATCTCATTCTACTACCTCACAAATCCCACCCCTCCCAGCTTTATTTGCTATCACTATGGGGTCAGGAAATATAGCAGTTATAACAATTTTACTGTTTTTGCTGTGATTTTCCCAACATCACAGCAAAAACTAACATATATATCTTCATAACACACTTAATTGGTGATTTTAGGTCAAATCCCTTTTGTCTCATGGTAATATTTATCTAAATAAAACCACTTTGAATAAGAAAATGAATCTAAACTGCACATAATGTGAACTGACCCCAACCAACTTATGAGTCTGATGAGTTAACTACTTATGAGTCTGATGGAGGTCCATTGGCCAATGACAGACTGCTAATACCACCAAAAGAGAGTTCACTCAATACAGTTTTAAAATGTGAGTAAAACACTGTTGGCACTGGTACAATTTCTCTAGACAGAGTCCATGCACTTGCAGTTACACACCTCAATTTCCCAAGTTCAGGTATAAAATTCAAAAATAAGAAAAACCAGGTATGAATCATGTAGATAGAGTCAAATAAGTTTATTTATTGTTTTGCTCATGCAGTTAGGTCTGATTGCAATAATGGCCGACGAACATTTAACCTTATTAAAGGGGTACTACAGTGAAAAACGTTTAATTTTTTTTAATCAAGTGATGCCAGAAAGTAAAACAGATTTCTAAATTACTTCTATAAAAAAAATCTTAATCCTTCCAGTACTTCTTAGCGGCTGTATACTACAGAGGAAATTCTCTTCTTTTTGGATTTCTTTTCTGTCACAACCACAGTGCTCTCTGCTGACATCTCTGTCCATGTCAGGAACTGTCCAGAGCAGAAGAAAATCCCCATAGAAGAGATATTTAGTCGGTCATGGAATATAGAAAAAAATATTATGGTCAATAGAAAAATGAATATGAGGGTGAAAAAAAAATTATGAAATAAAAATAACAATGGACAATGAACAGAAAATACATAAAACATAAAAATTATGAACAAATGAAAAATAATAAATAAGAAGAATAAAAAAAAGGGAAATGATAATAACAATAATAATAAACAAAAATAGAAATAAAAAAGTGTGAAAGATAATGGAGAATAAAAAAATTAAAAATAAAAAAGAGAGAAAAAACAAGAGACAATTAAAAACAGATCAAGGACAGCATTATTCTTTTAATGAGATGTGATGTATACAAACTACTAAAGAGGAGGAAGTCGGCATCCTTTTTAAAAATCAGGGGTACCCACTGGAGCAAAAATCATCCTCTATAGAAGTCCAAATCCTGGTTCTAATGTCGCAAATTCAAAAATCTTTTTACTTTCTGCTCGAGACATTTTTATCATGTGCCTACCCCCCCCCCCCCCCCACAATCATATTGAAGTCCTGTAAATGAAAATGAGCTTATATCACGGTTATGTATTGATGTAAAATGGGCCAAGAGTGGATGTTTTAAATTGCCATTTCTAATATTGTACAGATGTTCGGCTATACGGGTTTTTAAAGGCCTCTTTGTTCGACCAATGTATTGCTTCTTACACCCACACTTTATTATATAAACTACTCCTTTCGTATTGCTGGTTATTTGATCTTCTATATTCCATTTTGAAAGAATTGACTTGTGAAGCAATGGATAAAGTTTTTCTAGGTCCTTTTCTTTTGATACAGTTAGGGCATATGCCACATCTAAGAAACCCTTTAGTATTCAGCCATGTAAGTGGTTGTTTCCATGAAACTGGGGGTTTAATGGATGGCGCTACAGTAATGCCCAAATTAGGGGCTCTAGTATAGACTATTGGTGGGCAGGCTGGTAGCGACCACAAAATAACTCGGTCTTGTCGGACCAGGTACCAATATTAGTTTATCAGCTTTTCTATCTTTTTATGCATAGTATTAAAAGGTAGAACCATTTTGCTATTGTCAACTCCCTCATTATTAGATTTTTCTCTACGGATAAAAAAGGTAGTCCTATCTATTTCTTTAATATGATCTAAAGATTGTTGTAAGAGGAGATCTGGGTACTTTTTTTTCTTTAAATTGGTTTGTTAATTGAGAGGCTTCCTTTCTCATTAGATGTACATTTTCTTTTGAGTCTGGGATATTGTCCTCCCTGCACATTAATGAGCCACCGGGGCAGATGGCAACTGTTAAAGTTTATGTAGCTATTTCTAGATGTGGGTTTCTGATATGTATTACAAGTTAATCTGTCCTGATCTACCTTAATCTCTATGTCCAAAAAATGAATTGACTCCTTACTTATGGTGGATGTAAAGGGAAGATTGTGACTGTTGGTGTTTTACTTATTGATAAAGTGTTCCAAATGAATTAAATCACCCTCCCAAATCAAAATAATATCATCAACATACCTTTTCCAGAGCACCAGGTTTGCGCCAAGGTGGGGTAAGATGGTATCTTCCCTGGATGCCATAAATAGGTTCGCATAACTTGGCGCAAAGCCCCTCAAAAAATAAATAATTGTGTGTTAATATAAACAATATGGATGATGTGATGGATTTCCCATTTGCAGACAGCTACTGAAGAAGGGGTCGAAAGAAAATTGCCTGAGCACCCTTAAACGCATTTAGCCCAATATTTCTTAAGATGCATTGGAAGCCATTGTGGTGTGCCAGCCACTGTGAACCTGGAATTTGTGTATTTTTACCATATTCATTAATTTGCCATTCCTGAAATCCACTTGCTTTGCTATCTCGATATTTTGCTGTCATCACCGCTCCTGTGATCCATCTACTGCTGTTACTTTCTCCCGGATGACGTTAGACGCTGCCGCCACGAGGACCTGCTACTGTGCGACATGCATCGGGTCCAGCGCAGCCTGGACCAGCCGCACTTAGCGCTTGCCAGCGCTTACTGACCAGCCGGAGCTCTGCACAGGCATAAGTACTACAGCGCAGGAGTTGGCATCAGGAACGGGTAATAGGTAACATTATACCAAAACACTATTGCTACAACGTGACGACAAAGGCCCGGGCAGTGGTCTTCAACCTGCGGACCTCCAGATGTTTCAAAACTACAACTCCCAGCATGCCCGGACAGCCCGGACAGGGTAATGATGATGAAGGGGGGATGATGACGACGGGGTTTGGATGATGACGGGGGGGATGATGACATGGGGGGATGATGTATTTCCCACCCTAGGCTTATACTCGAGTCAATAACTTTTCCTGGGTTTTTGGGGTGAAATTAGGGGCCTCGGCTTATATTAAGGTCGGCTTATACTCGAGTATATACGGTAAGTAGCCCATCCCATATCCCCTATGGCTGAGATTTTATATATAATCTATTAACATATTGATTTTATATCACTTTGTATGTATTATTTATATATGCTAATTCATTTATTCCTCCCTCAAGGGCCCTATGTGGGGAATTTGTGTATTATAGATGTCATTTTATTAAAATAAAAAATGTTTATCTGAAGCACGGTCTTAGAGCTATATGATTCTAAAAGTATTCTACTTTCCTTGAGGTTTGGGCTATCCTTTTTTATATAATTTTATATTGTTTGCCCATTTTTCCTCAGATAGTTGTTTAATCTGTTTAACTTTCAGGCACCAGTTGATTAAAAAAAAAAAAGTTTCCACCAGAGTACCCCTTTAACCCCTTAAGGACAAGGCCCATTTTGTCATTAAAGGGGTACTCCCGTGGAAAACTTTTTTTTTAATCAACTGGTGCCAGAAAGTTAAACAGATTTGTAAATCAGTTCTATTAAAAAAATCAAAATCCTTTCAGTACTTTTTAGGGGCTGTATACTAAAGAGAAATACAAAAAAGAAATGCATTACCTGTGATATCCTGAACACAGTGCTCTCTGCTCACCTCTGCTGTCCATTTTAGGAACTGTCCAGAGCAGCATGTTTGCTATGGGGATTTTCTGCTGTTCTGGACAGTTCCTAAAATGGACAGCAGAGGTCAGCAGAGAGCACTGTGGCCAGGACATCACAGGAAATGCATTTCTTTTTTGGATTTCTCTTTAGTATACAGCCCCTAAAAAGTACTGGAAGGATTAAAAAAATTTAATAGAAGTGATTTACAAATCTGTTTAACTTTCTGCCACCAGTTGATGATAAAAAAAAAAGGTTTCTACAGGAGTACCCCTTTGGACCAAAGCGTTTTTTGCACATCTTACCACTGTCACTTTAATTAATAACTCTGGGATGCTTTTACTTTTCATATTGATTCCGAGATTGTTTTTTCATATTCTACTTTATGTAAGTGGTAAAGTTTTGTCGATACTTGCATAATTTCTTGGTGAAAAATTCCAAAATTTGATGAAAAAAATGAAAATTTAGCATTTTTCTAAATTTGAAGCTCTCTGGTTGTAAGAGAAATAGACATTCCAAATAAATTATATTTTGATTCACGTTAACAATATGTCTACTTTCTGTTTGCATCATAAAGTTGACATGTTTTTACTTTTGGAAGACATCAGAGGCCTTCAAAGTTCAGCAGCAATTTTCCAATTTTTCACAAAATTTTAAAAATCAGAATTTTTCATGGACCAGTTCAGGTTTGAAGTGGATTTGAAGGGCTTTCTTATTAAAAAAAAAAATACCCTATAAATGACCCCATTAGAAAAACTGAGCCCCTCAAAGTATTCAAAATGACATTCAGTAAGTGTGTTAACCCTTTAGGTGTTTCACAGGAATAGCAGCAAAGTGAAGAAGAAAATTCAAAATCTTCATTTTTTTAACTCGCATGTTCGTGTAGACCCAGTTTTAAAATTTTTAAAAGGGGTAAAAGGAGAAACATCCTCTCAAAATTTGTAACCCAATTTCTCTCAAGAAAGAAAATACCTCATATGTGTATTGCAAGTGTTCGGCGGGCACAGTAGAGGACTCAGAAGGGAAGGAGCGACAATGGGATTTTGGAGAGTGAGTTTTTCTGAAATGTTTTTTGGGGGGCATGTCACATTTAGGAATCCCCTATGGTGCCAGAACAGCAGAAAAACCCCCACATGGCATGCCATTTTGGAAACTACACCCCTCAAAGCACGTAACAAGGGGTCAAGTGAGCCTTCATACCCCACAGGTGTTTGACGACTTTTCGTTAAAGTCTGATGTGTAAATGAAAAAAATAATTTTTTTCACTAAAGTGCAGTTTTTTCCCCAAATTTACCATTTTTACAAAGGGTAATGGGAGAAAATGCCCACCAAAATTTGTAACCCCATCTCTTCTGAGTATGGAAATACCCCATATGTGGATGTAAAATGCACTGCGGGCGTACTACAATGCTCAGAAGGGAAGGAAGATAAGGAAAGGAGAGGGTAAAGCCGGGAAGTGGTGTCCGAGCTGCTAAATGTTTGGTGGAATGTGACCCCATTTTTGAAACTAAAATCCTCACAGAATTTAATAAGGGGTGCAGTAATCATTTACACCCCACTGGCGTTTGGAACAGTAGGCTGTGCAAATGAAAAATTACATTTTTCATTTTCACGGACCACTGTTCCAAAAATCTGTCAGACACCTGTGGGTTGTAAATACTCACTGTACCCCTTATGACATTACATGAGGGGTTTAGTTTCCAAAATGGGGTCACATCTGTGGGTGGGTCCATTGTTCTGGCACTATGGGGACTTTGAAAACACGCATGGCCTTCAATTCCAGACAAATTTTCTCTCCAAAATTCCAATGGCGCTCCTTCTCTTCTGAGCATTGTAGTGCGCCAGCAGAGCACTTTACATCCACATATGGGGTATGTATATACTCAGAAGAAATGGGGTTACATATATTTTTTTCATCTATTTTCCCTTGTGAAAATGAAAAATTTATGTAACACCAGCATTTTAGTGAGATAAGCGCCACGCACATTTGAGGACTAAATTAGGGATTGCATAGGGGTGGACATAGGGGTATTCTATGCCAGTGCTTCCCAAAAAGGGTGCATCCAGCTGTGACTAAATTCCCAGCATGCCTGGATAGTCAATGGTTGTCCGGATATGCTAGGAGTTGTTGTTTTGCAACAGCTGGAGGCTCCATTTTGGAAACACTGCCGTGCAATACGTTTTTCATTTTTATTTGGGGTGGACAGTGTAATGGGTGTATATGTAGTGTTTTACCCTTTATTATTTGTTAGTGTAGTGTAGTGTGTTTAGGGTACTTTCACACTGGCGGAGGTTTACAGTGAGGTTCCCGCTAGGAGTTTACACTGTGGCGGAAAATTTGCTGCAGCTCAAACTTGAAGCAGGAAATTCACTGTAAACCTGCCCGTGTGACTATACCCTGTACATTCACATGGGGGGGGGCAAACCTCCAGCTGTTTGGAAACTACAACTCCAAGCATGTACTGACAGACCGTGCATGCTGGGAGTTGTACTTTTGCAACAGCTGGAGGCACACTGGTTTGAAAACCTTCAGTTGGGTTCTGATACCTAACTCAGTATTTTCCAACCAGTGCGCCTCCAGCAGTTGCAAAACTACAACTCCCGGCATTTTCTGATCGCCGAAGGACATGCTGGGAGATGTAGTTATGCAACAGTTGGAGGTACGCAACTACAACTCCCAGCATTCCGAGACAGCTGTTTTTTTTTGTTTGCACAGTGATCTCCAAACTGTGGCCCTTCAGATGTTGCAAAACTACAAATCCCAGCATGCACAGACAGCAAACTGTTGTGTGGGCATGCTAGGAGTTGTAGTTTTGCAAAATCTAGAGGGTTACAGTTTAGAGACCACTGCACAGTGATGTCCAAACTGTAGCCCTCCAGCTGTTGCAAAATTACAAATTCCAGCATGCCCACACAGCAAACAGCTGTCTTGGCATGCTGGGAGTTGTAGTTTTGCAATATCTGGAGGGCTACAGTTTAGAAACCATTGTATAGTGGTCTCAAACTGTAGCCCTCCAGATGTTGCTAGGCAACTCATCGACTCCCGTAGGATGCAGGGAGCCGCAGCGCCGTCCTCTTCTGCCACCGATCACCCCCGCTGATCGCCGCCCGCTGCCACCGCCGATGGGTAATTGGACTTCGGCGTCGGTCCTCCTCAGTTTCCCTTTTCTGCCCGGCCTATTGTGGGTGGGCAGAACGGGGAAACCGGTGTCTTAGACAACCCCTATCCCATTTATTTTCCGGGTCACCGGAGACCCGTATTACCCGGAATCGCCGCAAATCGCCAGTGTGAATTCAGTCTAATGACCCCCTGGCCGGGGACCGACATGGGGGGTCTAATGACCCCCCTGGGCAGGGACCAAAATTCCCACGGGCATACAGGTACGCCCTTGGTCCTTAAGTACCAGGGAGCGAAGGCGTACCTGTACGCCCTTGGTCCCTAAGTTGTTAAGTATAATTGTGGGTTTTTATATTTCAGATTATATAACATCATCCACAGGGCAAAAAGGAAAAGGAGTAAGGATCACATGACCTCAGAGAATCCAATAATACCTTTCAAACAGCTCTTTCTGCAAACTCCCACTTTTTCTTTTCGGTGGGTTTTATTTTTCCCCACAAACCCCAGAATACATTTTATCCATCACCAACTTCATTAAAATTATCATATACTGCACAAACATGCAGAAAACCCCTCCCAGCATTCACACAATCCCCATTATTGCAGGCTTTCAATACAGGTAACATCTGGTCTGTTACCCTTTCAATGTGAGGCTTCTCACATTCTTAGTGACTGGAGCATTATGGACTACTCAGCCCACACATTGGATCATAGTGTTCCACAACACTTACCCCAAACAGGGGAACACGCAGACATTAGCCACTTTATCTCTCAAATACCAGACTCAGAGTTTTGACATTAAAGGGGTATCCCAGCAAAAAAAAAGAAGTGGCAAACAGGTGATACTTACCTAACCCAATCACATGCAGCTTATGTTTCCCAAACCTCTGGTTGTCTGTTTCCATTAGGGGAGTTGGAGCAGGACCTACCCACACTAACTACACTAACCACAGTAGTGCCTCATCTTGGCCAGTGATTTCCTGTTCCAACTACTGATTCAGAAGCTGGCAGAAGCAGTAAAAAGAACCCGAAGTCCGTAGAACGAGAGCTACAGGGGAACCAAGGTAGGTAAGTGTTACTTGTTTGTTATTTTCACATCATGTCCAGAAACATAAAAAAAATCTCCAGAATATCCATTAACATCTTCATGTGGACTTGTGTACTCTAAAACCTTCTTTGCACCCCTTTTTTTCAATGTTTATGGGTTTTGCATTTCTTACAATCTTTCCTTAATTAACTTTGGGGACCTGAACCAACTGGAGTTCCACCAAACTAACTGGCTTTTCTTCCATTTGCATAAGCACATCAGCTGTTTCTCTGTTCGACAAACATATTTGATCCCAGCCTGCCTTTCTTCTGTTTCTGCATCAAACTGTTCCTCCAGTTGTGTAATGTGAGATTATAAACATCTCTTTTCTTCCATGACAGAGCTCCTTTACCACTGCTACTTGCAATCATGTTGCAAGTTCATCTCTTTCCTGTTGCTTTTGCCTTTTGGCATGCTCCTCTGAAGCCCTTCCTGCATATGGATCAACTCTGTCCCCTTTATTCCCCAGCAGCAGGACCCCCGCGATCAAACATCTTATCCCCTACCCTAATAGGGAATAAGATTTCTAGGGGCGGAGTACCTCTTTAAGATATCATCCATGGATGCTATGGTGCCTTCTCTCTCTGGTAAACTTTTGTTTGCCTGCAATTTGAGTTGTTAGACGATTTCTTCTTTGTTTTTGTTTGCAGAGTTAGTTTTTCCCTCTAAATCTTTAAAATCTATCTTGAAATTTTCCTTGCAGCTCCAGCCAATGAACTTTACTTCTTTTTCATCCTCATGCTCTGTTTTCATTTCTTTTCCTTGTTTAGGATCCCATTATTTCAGATCTTTATCAAATGGTGCCTTCATAGCTTACATGTCAACTTCTAAACACAACTTGGCATATTTTGTGTTTTGTAATTGATCATCAAGCGCCTCCAAAATGAGTATCCAGTCAATTCAGAAACACTTTGGTCTCTTCTCCAGAAGCCTTCAGCATTGTCAATTTCTTCTGCACTACACCCACTTTGTCTTTGACCTTATTCTTCCTTACCAAGGCCACATGCACATGGCTCCCTACCAGACCAGACATATCTGTGTATCATCATGAAACATTACTGTCTGTAAGCACATTTACACTGACTTTTGAACTTTTATTTTGCTTTTTTGGTAGACTTCTAGCTCAATAAGTATGCAAAATGGTCATTGAATACCTTATTAAAAAAGCCCCACTTTTTGCCTTCATCATGTTTAAACATTTAAATACCCAAATTATAATCTATTTAGAACAATAAGTAAAACTTAGTAAGAAAAAAAAAAAAAAGATTGAATCCATTAATATATAAAGAAATTGGTTTCACCATTTCACAACTCACTGATAAATAAAAGTTGTTTATGCATCATTTAAAATAAGGCTTGGTTTAACTTTAACCCTTTAAAGGGGTACTCCGGCGCTTAGACATCTTATCCCCTATCCAAAGGATAGGGGATAAGATGTCTGATCGCGGGGGTCCCGCCGCTGGAGACCCCCGTGATCTTGCACGCCGCACCCCGTTAAAATCAGTCCCCGGAGCGTGTTCACTCCGGGTCTGATTACTGTCGATCACGGGGCCGGGGCATTGTGACGTCACGGTTCTGCCCCCATGTGACATCATGCTCCGCCCCCTCAGTGCAAGCCTATGGGAGGGGGCGTGACAGCTGTGGTTCAATACAACTGAAATGATAACCATATTTACATATTTTTTTTGTTATTGTTCCACTTAAAAAAAAGTCAAACTTTTTTGGCACAATAGCTATGTTTAAATGGGTCTTCCGGCCACTGATGTATGATGTATGATTTGTGTGATTTATGCCCATGTCCTATGAAGTGTTGTTAGCCAGATTTGCCCAGTCCACTTCACCCAGGGGAACTCAATTCACCCTGCTTACAAATGATGGATTTCCATCTATCGGGCTGCCATGTGCTTCCCAGTTACTAAAAGCCCCTATAGAGGTAGAGAAAGGCCATGTCACCAGCATATTTATTGGGTGGGGTTGGTCTAGTCTGGTCACAGAAGGAGAAGAGTACTGCCTAAATCATATCAAAGTGTGACATATTGGGCCCAAAATGGCCACGGGACAGCGGGAATGCAAAGGGTTGTGGATGGCTCACACTATAAAATACAATGCATACCGAGGTCCCTGTGTTGCACGATGCCCTTCGTGCCAAAAAAAAAGGAGAATTTACATGACTGGATACAGCCCTCTAAGTATGCATATACTACTAAACGTACTACTAAAATAAAAAATAAAAAATAAATAAATAACTGATATGGTTAGTTTTACTTAAAATATTTATTAAACTATTATTTGAAAGTCATTTCTATAGCAGGGCTCTTGCCACTGACTAGATACATACATATAAAATAGCAATAAATGATGAGAGTAAAAAGATGATAAAAATCAATATTAAGTCCAATGAAAGACCGCCTGCATAAAAATGTATATATAGTCACTCGTTGGATACAGTATATGATGTAATCAGATAGGTAAGTTAAGCATATATAAACATATGAGACAGTTGGTGCGCTGCACCACTCACCACCCGACAGCCGGAAAATAGAGTGACGTCCACGCAACTTTCAGAGGAGATATGCGATCTGGGCAGCAGTACAGCGATGCAAGGAGCCATTCTTCCTAATGCTTGCAGATTTGCGTCTGGCCCGAAATGTTAGTTAGTGCTGAGGAATGCGCGGATGGTACAATGGTACCTAAGTAGGGAGGTTGCAGCAGTTGTGAGTGAAACATTTTTTTGGGTAAATATATCTGAAAGTTGATATGCAGATGGTCTAATAGTATTGGGGTATGCAGCAATTTCAAACACGTTTCGGGGGGTCTCCTTCCTCAGTAGAGGTGTACAATCTATACACTGCTACTGAGGAAGGGGACCCCCCAAAACGCATTTGGTATTGCTGTATACCACAATACTATTAGACCACCTGCATATCAACTTTCAGATATATTCACCAAGAAAGAAAAAAAAATTCACTCGCAACAAAGATGACCAAGTTTTAGAAAAAATTTTATTTGGCCAATTAAAAACGGCTATTTCTGGCCTACAGAGAGCCTCAATAGGGGTGTAGAACACTTTGCCTTGTCATAACACACATAGGGAGTGTGCTGTGTTAGTGAAATAATACTGTTATTCAGTATGACATGCAGATTAGATACGTCGCTATTAGAATCATTGTCACAGAGTGGCACAATGACAGAGCCTGGAGGTGGCATCAGTATGAGGAGACCATATAGTGGCTGAATGACACAGCATGGCAACAGCTTGACGAGACCATAGGGCCTCACAAGTGAAAATATTAAAGATATTTTTTAACATTAAAATTGAACATTTCAAATAGATGAACCAAAAAAGTTTTCTTTAATGGGCCAGCAGCATGAGGAGACAACATGGTGGCACAGTGACATAGTGGCTGAATTACAAAGCCTGGAGTTGGCAGCAGCAAGAGGAGACCCTATAGTGGCTGAATGACACAGCCTGGAGTTGGCGGCAGCATGAGGAGACCATATAGTGGCTGAATGACACAGCCTGGAGGTGGCGGAAGCATAAGGAGACCATATAGTGGCTGAATGACACAGCCTTGAGTTGGTGGCAGCAAGAGGAGACCATATAGTGGCTGAATGACACAGCCTGGAGGTGGTGGAAGCGTGAGTAGACCATGTAGTGGCTGAATGAGACAGCCTGGAGGTGGCATCAACATGAGGAGAACATATGGTGGCAGTATAAGACAGCCTGGAGCTGGCATCAGCATGAGGAGAACATATGGTGGCAGAAAGAGACAGCCTGGAGCTGGCATCAGCATGTGGAGAACATATGGTGGCAGTATGGGACAGCTTGGAGGTGGCATCAGCATGAGGAGAACATATGGTGGCAGAATGAGACAGCCTGGAGATGGCATCAGCATGAGGAGAACATATGGTAGCAGAATGAGACAGCCACTAGCTGGCATCAGCATGAGGAGAACATATGGTGGCAGTATGGGACAGCTTGGAGGTGGCATCAGCATGAGGAGAACATATGGTGGCAGAATGAGACAGCCTGGAGATGGCATCAGCATGAGGAGACCATATGGTGGCAGAATGAGACAGCCAGGAGGTGGTATAAGCATGACAACAACTTATGGTGATAGAATGAGACAGCCTGGAGGTGGCATTAGCAGCATCAGGAGGCCTGAAAGTGACCCGATGACATAGTGGGACGGTAGGTGACAATACCAGTACCCGGTGACGTAGGTGGTGAAAAAAAAAGAACTTAGCATCAGATGTGTGGCATCAGACGGGTTGCAGGATCAGAATAGTAGCTGAGGCAGGTAGGCAGAAGAAAACGGTCTCTTTTATAAAAGTGTTAGTGTGCACAAGTAAGTATTGAAAAAATGCATTATGTAAATCTTAACTTTTAATAATGTTCTTAGAATAAAATATATAGACCCCAAAATTTTTTTTTTATTTAACAAAAGGAAAGGTGTGCAAAAAACACCATGTGCCACCTACACCAAGTATTGATGTGATTTAAAGACCTCTAAAAGGTGGAAGGGAACAACGTATGGTCCTTTGTAACCGGTGGGGGGTAAAAACTTCCCCTGTAATGCCCTACTCTCGCACTATTTATTACCTTCTTGGCAAGTGTTACTCGTCCTAAAAAGGGTGGCCCCACACAAGGACTTCTCCTTATTTCCACCTACAAACACTACCATTTCCCAGGATTTTTAGGTGAAAATAGGGAGAGGTTCCTTTGTGGGGCCGCCCTTTTTAAGTTGATAAAATATATGGACCCCAATTTTTTTTATATCTAAGAAAAGGAAAGGCGAGCAGAAAACACCATGCGTCACCTACACCACCAAGTATTGATGTGATGCAAAGACCTCTAAAAAGGTGGAAGGGAACAACGTATGGTCCATTGTAACCGTTGGCAGAATCTTCCCCTGTTAAGGCCATACTCTCGCATTATTAATTCCCTTCTTGGCAAGTGTTAACTTTCCTTGAAAAGGTGGAACAGAACAATGTATTGTCCATTGTAGCAGGTGGAGGTAAAAACCTCCCCTGTAAGCCCCTACTCTCGCCCTATTAATTCCCTTCTTGGTAAGTGTTACTCGTCCTAAAAAGGGCGGCCTCACACAGGACACTCTCCCTATTTCCACCTAAAGACCCTGGGAAATGGCAGTGTTTGCATGTGGAAATAGGGAGAGGTTCCTGTGTGGGACCGCCCTTTTTAGGACAAGTAACACTTGCCAAGAAGGGAATTAATAATGCGAGAGTAGGGCCTTAACAGGGGAAGATTCTACCAACGGTTACAATGGACCATACGTTGTTCCCTTCCACCTTTTTAGAGGTCTTTGCATCACATCAATACTTGGTGGTGTAGGTGACGCATGGTGTTTTCTGCTCGCCTTTCCTTTTCTTAGATATAAAAAAAATTGGGGTCCATATATTTTATCCTCAGAAAGTTAAGTTTTAGCTAATGCTTATCCTCAATACTTATTTGTGGTCCGATGTGGAGGAATGTTTGTAACTGGTAAGCAGCACCTTAAATATTTTGCACTATCCATAATTGTGAAGTGTTGGTGTGGCACCATGGTCAATCTACTCTGATGCATCAGACATTGGTGGGTGGAAATCTTAGCTGATCCATGCCTGATTCATCTTCTCAAAGGTCAGTCTCTCAACATTTTTCGTGGACAGACGAGTTCTTCTTGGGGTTACTATGGCCCCTGCCGCACTAAACACCCGCTCAGATTGCACACTACTGGCCGGACAGGACAGCTTTTCCAGGGCAAACTCTGCTAGTTGCGGCTACAAATCAAGTTTGGTTGCCCAGAAGTCCAGCGGATCTTCAAAGTGTGTTGGCAGGGTCATGTCAAGGTATGCCACCACCTGCTGGTTCAGGTCCTGCTTCAGGTCCACCTGCCGCTGATGAGTTGTTTCACTATGCGGGTGAAGATAGCTACTCATCAGCGACTGTAGATTCAGGCTGCTGCTGAGGGAGATGGTACTGCTCCTGCCACCCCACCCCTCCCCAGCAGCCATGGCAGTGGAAGGTGAGTGACCTATTAACCCCTTAAGGACGCAGGACGTAAATGTACGTCATGGTGAGGTGGTACTTAACGCACCAGGACGTACATTTACGTCCTATGCATAACCGCGGGCATCGGAGCGATGCCCGTGTCATGCGCGGCTGATCCCGGCTGCTGATCGCAGCCAGGGACCCGCCGGCAATGGCCGACACCCGCGATCTCGCGGGCGTCCGCCATTAACCCCTCAGGGCATCTGCGGCAGTTCGCGATTTGAATGAATGATCGGATCGCCCGCAGCGCTGCTGCGGGGATCCGATCATTCATAACGCCGCACGGAGGTCCCCTCTCCTGCCTCCGTCCGGCTCCCGGCCTCTCCTGCTCTGGTCTGTGATCGAGCAGAACAGAGCAGAAGATGAACGATAATACTGATCTGTTCTATGTCCTATACATAGAACAGATCAGAATTAGCAATCATGGTATTGCTATGAATAGTCCCCTATGGGGACTATTCAAGTGTAAAAAAAAATGTAAAAGTAAAAAAAAAAGTGAAAAATCCCCTCCCCCAATAAAAAAGTAAAACGTCCGTTTTTTCCTATTTTACCCCCAAAAAGCGTAAAATTTTTTTTTTATAGACATATTTGGTATCGCCGCGTGCGTAAATGTCCGAACTATTAAAATAAAATGTTAATGATCCCGTACGGTGAACGGCGTGAACGAAAAAAAAATAAAAGTCCAAAATTCCTACTTTTGTAATACATTTTATTAAAAAAAATTATAAAAAATTAATTAAAAGTTTTTCATATGCAAATGTGGTATCAAAAAAAAAGTACAGATCATGGCGCAAAAAATGAGCCCCCATACCGCCGCGTATACGGAAAAATAAAAAAGTTAGACGTCATCAAAATAAAGGGATTATAAACGTACTAATTTGGTTAAAAAGTTTGTGATTTTTTTTAAGCGCAACAATAATATAAAAGTATGTAATAATGGGTATCATTTTAATCGTATTGACCCTCAGAATAAAGAACACATGTCATTTTTACCATAAATTGTGAAAACGAAACCTTTCAAAATTTGCAAAATTGCGTTTTTCGTTTTAATTTCCCCACAAAAATAGTGTTTTTTGGTTGTGCCATACATTTTATGATATAATCAGTGATGTCATTACAAAGGACAACTGGTCGCGCAAAAAACAAGCCCTCATACTAGTCTGTGGATGAAAATATAAAAGAGTTATGATTTTTAGAAGGCGAGGAGGAAAAAATGAAAACTTAAAAATTAAATTGTCTGAGTCCTTAAGGCCAAAATGGGCTGAGTCCTTAAGGGGTTAAAGTGTAAGTGAAAAAAAAAAATCACTAAAATGCATTTTCCCCCCAAATTTCACATTTTTACAAGGGGTAATAGGATAAAATGCCCCCCAAAATTTGTAACCCCATTTCTTCTGAGTATAGAAATGCCTCATGTTTGGACGTCAAGTGCTCTACTGGTGCACTCCAATGCTCAGAAGAGAAGGAGTCACTTTTGGAAAGCAGATTTTGCTGAAATGGTTTTTGGGGGGCATGTCGCATTTAGGAAACCCTATAGTGCCAGAACAGCAAAAAAAAAAACACATGGCATACTGTTTTGGAAACTACACCCCTCAAGGAACCTAAAAAGGGATACAGTGAGCCATAACACCCCACATGTTTTTGCCGACTTTTCGTTAAAGTTGGATGTGTAAATGGAAAAAAAAATGTTTTTCACAAAAATGCAGTTTTTACCCGAAATTCAACTTTTTTACAAGGGGTAATAGAAATAATGCCCCCCAAAATTTGTAACCCCATTCCTTCTGAGTATGGAAATACCCCCTGTGTGGACGTCAAGTGCTCTGCTGTCGCACTACAATGAAGAGGAGTGCCATTGGGCTTTTGGAGAGAGAATTTGTTTGGGATAGAAGTCTGGGGCCATGAGCATTTACAAAGCCCCCCCCCCCCCGTGGTGCCAGAATGGTGGTCCCCCCCCCCCACACACATGTGACCCCATTTTGGAAATTACACCCCTCACATAATTTAATAAGGGGTGCAGTGAGCATTTACACTCCACTGGCTTTTGACAGATCTTTGGCACATTGGGCTGTGCAAATGAAAAATAATTTTTTTCATTTTCATGGAACACTGTTCCAAAAATTTGTCAGACACCTGTGTGGCGTAAATGCTCACTGTACCCCTTATTACATTCCGCGAGGGGTGCAGTTTCCAAAATGAGGTCACATGTGGGGGTGTCCATTGTTCTGGCACTATGGGGGCTTTGTAAACACATATGGCCTTCAATTCCGGACAAATTTTCTCTCTAAAAGCCCAATGACACTCCTATTCTGAGCATTGTAGTTCGCCCACAGAGCACTTTACATGCACATATGGGGTATGTTCTTACTCAGAAGAAATGGGGCTACACATTTTGGGGGGCTTTTTTCCTATTTTCCCTTGTGAAAATGAAACATTTAGGGTAACACCAGCATTTTAGTTAAAACATTTTTTTTTCATTTTCCCATCCAACTTTAATGAAAATTAGTCAAACACCTGTGGGGTGTTAAGGCTCACTATACCCCTTGTTATGTTCCATGAGGAGTGTATTTTCCAAAATGGGGTCACACGTGGGTATTTATTTTTTTGCATCTATATCAGAACCGCTGTAAAATCAGCCACCCCTGTGCAAATCACCAATTTAGGCCTCAAATGTACATGGTGCGTTCTCATTCTTGAGCCTTGTTGCGTCCGGAGAACATTTTACGCCCCCATATTGGGTATTTCCATACTCAGGAGAAATTGTGTTACAAAATGTGGGGGTAATTTTTTCCTTTTACCTTTTGTGAAAATAAAAAGTAGGGGGCAACAACAGCATGTTAGTGTAATTTATTTTTATTTTTTTACACTAACAGGCTGGTGTAGACCCCAACTTTTCCTTTTCATAAGGGGTAATAGGAGAAAAAGTCCCCCAAAATTTGTAACTCAATTGTTCCCGAGTACGGAAATACCCCATATGTGGCCCGAAACTGTTTCCTTGAAATACGACAGGGCTCTGAAGTTTGAGGACTAAATTAGGGGTTGCATAGTGGTGGACATAGGGGTATTCTACGCCAGTGATTCCCAAACAGGGTGCTTCCAGCTGTTGCTAAACTCCCAGCATGCCTGGACAGTCAGTGACTGTCCGGAAATGCTGGGAGTTGTTGTTTTGCAACAGCTGGAGGCTCCGTTTTGGAAACACTGCCGTACAATACGTTTTCAGTTTTATTGGGGGGACAGTGTAAGGGGGTGTATACAGTGGGGATCAAAAGTTTGGGCACCCCACGTAAAAATTAGTATTAATGTGCATAAAGAAGCCAAGGAAAGATGGAAAAATCTCCAAAAAGGCATCAAATTACAGACAGACATTAGACATTAGAGATTAGACATTCTTATAATATGTCAACAAAAGTTAGATTTGAATTCCATTATTTACACTTTCAAAATAACAGAAATCAAAAAAAGGGTGTCTGCAAAAGTTTGGGCACCCTGCAGAATTTATAGCATGCACTGCCCCCTTTGCAAAGCTGAGACCTGCCAGTGTCATGGATTGTTCTCAATCATCATCTGGGAAGACCAGGTGATGTAAATCTCAAAGGTTTTAAATGCCAAGACACATCTGACCTTGCCCCAACAATCAGCACCATGGGTTCTTCTAAGCAGTTGTCTAGAAATCTGAAACTGAAAATAGTTGACGCTCACAAAGCTGGAGAAGGCTATAAGAAGATAGCAAAACATTTTCAGATTTCAATATCCTCTGTTCGGAATGGCAGTCATCAGGAACAGTGGAAGTTAAAGCAAGATCTGGAAGACCAAGAAAAATATCAGACAGAACAGCTCGCAAGATTGTGAGAAAAACAATTCAAAACCCACATTTGACTGCACAATCCCTCCTGAAAGATCTGGCAGACACTGGAGTTGTGATACACCATTCCACTATAAAGAGATACTTGTACAAATATGGTCTTCATGGAAAAGTCATCAGAAGAAAACCTCTTCTACGTCCTCACCACAAAAATCTGCGTTTGAACTTTGCAAATGAACAAATAGACAAGCGCATTTTGGAAACAAGTTCTGTGGACCGATGAGGTTAAAATTGAACTTTTTGGCCAGAATGAGCAAAGGTACGTTTGGAGAAGAAGGGGAACAGAATTTAATGAAAAGAACCTCTGTCCAACCGTTAAGCATGGGGGTGGATCAATCATGCTTTGGGGTTGTATTGCAGCCAGGGGAACAGGGAACATCTCATGAGTAGAAGGAAAAATGGATTCAATAAAATGTCAGCAAATTTTGGATGCTAACTTGATGCCATCTGTGAAAAAGCTGAAGTTAAAGAGAGGATGGCTTCTACAAATGGATAATGATCCTAAACACACCTCGAAATCCACGGGGGATTATATCAAGAGGCGTAAACTGAAGGTTTTGCCATGGCCTTCACAATCTCCTGACCTCAACATAATTGAAAATCTATGGAAAGACCTTAAAAGAGCAGTGCGTGACAGACAGCCCAGAAATCTCAAAGAACTGGAAGACTTTTGTAAGGAAGAATGGGCAAAGATACCTCAAACAAGAATTGAAAGACTCTTGGCTGGCTACAAAAAGCGTTTACAAGCTGTGATACTTGCCAAATGGGGCAGTACAAGATATTAACTCTGCAGGGTGCCCAAACTTTTGCAGACACCATTTTTTGTTTTCTGTTATTTTGAAAGTGTAAATGATGGAAATAAAATCTAACTTTTGTTGACATATTATAAGAATGTCTAATCTGTAATTTGATGCCTTTTGGAGATTTTTCCATCTTTCCTTGGCTTCTTTATGCACATTAATACAAATTTTTATCTGGGGTGCCCAAACTTTTGATCCCCACTGTATGTAGTGCTTAACCCTTTATTATGTGTTAGTGTAGTGTAGTGTTTTTAGGGTACATTCGCACAGGTGGGGAGTTACGGTCAGCCTCCCGCTAGGACTTTGCGCTGCGGCAGCTCAAACTTGAAGCAGGAAACTCACTGTAAACCCGACCGTGTGAATGTACCCTGTACATTCATATGGGGGGGGGGGGAGCAAACCTCCAGCTGTTGAAAAACTACAACTCCCAGCATGCACTGACAGACAGCGCATGCTGGGAGTTATACTTTTGCAACAACCCGAGGCACACTGGTTGGAAAACCTTCAGTTAGGTTCTGTTACCTAACTCAGCATTTTCCAACCAGTGTGCCTCCAACTGTTACAAAACTACAACTCCCAGCATGTACTAATTGCCGAAGGGCATGCTGGGAAATGTAGTTATACAACAGCTGGAGGTACGCAACTAAAGCTCCCAGAATGGCGAAACAGCAGGTTGCTGTGTGGGCATGCTGGGAATTGTAATTTTGCAAGATCTGAAGGGCCACAGTTGAGAGACCACTGCATAGTGATCTCCAAAATGTGGCCCTCCAGATGTTGCAAAACTACAAATCCCAGTATGCCCATACAGCAAACTGCTGTGTGGGTATGCTGGGAGTTGTAGTTTTGCAAGATCTAGAGGGCCACAGTTTAGAGACCACTGCACAGTGATCTCCAAACTGTAGCCCTCCAGCTGTTGCAAAATTACAAATCCCAACATGCCCAAACAGCTGTCTGGGCATGCTGGGAGTTGTAGTTTTGCAACATCTGAAGGGCTACAGTTTAGAGACCATTGTATAGTGGTCTCCAAACTGTAGCCCTCCAGATGTTGATAGGCAACTCACCGACTTCCGTAGTCTGCAGCATGCCACACCAGGGAGCCAGCCGCACGTCATCACCGCTTGCCGATCATGGCCACCGATCGTCACCTCCGTCGCTGCCGATGGTAAGTGGACCTCTGGCGGCGGTCACCGTCGGTTCCCCCGTTTTGCCTGCACTACTGTGGGTGGGCAGAACAGGGAACCGAACTTTAACCTCCTGCCCCAGATCTGCTATTGGTTGGTCGCTTCTGACCGATTAATAGCAGGGATAGGAGGTGTGGCACCCCTGCTACCTAACTCCTATCCCTTCAGGGGGACCAGGGGTGTCTTGGACCACCCCCCACCCCGGTCCCCATTATTTTCCGGGTCACCGGAGACCCGTATGACCCATAACTCTTTTATATTTTCATCCACAGACTAGTATGAGGGCTTGTTTTTTGTGAGACCAATTGTCCTTTGTAATGACATCACTCATTTTACCATAAAATGTATGGCGCAACCCAAAGAATACTATTTGTGTGGGGAAATTGATAAGAAAACCGCAATTTTGCTAATTTTTGAATGTTTTGTTTTCATGCTGTACACTTTATGGTAAAATAGACATTTTTTCTACATACTTTTCTATTATAATACCACTTTAAAATAATCGCAAACTTTTTAACCAAATTAGTGCCTTTAAAATCCCTCTATTTTGCTGACCTATAACTTTTTTAATTTCTCCGTATAAGCGTCGGTATGAGGGCTAATTTTTTGTGCCGTGATCTGATACCGCATTTTCATATATAAAATTTATAATACATTTTTTATAAATTTTATTATAAATGTTATAAAAAATGCAGCAATTTTAGATTTTTAAAATTTTTTTACGTTCACACCGTTCACTGTACAAGATAATTAACATTATATTTTAATAGTTTGGATATTTAGGCACACGGCAATACTAAATGTGTTTATTAAAAAAAATTACACTCTTTGGGGGTAAAATGGGGAAAAACAGACAATATACATTTTTATTGGGGGAGGGGATTTTTCAATTTTTTTTACATTTATTTTTTACTTTTATTTTTACACTTTAATAGTACCTATAGGGGACTATTTATAGCAATCATTTGATTGCTAATACTGTTCAATTCTTTGCATAGGACATAGCACTAATCAGTATTATCGGTCATCTTATGCTCTGGTCTGCTCGATCTCAGACCAGAGTAGAAGACCCGTGCAAGGCAGTGGAGGCAGGGGAGGGGACCCACGTCTGCCGTTCTGGATGATCCGATCTCCAATCTGTATTGATCATGGCATCTGAAGGGTTAATGGCAGACACCCGTGTGATCGCGGATGTCAGCCATTACCGGTGGGTCCCTGGCTGCTATCAGCAGCTGGGACCTGCCGCGCATGACCTGAGCATCGCTCTGATGCTTGCGGTCATGTCTAGGACGTAAATGTACTTCCTGATGCATTAAGTACCACCGCACCAGGACGCACATTTACGTCCTGCGTCGTTAAGGGGTTAATAAATATTTTAAGTAAATTTAGCCATGTCGGTTATTTATTTATTTATTTATTTATTTTTTTATTATTATTTTATTTTAGTTGTACATTTAGTAGTATATGCATACTTAGAGGGCTGTATCCAGTTGTGTAAATTATACGTAAAATACAGAGCTACTGCTTCTGAACAGGTAATTAGGTAGATTACAATAATATATAATTTGATAATTTGGGTGTATGTATACATAATTCTGGATAACCATTTGAACACTTCCCTATTCTAATCTCTACAATTGTTTTATTTTTCTGTATATGTGGCTGTATTTTTGCCCCATGATCTATAGTTTTTATCGGTACCATTTTTGTTTTGATAGGACTTTGAATCGCTTTTTATTCATTTTTTTTTTCTTACTTTTTTTTTTCTTTATAACTGTTTATTTTGAAAAGTTTTTAACATTTTCCAACAGAAATGGAAAGGGGATGAAAATAAAGGAATCAAGACAAAAAATAACAACAAGCACATAAATAAATAAAAAATAAATAAATAAAGAGTTAAAAGCATAGACAATATAAACCTGAACAGTGTATATATATATCTATGAAAAATAGCTTCCACGCCAATCAGGAAAACAATACATGACATCAATTTCTGTATAGGCGTAAATTCCACAACAAGTATTAAATAAAAAGTTAAACAGAATTCTTTTTTTTCTGATGTATGATGTGACCAAAAATAATAAATTCTGCCATTTGGTATTTGTTTACCTGTAAGCCATTTACTGTGCACGATCATAAACATTATATTTTTTTATTTACTTTTCATAACATAGGGGACAATTATATGCAATCATTGTGTCCCAATGCACAGTGAGATTGGCGCTCTACTAATACAGTCTACCTCTGCATAGTAGTAAAGTTTTAGACAATACAGAGGATGGCAAGAGACCTCTGGCTGCAACTTGAACTCATCAGACCCCAGCAATTGCATTGCAGAGGTCCAATGAGCACCAATCGAACACTCTGGTGCCTTGATAATGGCATCTAAAGGGTTAACAGCAGTACAATTACTTATGTCAGTCATTAGTGTTGAGTCTTCAGCTGCTGATTGCAGCCGATACTTACCTGCTATGAAGGGAGAGAAGGTGTCAAACATAGCATTCATGTGGTTTCTGTCAGAATAATCTTAGATGTTGATTACTGTATGTTTGTAAGTGTTACACTATGCGCTCCGGCCTCACACGCTGGCCGTGAGCGCATGGTCCCCTTATCTTCTGCTGCCGACGGGGCTGGGACTCGCATTGCGGGACGAACCCGCATGCGAGCCCCAGTCCGTCACTCTCCGGGTTTTTCCCCTGCCTCTGCTTCCGCCTCTTAGCTCTGGTGAGCGTGTCCCCGTCCCTTAGGGCGAGTGCGCGCCGGAGCTTTAAAATTTAAAGGGCCAGTACGCTCATTAGTGTAACCACCTGTGACTTGTTGATAAATTCCTCCACCCTCCTCAGTTCTCTGCTGGATCTTTTTTGCCTTGTGCCTAGTGAAAGTGTTCCATAGTATTGCCTTGCCGTGTACCAGATCTCCTGCTCTTGTGACCTTGACCTTGCTTCTCTGCCGCCTGCCTACTGAACTTCTGCTACATCCTGACTACGCTACTGGGCCACCTTCCCTCACCTACAGCCATCCTGACTACGAGTTGTCACATCCCTTCTGTGCTTCACATCTCCTCAGCCGCCTGTGTGGTTGAGCCGTGCCGGGGGTAGCGACCTGGGTGTCGCCTGCAGCTGCAAGCCCATCATGCTTTGCGGTGGGCTTTGGCGTAGATCAGAGGAACCTTAGACTCCGGTCCCTGGCATGGTCGGAGTCATCTGCCACACAGGTCCAGCGGATCCACATACACCGGAGTTCCTGTCTTCAGAAACGTGAGTGTTACAGTAGGCAACTCTCTTGGCTTACTGCAAACTCATAGTCTTGACCTCAGTCTGCTCATATAACAATTTATCACTCATAGGTACAGCAAACATATGCGTGCCACTAACAACTTCATTAGCTTCATATGAGACTTTAACAGCAGCACGACTTTCTGTATTTTTATCAGTCACTGCACAAATATCACATGCAATACTGTTTGCCATTATTATCAATGATCTCTGGGAGCACACTTAAACTAATCCCAAGTTCGGTTTTGATTTCAGTTTAGGAGTCATTTCATGGACTTGGACTAAGTTTGTATCACTCTTATCATTTATCTGCTCAGGCTGTGTTTCATAGTCATGAGTGAAATGCATGTAAGGCAGCAAATGTGACATTACACAATTTACATTACTGCTGTCACAAAATTGATGTGTGTCATTTTCAATATCATCATATGCAGCACATTCTTATCATGCGGTTTAACAGACTTTTTGGTGCACAACTTTTACAGTCTCATCAGATATTGTTAGAATTGTCTTGCCACTTTTAGGAACATCTCCCTGCATGTTATCATATCTATATATACTTTGTACCCACTCTGGATGCAATTCAAATGGTCAGATGGCATTACTTTCCCCCTTTTAGTCAGCTGAACTTTTCAGTTTTTTTTCCCCTAGAAATAGTTACTTGCTTTATTTGGGATATTTTCCCACAACTGCTGGAAATATGGAAAAACTTTGCCAAATATTAACATTACTTCAGGAGATCATCAAATACTTCAAGTACATGATTTACAGTTTGAAAAAAGGTTTTGGAGTCAATTGGAACAGTCTTATTAGTCTCTTGTTACGTCTTAACAAATGGCATTATGACTGGAAAGACCATTGAGACCTCTTGGGGACAATCCAGCTTAACCAACAGTTGGATTCCACCCACCAATAATTCACCAGATTTATTTTGGAAGTTTCTCCAACTTCCTGGTCAGAGGAAAATTGGGTTCACATACCTCGGCTCTCTTGCACCTCTAATATGGCTTGGTCTACTATAGAGTAGCAACAGCTGCCTGTCAATGTTGATTGCTTATACCAATAACATTGGGATGTCTTAGCAGAAGTGCCCTCTTAACAATTGGCAACAGGACATCCAATTACAGAACAGTTCATTCTCAAATATTCCAAGCTCGGCTCTTGCTGGTTGTGCTTAGGAACAGCGATCTCACACATTTCCACTAGACACCCAGACAGAAAAGTACCTTGGACCTTGGTGCAGGGTCTATTTGGTTTGGACATCTCCACTTTCTGGTTAGTAGCATCTTGCACTGCAATGAGTGCAATTGGAAGCATCTCTTTGATTCAGAAGCTTGTATATCCAAGAACATCTAAAATTGGGCCTACACAACCCCCTACTCTACCTCAGACTGTGCCAGGTCACTTTGAATAGAAATCTTTCTTTCTCCACAGAAATCAGGCTTCAAGCCCTTTAAATCTCACTGCAGCAGCCGACTCAATTAGTCATTTCCACAACAACCTTTCCCTACTTATGACAATCTTGTGGGTCAATGGCTCATATGAATCACATCTCCTGCATTGTTATGGTTGGCACATCACTACGTTTGAATCCAACACAATAGGATAGGTCCGAAACTAGCCACCTTTAGTATTATTCTTCAGTATGCAGCAACAATTTATATCAAACAGGTTACAATTCACATAACACTCCACGATAACTCCTTTCTGTATGGCCTCTACCTATACATATAACCAATACTAATGCTTTTCCTAGCTATCACCTTTAAAGGGGTACTCTGCTCCTAGACATCCTATACCCATCCAAAGGATAGGGGATAAGATGTCTGATGGCGGGGTTACCGCCACTGGGGACCCCCGTTATCTCCCTGCGTCAGAGGCTTGTGACGTCACAGCCACGCCCTCTCAATTCAAGTCTATGGGAGGGGGCGTGACGTCAGTAGATTTGCATTGACTTGCATTGAGGGGGACGTGTCCGTGATATCACGAGCGGGGTGTGGCTGTGATGTCACGAGCCTCCACCCCGCATCACCAATCATCCGGCACGGAGCGAAGTTCGCTCCATGCACCAGATGTCTGGGGTGCCGCAACCGAGATCGCGAAGGTCCTTTGGATAGGGGATAGGGGATAAGATGTCTAGAGTCAGAGTACCCCTTTAAGCCTAATGCTAAAAGAACAAGTGTGTCTCATATCAGTCTCTTTGGTTCTCCTCACAGATTAACTTTTCTGTCACTTTCCAGGCTGGAGGCAATCCCTAAGAGGCACAACAGTCTCTTCTAGAACTCTCTTTGGTGGTTACTAATGAGACGTAATAGCTATAACAGTAATAGCGTGGATGGAGTGGGAAATACTATAATCCCCTTTAAATGGTAGGTCCTAGTATGAGTTTTAGACCCAATCCAAGATGAAGAAATACTTATTTCTCCAATGCACATCCCTTTTTGCTTAACATTCTATACTTTAGTAGTACAAATATGCTTCCTAAGCAGGTACGATACTACAGGTGGTAATATTTGGTCCTGGTCTAGCAACATCAAAGCTATATTATTAGTTCTTAGTGTTTTGATGTAATTTCTTTTGATAGGGGGGGGGGGGGGTGTAATTCCCAGGGTCTCTATGATATATAAGGACCCTAGCAATGGCCCTGCACAGCATTGCTTGGACAACCTAAGGAACATCTCCATTTAATGTTTCATGTGCCTGGCTTCATGTCATTTAAAAATTCAAGGAAAAGAAATACAAATTACTCAATGAGAAAGCAGCAATGTAGTAATGGAATCACAGCTGCACAGCTAGGTAAACAAAAGAATTTACTACCAACAAACATTTGTTTCAAAACCCTTTCCCTCTAATTAAAAACAGATCTGATTCTCCCAAACAACCAATTATTGAACAGTTTGTCAAGTCATCGTACAAGACAGCCAGTTCCCGCACACAGAGCAGCTGGAAATTTGTGATCGGCTTTAATCAAATGTCATTTTTACTATTACTTACAGCTTCTATGATCTTTTAATATCATGAACATATAGTGATATTAGATCTTTACACAGTTGTATCTGGCCTGTAATTAATTTAATATAGATTTTTAGATGCATTCGGACAGCACTTGCTATTTTGTGTAAAACAAATCTAAAAGACATGATTATTTATAATGTGAATATTTTTTTTTTTTAAATCTGTACTCACCTTTTTAGTGCAACATGTGAACATAGCCTAACAAAGCCTACTAATAAAATATGCACTGCTCAAAAAAATAAAGGGAAACATTTAAACAACACAATCACACTTCTGTGAAATCACACTGTCCACTCAGGAAGCAACACTGATTGACAATCAATTGAACATGCTGTTGTGCAAATGGAACAGACAACAGGTTGAAATTATAGGCAATTAGTAAGACACCCCCAATAAACCACAGACCACTTCTCAGTTCCTATGCTTCCTTTCTGATGTTTTGGTCACTTTTGAATGCTGGCGGTGCTTTCACTCTAGTGGTAGCATGAGACGGAGTCTACAACCCACACAAGTGGCTCAAGTAGTGCAGCTCATCCAGGATGGCACATAAATGCAAGCTGTGGCAAGAAGGTGAAGCTGTGTCTGTCAGCGTAGTGTCCAGAGCATGAAGACGCTACCAGGAGACAGGCCAGTACATCAGGAGACGTGGAGGAGGCAATAAAAGGGCAACAACGCAGCAGTAGGACCACTATCTCCGCCTTTGTGCAAAGAGGAGCAGGAGAAGCACTGCCAGGAGCAAAATTACCTCCAGCAGGCCACAAATGTGCATGTGTCCACTCAAATGGTCAGAAACAGACCCATGAGGGTGGTATGAGGGCCCGACATCCACAGGTGGGGGTTGTGCTTACAGCCCAACACCTTGCAGGACGTTTGGCATTTACCAGAGAAAACCAAGATTGGCAAATTCGTTACTGGTGCCCTGTGTTCTTCACAGATGAAAGCCGGTTCACACTGAGCACATGTGACAGATGCGACAGAGTCTGGAGATGCCGTATAGAACGTTCTGTTGTCTGCAATATCCTCCAGCATGACCGGTTTGGCGGTGGGTCAGTCAGCCCTCCATGTGCTTTCCAGAGATAGCCTGACTGCCATTAGGTACCGAGATGAGACCAAGAGACCCCTTGTGAGACCATATGCTGGTGCAGTTGGCCCTGGGTTCCTCCTAATGCAAGACAATGCTAGACCTCATGTGTCTGGAGTGTGTCAGCAGTTCCTGCAAGAGGAAAGCATTGATGCTATGGACTGGCCTGCCCGTTCTCCAGACCTGAGTCTGATTGAGCACATCTGGAACATCATGTCTCGCTCCATCCATCAATGCCACGTTGCACCACAGACTGTCCAGGAGTTGGCAAATGCTTTAGACCAGGTCTGGGAGGACATCCCTCAGGAGACCATCTGCCACCTCATCAGGAGCATGTCCAGACATTGTAGGGAGGTCATACAGGCACGTGGAGGCCACACACACCATTTTGACTTGTTTTAAGGACATTACATCAAAGTTGGATCAGCCTGTAGTGTGGTTTTCCACTTTGATTTTGAGTGTGACTCCATTTCCAGACCTCCATGGGTTGATACATCTTATTTCAATTGATCGTTTTTGTGTCATTTTGTTGTCAGCACATTCAACTATGTAATGATGAAAGTATTTCATATGAGTAGTTCATTCATTCAGATCTAGGATGTGTTATCTTAGTGTTCCCTTTATTTTTTGAGCAGTGTAGTAAGTGATGCTATGACTTATTTAACTATATTTGTGATTGTTTTAAATACTACCTATCTTTATTAACAATAGTCCCTTTGGCAAATTAACATAATTCATTATGTAAAGCAAAAAAATAAAAATAAATAGTGGGACACAAAGTAGTACGTGGCAAAGTATAGCCCAGTTTTACTCTATACAAGCATACCCATTTTTTTTTTTATTAGAAAGATGTTGCAGATTTAAGTCTTTTGGAGCTGCAGGGTACCTAAATTTTGTATAGATTCTTAAAAATGTAAGGTACCGGTGAGCATGTAGTTGCAGTTAAAGACTACCGGTCACCAAATAAAACTTTTAATATAGTGTTCCTTGTATAATTAGCAGACACTTTCCCATTCACTTGCTTTTAAAATTATCAACACAAATATGTTTAAAATGTAAATAACCTATCAACCTTAAAGACCACTCAAAAACGGACCATATAAAAATAAATAATTTTTATTATGAAAATGATACAAAAAGTAGGTTAAAAGCAAGAGGCATGGACACAGAAAAGGTGGGGACCAGGGAAAAGAGGGATACATAATCAAATATGATAATGGCTATGTAGCACTAATAAGAAGTCATGACCAGCTATACAAAAACAAGAACAATAATACAGTAGTCCAACACAGATGTATATGGCAGGACCAGGTAGAAATAAAGATAAGTGCAATCATGCAATTTCAAGAGAAGTGCGCTGTGACAAATAAATACATATGAGTGCATAGGTATGGTCTCCTAAACAAATGTCAAGCACAATAGAGACAGCAAATAGCTGGGAGCCAGAAAAAGCAGTCCAAGACCAGCTAGTAAACAGAAATAGAAAGAACCCCCCTCCCCCCGTTCCCCAGTCACCCACCACACCTGCGACGCGTTTCGCCCTCGGAACAGGATTCTATCCTAGGAGATCAAGGATCCAACAAGATCAAACAGGACTGATGCAAAGGCATAATGTGAACAAGGACTAAGATTAATAAAACTCAGGCAAAACATAATACAATCTGAACATGCAAGCTCCCCTGTCTGGTGCCATCGAGCGTGTACAACCATACGGCTTCAAAATTGAGACACTATGATGATTGTGAACTGTTCCATTCTAATGAATGGGATCAGTTCTAGCATCAGTTTTCCTCCAGTGCACGCCATTGGGAAACTATGCCGGATGCCGGACATATGTGAACCCAGCCTTACAGACCTGTATACACTGCTTACCCACGCTGGGATTGTTCTTCTGTTAAACTGTGCTGCTCATTCTTTTGCTATCGAGAGTGACTTTACAGCAGAAAATTTAACAGCCCGCAAGCAACAATTTGAAAAAATAATATAGTGTAGCGTAGCCTACAAATTTTTTATTTACTTCATTAAATATTGCATCTGTCATTTCCTTCTTCTAGTTTTCCTTTTTTCCCATCCTTTAGCCTTTCCTGAATCCAGCTGATACTTTTGCCATTGCATCAATCATGTAGTCTGTTCCCATTGAGTGGTTTTCAAAACTTTTTGGCATCATTTGGTAAACTTATAATCTTATTGTGATGTCACTTTTCTTAAGGTCTTTAGAATATTTCCTGGACCTAATTTACGCAGCCGTTATGTCCTAGTAACTATTAGTCAATATAATGCCATGATCTACCTGCCTTTCCTGCAGTCTGTAACCATAGGGACAACATAGATCTGCAAGATGTTTACAAAGTTGCTATTCTATTGTTGTTTTTATATATATATATATATATATATATATATATATATATATATATATATATATTTATATATTATTTTTAATTATTTAAAAGTATTAAAGTGATAATAGTTGTTAAAATAGTGTGCATAACCTTGAACATATTTATGAATAACCTTTCCATTTCAATGTTTTTTTTTTACCTAGGTTACAGTCTTTATACAGTTCTGTTTTTGCAGCTTTTTATGTTTTACATATTTCTATATCAGCCTCTGCTGTTTACATATTAAACACAGCTTTAGTCCAGATTCTAATTATGAATATACAAGGTTTATTTAAAATTAAGACTTAATTATTCTTCACTAGTTAACTTCCAATGCAAGTAAGTATGTTTTCTTAGCACTCTCTTTTACACAGTTTGCATCGATACATATACCATTGACCTACCTATGATATCATCTTTCTGCATTCCTGCTGTTCAGTATGGTTAGTAGGCTTAGTTTACCTTCTCCATTACTATCTGCTTGTCAAGGACAATGTTAACAGACATAACTAGATATCCTCCTTGTAGGTATTAGAGCCCCACTCTATGATGATTTATAAACATTTATAAATCAGTCAAAATAACCATTATTGTGAAGGTTTTATCTTAGTGAGTCCACCCAATAAAATGTACCAAGAAGTCATATTTCATATTATAACTTCTGAGAGAAAATCTGGGTTCATATTGTTGTTTAGAAACTGGACAGTAACATCTGGCATAAATTAAAATAAATGACCTTTCATTTTTATAGGAAACATAGACAAACTGTATTCATGGTGGTCTGAATCTAGTGACAATCATATGTCAATAGCCAGAAGCACTTTGAAATATTTTATCCAAGAATGTTAAGATGGAACAGTACGAGGTTGACAGGAGGCTATGTGGAAATTTATAGAAGATGGTGGTTTTGTTAAGGGTCAAAACTTACATGTTCTTGTGTACCTAATCCCACATATGTCAGGCAGAAGCATAAAGTAAACTATTGTAATCTAACATTCATCTCATACTGCTAAGCATACAATGGAATATTCTAATTTGTTTTATCTTTAATTGTTGTGCACATTTGTTGTGTTTCAGTCTATTGTTGTTTGCGTACAATTTTTTGTAAAGATTATACCTACCACAGTCTCCCATCCACACAAAAAAAAATGTACATATTCTCTTGAATTCATGGTTTTGAGTCATCAAAGTAAATCTGGAGTTTGTTGAGATAAATAAAAACATAGATACAGATACCAGTGGAAACATTCAAAGTGAGAAACCTTATGTGATATTTTCCAGTCCAATACATTTTAAACCATTCTTTACTTTCCCGGTATATTTTTAAAACTCTCTGAAACGAAAACAAAAACTAGAGATCTTTACTGTATATGACTGAATACTTTTCTGCCAAATTTGGAGAATTTATTGACTATACCTATGTGTTTCAAATGTCTAATGTGAACCTAGGTTTACAACCATACACAACTTTCCACAACCTTCTTTTTCAAAGTGACACCTTTATTTCCTAAACCCACACATTAGAAAAGGGAAGTCAACATTTCTCTGATGCTGAATTTCACTGTGGAGTAAAAAATTTGACATTTCTACATTCAAGACTTTTTTTGGAGACATTTGAAGAAGTCATATTTCATGAATGAGGCTTAAATGGGCACTGTCACCAACTTTATTTTTTGATATGTTGTAGTACTTATGTACTACAACATATCTCTAATATACTTTTATTATCATTTTTTTCATTAAAAAGGTTTCATTTACATTTAAAAACCGGCCACTGAAAAAGGACCGATTATGGAGTGGCAATCAGTCGTTTTTCATTTAGGCCGCGCTCGCTCCCTGCCTGTCAATCAGACAGGCAGGAGCGAGCGCATTGGCTCCCCGGCCACTGGCTGGGAGGCCACTCCTCCCGCACATCGCCGCCGCCTCGTTGCCGCCACTGTCCCTGCACGCCCGCTGCCGGACTCTGCAGTAACTGCAAGTGTAATGAGGGAACGGGGTATGCGGGGCGGTGGGCGGGAGGAGGGAACGGGCTAGTGCCATAGGAGGGGGGGGGGGAATGGGCTACCAAAAAAAAAATAAGATAGTGGGAGCTACCCTTTAATTCTGGCAAAGCTATATATAATGTAAACTTTCCACTCCACTTTTACAACAGATAAGCATGGACCAAATTAGTTTATATACTTATAGTTTAAATGGTGCAAGTGGATATTTGAGTGCACTGGGGAGGTTGGAGTGGTGGCTAGCTGGGAGTAAAAGTCCCTTGGGGATATACATGGTGATGTTACATGGCAGGATGATGTTGCTAACCTGATCATCCCCAGTGAGCCCAAGCAGTGTCTTGTCAAAGATGTTGTTCAGTGGTGGGAAGTGCAGAGATGATAACTCTGGACACTTGTTTAACATGAAAAGAACATGGAACTTTACTAAACATTCTGTGAAGATCCAACTATAAGGCCGGGTTCACATATGTCCGGCATCCAGCATAGATGAACTCAGCCTATATCTCGACACAACTGATTCCACAACTGATGACAAATTGTCATCAGTGGTATGGCATCCGGCATCCATTGTTTTTGCACAGCAGACAGGGGGACACAGCAAGCTGCATTCCCTTGTCTGGTGCCCACCAGAGTGTCCAACCTTCCGGCATCAAAATTGAGAAGCTGGATGATTGTGAACTGTCTTATTCAAATGGTATGAGTTCAAGCATCAGTTTCCCTCCGTTGCATGCCAGAGGGAAACTGTGCTGGACGCCTGATATATGTGAACCCAGCTTAACAGAGATCAAATGAGGCAAGTGTAGAATGTTACACTTCTTAAGCACATGAATAAGATTTTTTTCACTGTCCCTTTAAGAGTGGCTTTTACAGCAGATATACTGACTGGAAAATCTCTGGTGTTCCTTTTTTTCACTGTAGTGATAGCAAAAATATGTATAAAATAATTTCATTTCTAAATTGTAACAGCAAAAATGTAGTCTGTGCTATAGACTGCATTCTGTGCAACAAAATATATGCTGGCTGCAATAGTAGAAAATAAAAAATATGTGCGTTGAAACATATGCAGAGTGTTAGTAAGACAGAGGGTCGTCACCCGTGAGGGGTTAAAAAAACACTTTATTAAATGTCACTATGGAGATACAACTGGCTTTAGAATGTATCCATCGGAAAATGTCCTTGTTTTCCAGGGGCAGCAATCTCAAGAGGCTCCAGATAGAGGTGTACTAGATTTTAGCCTAAATACCAGTTATCCTAATTTAACATTTTCATAATGAATTTATATTTCATTATTTATGTTTCTCCATTATATCTACATATAACTGTTCAATTTCAAGTATTTTCTTTATTTCTGCTTATTTTTGCTATATTGTTTTTTTATCTATTTTGGTTTGTATGTTTTCCTTTGGGTTACTAGTTTTCATGTTATGTCTCCATTCTATGATGTTCACGCCCAGGGCCCTAAAATGTTTGTTTTAAAATTGAGTCTGCAGATAGCCATTATTAAGGGGGGCAGCACTGGCACCAGAAACCCATTGCTTTTATTAGGGTTCACCTTCTATATCTGCTTTGCAATGATTTTCTATAAATAAAGAAACACTCTGGAAATGTTGCTCTGGCAAAAGCCCTACTTAGGCTGGAACTGGTTTTGGGCCGAACCTGGGAAGAGGAGCAAGACTAGCCTTTTTTGTAAGTTTCCTCATAGAAACAAGCTCTGAAATCTATCATTGAAGCTGTTATGACAATTTTATGTGTGAAAACAAAGGAGAATGTCTCAGAACAATGTAAAAATTCACTATATATGTGGGCTTCTGCATGGGTCCTATAATGGCCCATTAATACAGATAGACATAAACTATTCTATAAACACGCTAGCCTGGTTTTGGTAGCTGAGTCACCTAAATATTTATTTCTCAGAAAAATATATGTATATTTTTGCCATGGTAATTCTGAAATTGTGAATATAACCATTACCAAACATTGTAAGTTCAGGGCATGGCTTAGGGTACCATGAAGGAGATCACTTATCCCCTGTGGATAGGGGGTAAGAAGTAAAGTATCTGATAACCCCTTTACATATTTAGACCTTTTATCGCTACTTAGTTGAAGCGTCTTTGGCAGAGATTACAGTTTTCAGTCTTCATGGATATGATACCACATGGTTATCTTGCCCTATTTCTCTGCAGATCTTCTTACCGTATATACTCGAGTATAAGCCGACCCCAATATAAGCCGAGGCCCCTAATTTCACCCCAAAAACCCAGGAAAAGTTATTGACTCGACTATAAGCCTAGGGTGGGAAATACATCATCCCCCCTGTCATCATCCAGACCCCCATCATTAACACCCTCATCATCATCACCCTGTCTTCATCCCCCCTTCATCATCACCGCCTGTCATCATCCCCCCTTCATCATTACCCTGTCATCATCCCCCCTTCATCATCACCACCTGTCATCATCCCACACCCCCCTTCATCATCCCGCCTGTCATCATCCCCTTGTCATCATCCCACCCCCCCTTCATCAACACCACATGTCATCAGCCCCCCTTCATCATCACCACATGTCATCAGCCCACCCCCCCTTCATCATCACCACATGTCATCAGCCCACCCCCCCTTCATCATCACCACCTGTCATCAGCCCACCCCCCCTTCATCATCACCGTTTGTCAATGTCTGATTTAACAGTGGTCTTCAACCTGTGGACCTCCAGATGTTTCAAAACTACAACTCCCAGCAAGCCCGGGCAGCCATCGGCTGTCCTGGCTTGCTGGGAGTTGTAGTTTTGAAACATCTGGAGGTCCGCAGGTTGAAGACCACTGCGGCCTTCAACATCATCCAGCCCCCCCTCACCCCCTTTAGTTTTGTACTCACCTCCGCTCGGCGGGGCGTTAGGGTGCGCTGGTCCGGGCCATCTGTGCTGCTGGGACCGTCCGGTGGGAGGGATAGTCGTTCCGGGCTGTCCATCTTCACCGGGGGGCCTCTTCTCCGCGCTTCGGGCCCGGAATAGAGACGTTGCCTTGACGATGACGCACAGGGACGTTGCTCATGAACGTCCCTGTGCGTCGTCGTCAAGGCAACGTGACTATTCCGGGGCCGGGCCCGAAGCGCGGAGAAGAGGCCCCCCCGGTGAAGATGGACAGCCCGGAACGACTATCCCTCCCCACTGGACGGTCCCTGCAGCACAGATGGCACGGACCAGCGCACCCTAACATCCCGCCGAGCGGAGGTGAGTACAAAACTAAAGGGAAGGGGGGGGGGGTCTGGATGATGTCAAAGGCCGCAGTGGTCTTAAACCTGCGGACCTCCAGATGTTTCAAAACTACAACTCCCAGCAAGCCCGGACAGCCGATGGCTGCCCGGGCTTGCTGGGAGTTGTAGTTTTGAAACATCTGGAGGTCCGCAGGTTGAAGACCACTGAGGGTGGAGAGTTCATTTGAGTATAAGCCGAGGGGGTTGTTTTCAGCACGAAAAATCGTGCTGAAAAACTCGGCTTATACTCAAGTATATACGGTAATCTCTGTCAGGTTGGATGGCCAACAATGGACAGGCATTTTAAGGCCTCTCCAGAGATGCCAGATTAATTTTAAGTCAGAGCTAGACCAGAGCTAGACTAGACCACTTAAAGGGGTACTCCGGTGGAAAATATATATTTTTTTAATCAACTGGTGCCAAAAAAGTCAAACAGATTTGTAAATAAGGAGAGAACATATATAATAAAATAATGATATGTAACCAGTCCTCAAAGGATAGTGAGAGAAAGGGGGAAAGGAAAAGAGAAAAAGAAAATAGAATTGATAAAATAAAAAGAGGCAATAGTGTTAGTGATAATATTAATAATAGAAAAAAATGATGTAGAAATATGGTGTTATGAGAATAAGTGGTTAAATAAAATAAATAAATTAAATAATTGTATGCAGAATCTGAATCAAGGGTAAAAATGAAATAGGCAGATTTATTCACAAAATTTAATCTCACATATGGGCAGGGCACTTGCACCAGATGTTAAAATAATAACATATGGAAAAAAAAAAAAAAAAAAATATATATATATATATATATATATATATATATATAAATAAATATCAAATGTATATAAAATTTAACTATAAGACAACCACCTTAAAATAGCATAATCATAAGTATATAGCTCGTATATCTTGAAGAATCCATATATGGGAACGTCCGGTGATAGAATAACACAGTTCAGGGAGCCATATACTGTGCTTGGTTCAGGAAGCAAAATATTGCAATATAAATTCAATAGTGCTAGATGGTACCTGTATGCCGTTGATATAGTTACACTTAGTAATAGTATGCAGCCGGCGTCCTCAGGAGTGGCAATCTTAAGGTGAGGGCAAATGTCGGCGCTGGCACGGAGTGGCGTCCGGCCTCTGTGCAAATATGCAGTCCCAGTGAAGTAGATGGTCCCGGCAAGGTACAGGCTGGCACTGTGGTGCATCTGGCCAAAAGAAGGTATCACAAGGTAATGTGATGATCGCAGTTCCTGGCGTCCTCGTGTTTTGGAGAGCAAGGATCGCGCGCGCGATCAACAGTGGTCCCAGAAATGGGGTATTGCAGTGCTTCCCAGACTAAAGGTGGGCTATAAAAGTCATATAAGGTGGTTGTAATAAATAGCAAATTGAAAAACAAGGCTATACGCGTTTCAAGATGACTGTCTTATTCCTCAGTAGCCATAAACAATGGATAATTTGTAAATAACTTTATGCTTCAGCATTATAAAACATTTCGGACAATTGTAGAAACAGTTTGGGTTTGGTCCTTTTTTAGTGTATCCAGAACTATGCCCTACAAAGCAAAATCCATAAAGACAGGGTTGGGTGAGTTTTGTGTGGAAGAACTTGAGTGGTCCGCACAGACCCTGACATCAACGTCATCAAACACATTCAGGATGATCTAGAAAAGAGACTTTAAGCCAGACCCTTTCCCCAACATTGCCTGACCTCACAAATTCTCTCCTGGTAAAATGGTCAAAATTCCCACAGGCACACTCCAAAATCTCGAAACTCTTCCCAGAAATGTGGAAGCTGTTATGGGACCAACTCAAGAGTACTTAACCCAGCGAATGAAAGGAGTATAAGTGACAAAGCACATGACAAAAAACATAGCTTCTTACTGTATAGAAGTAATGTGTCGTGTCTTTAACAGGAGTCCCTGTTTTTCTACATAGTTTGCATGGCCCACTATAATTGTATGCCATGTGAACTAGAAACTTAACATACACTGAAAGGAAGATTTATAAAACATTGTGCAAAATAACCAAACAGATTCCAGCTTTATTAGACTGGAAATAAAAAAAAAATAATTAATTAATTAATTAAAGCTAGAAAGTGATTGGTTGCTATAGGCAACTGCACAACTGTTCCTCTACATAAATATTGGTATATGTCCCGCTGTATGCTTCATTGCTCAGTGAACACTTGCTGGGCTAGATACAGAGTGCCTAGCCCACTGCTATTTGGTAAGTAGAGGAGCAGGGTCTTCAGCTTTTGACAGGGGTCCCTGCTGCTCCTATACTGATTCCCCAGTAGTAAATTGGAAAAACATCTGATTCAGAGAATTATTTTGGTCATCACTCATCTCTCAATCCATTTTATACTACATGGCAGAAGAAGTAAAGACAGCTGCAACATGAGGCTCAGTGACAGGATTCTTGTCTTACAGATGAAAGCAGCTTGTGCCATGTTCGGTTAAAGCCTTCGCCCCTAGACGTCTTAAGATGTCTGATCACGGTGGTCCCGCCGCTGGGGACCCCCAGATCTCCCTGCTGCACCCGGTGTTCATTTAGAGTATTGGGTGCAGCACCGGAGGCTAGTGACGTTACGGCCGTGCCCAGCTCGTGATGTCACGGCCACGCCCCCTCAATGCAAGTCTATGAGGGAGCGTGATGGCCGTCATGCCCACTCCCAAAGACTTGCACTGAGGGAACGTGGCTGTGGACACTGTGGATTATCCTTTGGATAGGGGATAAGATGTTTAGGAGCAGAGTACCCCTTTAAACTGGCACAATTTGATAACTTACAAACTAAATGATATGTATAAATTAAAACTTTAAGAAAATAAATTAAATGGAAGGCGGCACTCAGTGCAGCCATATATTTCATTTCTTTTCTTGAAGTTTAGATTTGCATACTGTCCTGGTTGAGCACCCAGGGTTAGCACAGATTTCCACACTAATGCCAGGTGTGAACAGTTCAGCAAGGACTGGTAGCTGTTCCAAATGATGTCTTTTCAGTGTGATATGTTTAACCTGTTAAGGGCCAAGGGCATACCTGTACATCCTGGTTCCTTTCCCTTTCTATAATGCGGGGCCCCAGCGTGGCCCCGCATCATAGCGGGTCAGGCCCGGCCTGGCCTCTGACAATGGCCGGGACCCATGACTAATAGCGCGCAGCATTGATTGCGGTGCTGTGTGCTATTAACCCGTCTAAAATGAAAGTAAACTACCCCCAGTTAGTTCAGGGGGCTGTATGAGACTGACGCGGTGAAATCGCGGCATCCTGAACAGCTGTAGGACATGAGGAGGGTCCCCTTACTTGCCTCCTGGTGTCCGATGCCAAATGACTCTCAGTGGTTGAGATCCAGGCATGAGCAATCAAGCGTCTGAATCATCAATCAATGGTTTCCTGAGAAACCAGTGATCAATGTAAAATATCAGTGTGTGCAGTGTTATAGCTCCCTATGGGAGCTAGAACAATGCAAAAAAAAGTGAAATAATAGTTAGAATCACCCCCCTTTTCCCATAAAAAAATAAAAAAAAGTGTAAATAAAAATAAACATATATGGTATCGCCATGTGCTGAAATGTCCAAATTAGAAAAATATATTGTTTATTAAACCGCACGGTCAATGGCGTATGTGCGAAAATATTCCAAAGTCCAAAATAGCGCATTTTGGTCACTTTTTATATCATGAAAAAATGAATAAAAAGCTATGAAAAAGTCCGATCAATACAAAAATGGTACCGCTAAAAACATCAGATCACGGCGCAAAAAAATTAGCCCTCATACTGCCCCGTATGTGAAAAAATAAAAAAGTTATAGGGGTCAGAATATGACAATTTTAAACGTATACATTTTCCTGCATGTAGTTATGATTTTTTCCAGAAGTACGAAAAAATCAAACCTATATAAGTAGAGTGTCATTTTAATCTTATGGACTTCAGAATCAAGAAAAGGTGTAATTTTTACCAAAAAATTTACGGCGTAGAAACGGAAGCACCCAAAATTTACAAAATGGTGTTTTTTCTTAAATTTTGTTGCACAATGATTTTTTTTTTTCTTTTTCATCGTAGATTTTTAAGTAAAATGACTGATGTCATTACAAAGTAGAATTGGTGGCGCAAAAAATAAGCCATCACATGGATTTTTAGGTGCAAAAACCGAAAAACCCCTGGTCCTTAAGGGGTTAAATTACCTGTGGTACCAGAATGTGTGAGAAGGTCATATCTGGCTTGAAAATCAAGCATATCTGTTCAAATAAATCATAGTTGCTTCCAGAAATATATGTAAATCATTCTATTCAAAGTAATCCAACAACATTCCAATATAGTGAAAAATAAAGGTAGTTTATTCACCCGTGTCTGTGCGACGTTTTGGCTACCCACTTGTATGTGGCTGCTAAACTAGATTAGAATCATTATATTGACTTTGGACATTGGCTGCTATCTGATACAAAATATTTTATGAACATCTATATACCTATTTTTATAAGAAGGTTGGCAATCTACATTTTTTTATTTATTTTTAATAAGCATATTTTTCCTAATACCTGGGCAAGGGCCCTGCCCAGGTGTTTTAATACCATTTTACTCAATAAATGCACATTATTGTTCAAATTTTATTTTGCAGGTATTTTTTATTACTATTATATTCAAGATAGGATTATTTTAGCTAATTTAGCTATTATTTGTTTCATCTCCATTTATCTCATACCTCCATTTGTGACCTGCCATCTGTTAATTTTTCCATATCTTTAATCTTCATCTTTTTGCCTTTTTCTTTCTGCTTTTTCCTTTTTTCTATTTTTTCTGTATTTCACTATCCTTGAGGACTGGACATATAATTTCTTTATTATAGATATTTTGTCTGTCTCCAGGTTCGGTGTGGTTCTGCAGCTCAGTTCCATTGAAGTGAATGGAGCCAAAGCCGTAATTAGTGAAGAGCGGCAGGGATCATATTTGAATTTGCGATATTTCATGAATGTATAGACGAATATTGGTCCTATGTTTGTGAAATTCGCATATTAGCTATGTTTGTTCCTTTGCGAAAAATTTTTATAAAATTCACATTGTGTGCATATTTTAAAAGAAGGGAGGGATCAGTGTCCAGTCTGGAAGTGCTGATATTCACATAAATATTCTCATAAATTAGCATTAAAAAAACAAATGTTCATCACTACGAATATATATGACTATATTCTAAATATTCGCGAAATCGCAAAGTGTCAATATTCACGGTAAAAATTTGCATTCAAATATTCACGCTGAACCCTAGTTGTAATACCACTCCTGGAATATGTAGACAGACAGGGAGCTGTTTTTGAAAGAAATTATCTCAGTTTTTCTATTCTTTGACCCCATTAGTGAAAACCTGGTCCAGAGTGCTCTAGACCTCAGATTAGGCTGAAGGTTGACCTTCCAACATGCCAATCACCCTAAGCACACAACCAAGACAACATAGGAGTGGCTTAAAGTTAAGTGTTAATGTTCTTAAGTGGCCCAGCCAGAGCCCTGACTTTAACCCTATCAAACATCTTTGAAGAGACCTAAAAATGTGTGTCCAGTCATCATCCTCATTTAACCTTACAGAGCTTGAGCGGATATACAGAAAAAAATGACAGCAATTCCCAAATTCTTGTGTGCAAACATTAAGGCATCATACACAATAATAAGGCTTCTCCCCAGTGCACTCCTCCGGCCCTCTTCTTTGAAGATCTCTTGCTAAACAGTAGTGACAGCCCACTTAGCCAATCACCGGCTTAAGGAAGTATATATATATATATATATATATATATATATATATATATATATATATATATATATGCTGTTTATATACATACTTACAATGTAAATCTATGGGTCTGTCTCAGTCACCTACTCAGAGAACAGGAAGAAAAACACTCAGCCACCCACTTCACTCCCTGTTTGTTCTAGTAAAAGGTTGGGTGTTGTTTGCTTCCAGGAACTGAAAAAAAGAGTGTTGTGTTCATGTGATGGGCACATAGATGTTCAACCTATTACAAGATGTAATGCTGATAACTGTTTTGTAACTCTAACAAGCTGCGCACCAGTGTGATCATCATATTACCAGAACAAATGATCACTCTCTTAATACAGATTTTTAATAAATGACTAAGAACTTAATAACCATGAAGAATTGATACATAAGGTATTTTAGAAAATGGCATACCTATTTAATAAACAAAGAATAATACTCATTTCTTAAACTGAATAAAAAAAACTTGAATGCAACTTCTTATATACTTACATACTTGTTAGATGCTATATCATGATTTCAAACCTATCAGTCTTATGAAAGTAACATTTTCTGTATCACTACAGCAGCACAAAATTTCTATGAAAAATGACATAATTGGCTATTATTTTCCAGGTAAGATATAGAGATCCTAGATATTTTATCTGTGAACATTTGTGGATGTAGGTGTTTTGTAGACACATTATATTAGGCAGCACTGTTGGCCCAGTAATAATAAGTAAATGTGATTATTTGGGCAGATTAAAATATAAAGATTTTCACAATTGTGATTTAATATTCTCCTTTCACTTGTATTGTATTGTGAGGATATAAAAAACGTTAACTTGGAATCTTGTTTATAAGACATCTCATATTTGGTAGGAGCTGACATTAACCAATTAATCTTGTATGAAGCTTTTCCATAAATAAACACCTGTGGAAATTTGCTTATTCATAAGCCTTATCTGTTGTTACAGTTTATAATCCGTAAGAATGCCCTAATTTTTATCATTCTGTAAGCCTGTCATCATGGCTGAGACAAGGCTTATCCCTTTGAGCAGATTAGTTGATCATGTTGAAATCAGAAGAGGGATTATATTGCTTGTAATACAGTGAGGTAAATTAAATGTATTTTGCTTAACAACATGAGTTGTTGTTGCCAAGGTCTTGGTGCCTCCCTTGCAATTGGCAACAAGTTTGAATGTTGGCATATCGCAAAACATGATGATGATGCTGATTATTATTATTAGTAATAATAATAACAACAACAATAAGAATAATAACTAAATTATTATTCTAACACTATATTAAATATGTAATGATACTTTGTAATATTGGTTTGGACTTTCAACATCTAACAGAAAGGCTGGGTTCACACTGTGGAATTTCTGGGCAGAATTTCTGCCGGACATCGAGCCAGCGGCACTAGGACCACGCGGACTGTATTGTCGTCCCCATAGATGGCAATTAATTTCTGTGTGGATCTTTTGGGAGATCTGCTCAGAAATGCATTGACATATACGGGGACAGCAATGCAGTCCGTGTGGTCCTAGTGCCACCGGCTTGATCTCTGGCAGAAATTCCACAGTGTGAACCCAGCCTTAGGGTCTATTCACATGGCAGAATTTCCACTTGCAGAATTCCATCTCAAATTAACCCCTTAACGACGCAGGACGTATATTTACGTCCTGCGCCGGCTCCCGCGATATGAAGCGGGATCGCGCCGTGATCCCGCATCATATCGCGTCGGTCCCGGCGCTAATCAACGGCCGGGACCCGCGGCTAATACCACACATCGCCGATCGCGGTGATGTGCGGTATTAACCCTTTAGATGCGGCGGTCAAAGCTGACCGCTGCTTCTAAAGTGAAACTGAAAGTATCCCAGCTGCTCAGTCGGGCTGATCGGGACCGCCGCGGTGAAATCGCGGCGTCCCGAACAGCTGATCGGACACCGGGAGGGCTCTTACCTGCCTCCTCGGTGTCCGATCGACGAATGACTGCTCCGTGCCTGAGATCCAGGCAGGAGCAGTCAAGCGCCGATAATGCTGATCACAGGCGTGTTAATACACGCCTGTGATCAGGATGAGAGATCAGTGTGTGCAGTGTTATAGGTCCCTATGGAACCTATAACACTGCAAAAAAAAAGTGTTAATAAAGGTCATTTAACCCCTTCCCTAATAAAAGTTTGAATCACCCCCCCCCCTTTTCCCATAAAAAATATAAAACAGTGTAAAAAAATAAATAAATAAACATATGTGGTATCGCCGCGTGCATAAATGTTCAAACTATAAAAATATATAATTAATTGAGCCGTACGGTCAATGGCGTACGCGCAAAAAAATTCCAAAGCCAAAAAAGCGTATTTTGGTTACTTTTTATAACATTAAAAAATGAATAAAAAGTGATAACAAAGTCCGATCAAAACAAAAATCATACCGATAAAAACTTCAGATCACGGCGCAAAAAATGAGTCCTCATATCGCCCCGTACATGGAAAAATAAAAAAGTTATAGGGGTCAGAAGATGACATTTTTAAACGTATAAATTTTCCTGCATGTAGTTATGATTTTTTCCAGAAGTGCGACAAAATCAAACCTATATAAGTAGGGTATCATTTTAACCATATGGACCTACAGAATAATGATATTTTACCGAAATATGCAGTGCGTAGAAACGGAAGCCCCCAAAAGTTACAAAATGGTTTTTTTTTTTCGATTTTGTCGCACAATGATTTTTTTTTCCGTTTCACCGTGCATTTTTGGGTAAAAGGACTAATGTCACTGCAAAGTAGAATTGGTGACGCAAAAAATAAGCCATAATATGGATTTTTTGGTGGAAAATTGAAAGGGTTATGATTTTTAAAAGATAAGGAGGAAAAAACGAGGGGTTAAGGACTCAGGGTTTTTCCGTTTTTGCACTTTTGTTTTTTCCTCCTTACCTTTTAAAAATCATAACCCTTTCAATTTTCCACCTAAAAATCCATATTATGGCTTATTTTTTGTGTCGCCAACTCTACTTTGCAGTGACATTAGTCATTTTACCCAAAAATGTACGGGGAAACGGGAAAAAAAATCATTGTGCGACAAAATTGAAGAAAAAATGCCATTTTGTAACTTTTGGGGGCTTCCGTCTCTACGCAGTGCATATTTCGGTAAAAATTACTCCTTATCATTATTCTGTAGGTCCATACGGTTAAAATGATACCCTACTTATATAGGTTTGATTTTGTCATACTTCTGGAAAAAATCATAACTACATGCAGGAAAATTTATAAATTTAAAATGTCATCTTCTGACCCCTATAACCTTTTTATTTTTCCACGTACAGGGCGGTATGAGGACTCATTTTTTGTGCAGTAATATGAAGTTTTTATCGGTATGATTTTTGTTTTGATCGGACTTTTTAATCACTTTTAATTCAATTTTTACATTTTGGAATTTTACATTTTTTTTAAATTTTGGAATTTTTTTGCGCATATGCCATTGACCGTACGGTTTAATTAATGATATATTTTTATAGTTCGGACATTTACGCCATATATGTTTATTTTTATTTTTTTTTACACTGTTTTATTTTTTTTTATGGGAAAAGGGGGGTGATTCAAACTTTTATTAGGGAAGGGGTTAAATGACCTTTATTAACACTTTTTTTTTACATTTTTTTTGCAGTGTTATAGGTCCCATAGGGACCTATAACACTGCACACACTGATCTTTTACACAGATCACAGGCGTGTTTTAACAGTGTTATCGGCGCTTGAGTGCTCCTGCCTGGATCTCAGGCACGGAGCAGTCATTCGCCGATCGGACACCGAGAAGGCAGATAAGTGCCCTCCCGGTGTCCTGTCAGCTGTTCGGGACGCCGCGATTTCACCGAGGCGGTCCCGAACAGCCCGACTGAGCAGCCAGGTCACTTTCGCTTTAGAAGCGGCGGTCAGCTTTGACCGCCGCTTCTAAAGGATTAATACCGCACATCGCCGCGATCGGCGATGTGTGGTATTAGCCGCGGGTCCCGGCCGTTGATGAGCGCCGGGACCGAAGCGATATGATGAGGGATCGCAGCGCGATCCCGCTTCATATCGCGGGAGCCGCCACAGGACATAAATATACGTCCTGCGTCGTTAAGGGGTTAAAGCCCATAGACTTCTATGGGATTTCACACTCTCATTCACACTTCAGAATTTCCGCTTGCAGAATTTAGCAAGGGGGGTAAAACTGGGGCGGGGAAACTAGTGGGCCAAGTCTATAACATAATAATGGACTTAAAAATTTCAGCAGAAGACAGCCTCATTTAGAATAACTTTTAAATCATTCACTTGCCACTAGGGTCTATTTCTTATTATCCCATCTATCTATCACACCTTGTTTATCATATGCCCTTGGTGTGCAATACAGTACTCCAATCAGACGTAAAACATATGGCCATAAAGGGTAGAGAGGTTCACACAAAAGAGGGGAACATCATCCCTAGGTAACCCTCATGATTGAGTATAGGACCCAGCACTTGCTGCTCCTAGCAATAATACTAAAACAAATCCTACAAAGAACTATGATTGCAGCAGCACAAATAGCCAAAATATTGAAGTCTATATTGAAAAATCATGACATACAAGATAAAATCATCTTTAAAAAGAACACTGAACATATACAGAGATGGTGGTAACAGAAAAACACAGGGACAGGGCAGGCTCTTACAGTATGATCACAGCAGAAAATATCTCCCATAGACAACAATGTCACAAGGGTAAATCCAAGTATGAGCTAGACATGCAAAACCACATAACATTACAAAGTGTATATACATAAATGTAAACAATACAGAGCAGCAACAGTCTAGCTGCAAACCAACATAACAGGTGATCCAAGCCACGCTACAAATGCCCACCCCTATGACCATTTTGGATGAAAATGCTTCTTCCGGAAAGGAATGCAGACAAACTGGCATCTGAGAAAAAGTGGGAAGACACATTAATATATTATTGTTCGGTGGTGGAGAAAGTCATTTACACACTATGATTCCCAGCAGTATTCTTCTCTGATGTGTGTACAAAGGTGTGTACCTGAAAATTGCTACTTACCAGTGGAATTTACAGATGTGACAGCGTTGCATTCATCAGTAATTTCTTTTGTATAATGTATTATGTTGTTTGTGCTTTTGAGAGGACTTTTAATGTTTTTTAGACTGATTTAATGTCATATACTGTATCTGTTTGACAGTGTATTACTACACATGCAACACAATGCACAGGTGATTATTAGGGCATATCTTTGTATGTCACAACAGGGAATAAAGGCCCTTTTACATAGGATGATTATTAGCTGAATGAAAATTCATAGAAATGCTCATTCTCAATAATTGCCCATTGTAAAAGGGCCAGCGAAAAACAAATGAACAAAGAATGAGAAGACAATTGTTTGTGTGTTTATATAATCTTTTGCACAGGCATTAGACCGGGCTTGTCAGCAGGAAAACAGGGGTGGAAATAAGCCCATAGCTAGATAAGACTAGTCACCATGATTCCAGACATACCTTTATGCATTTTTGTCAGTATACAAGGGCAAGCCTTTTTGATAATATGTAAATGACGATCAAGTTCCCAGGGGTGTCTCCAGCACAGCCAGAGCCAAAGTAAGTCCAGTCCATGTCCTATCTATCACTACCCACTGGCAAGGCCACCATCAGGGGATACAACCAATAGGCCTAGCGATCAACATCCCACTGTGCCCTCTTGCAGATGCACCTACACAGAAACAGAAGACTGCTGTTAAAACAGTGGTCTCTTGTTCCTCGTGTATAACACAAATAGAATGCATAATGTATGTACAGGAAGGTGACCTCACACTGTTGGCTGCATGATGATGGGATTTCATCATGTGGCCGGCCAGAAAAGTCCCACCCCACTCAAGAGAACGCAGAGACCTTGCTCTCAGCATGAGTGGCAGAAAAGTGAGTCATATTTTTTTTAGAAGGATCTACCTGGGGGACTGCCAAAAGGAGGCATTACCTACTACCTGCTGAGGGCTTTATTTACTACTAACTAGAGCTATTACTTAATTGGGGTATAACCTATTGCCTACTGGAGGCATTACATACTACCTACTGGTGTATTAACTATCTGGGGGCATTACCTATTACCTACTGGGGCTTTACCTACTATCTAGCTACTGGGGGCATTACCAACCTACTGGAGGCTTGTACATTCTAAAGGGATTCACTACCCTCTAATAGACAAGCGGAAATTACCTACCTACTGAGATCTTTTATTTAATGGAGGGGAATTACCTACCCACCACCACCCAATTCCCCTATTCTTCCCCAACATACAAAAAAGAAAAATAGTGGAATAGTGCATGAAAACATGGCTTTTAACAGATTACTTATTATCACGTCAACTAGTGTAAAGAAAACCAGTCACTAGAGATGAGCGAATTGAAGGTAACGAACCCGAATTCATTATGAATTTCATGGAATATTCAATTTGCAATGAATCCGTTTCATTAAACTCCATTTCCTGTGGTGCAGGCTCCAGGGCTTCTAAAATGGCTGATCCACATGTTAGTACATGGGGCAAGGAACACTGGGAAGGCAAGGCGGGAAGGAAAATAGGCGGTATGACCCTGAATCACATGCGGGATGCATGACAGCAGACAGTCACCCCTGTGATGTCACAGCCCTATATATTCAGCAGCCATTTTGCGGCTCGTCATATAATTTATTATACTGCATACAGATAGGACGGACATCGCTGTGTGTGTGTGTTACACAAAAAAGCCCATTCCAGCAGTGTTTTAAATCCCAGTCACACCAGCGGAGAAAGAGGAGTGTTTTTTTTTCACTGAAATTGATTTTTACTGCAGCCATTACCCTCCCAGTTACTTTCTTCAGCATTGTATTACAGAGAGGGGCAGATAGCTGTGTGTTGCCTCATACATTTCAACAAGCTGCCTCAACTTCATAAACCTTAGCAGAGGAGGCAGGAAGAATTTTTCAGCACAATTCTGTGTCTTTGTTCCACAACAAATCATTTGCTGATTATACTAGTCTGTAGACGGTATAATACACAGCAGTCCATTCCTAATAGTCTTTGATAGAGTGCAATTTTGTGTTTAGTACACGGCTTTTGTGTGTTCCAGCACTCATTGTGTACTACTGGTGTTGTGCAAAAATACGTATTTTTTAAGCGTACTGTACCACTTTTTTCTGCCCTGATAAGTGCATTCCACATCTGTACATCTAAGTAGTGTACTATTTTATACCTGTTTATCTGTCAAGGGCCTACTTACTGTGAAAGTCCAGGCAAAAGTAATCACCGGCTGGTGTTCTACTAAAATATGTTTTTATAAGCGTACCATACCGCATTTTTCTGCACTCATAAGTGCATACCACATATCTAAATCTAAGTTGTGAACTATTTTGTGTCTGTTAATCTGTCAAGGGCCTACAAACTGTGAAAGGACAGCCAAAAGTAATCACCGGCTGGTGTTTTAACCCAATACGGTTATTAAGTGTACAGTAGTGCATTTTTCTGCCCTTATAGGTGCATACCCCATACCTACATTTAAGTGGTGTACTATTTTGTGCCTGTTAATTTGTCAGGGGCCTACATACTGTGAAAGGAAAGCCAAAAGTTATCACCAGTTGGTGTTTTACTCCAATACATTTATTAAGTGTACAGTAGCACATTTTTCTGCCCTCATAAGTGCAAACCACATACCTACATCTAAGTAGTGTACTATTTTAAACCTGTTAATCTGTCAAGTGACTAGATACTGTGAAAGACCAGGCAAAAGTACACACCTGCTGCTGTTCTAGACAAATACTGTTTTAAGCATAGTGAAGCGTATTGTACTCCCCTCATATACGCACTAAGTATGTCAGGCAGAGAAGTGCCCGGAAATGCACAGAGGAGTGGCAGAGGCTTAGAGGCGAGTGGCAGCAGGAGTCGCAGCAAGATGACTGAGCTCCCGGTATCAGCTAGCCATCATGCATCGACCAGCAACCCATCTGCCTTCACCGATTGGTTAACATGGTCAACCTAATACAGTCGGTGGGTTCCTCAGACACAATAATCAATTGGCATTGCCCAGCAGCAGTCCATTTCCTCCTATTGTCTCTGTCCTATGCTGTTCCCTCCCCTAGTGGGTTTATCGCCACTATTCACTGAGGACGATCTAATAGAGGACAGTCAGCCACTGCCCAGCCAACAAGTGGAGGAGACATCCACCGCTTCCTCTGCTAGGTGGGCAAGTAGTGATGTGGAGAGTGATGTGGGAGACGGTTTTGCCAGTGTTAACTGTTGAGGAACCTGAGGAGGACATCAGTGATGTGCAAGACACTTGTATATGATGATGAAGCCGATCGCAATTGGGAGCTGGGTGCAGAAGGGGCTTCATCATCAGGGACGTGCACAGACATTTTGGAGGGCAGGGGCTCAAATAAAATAAAGGGCACTTTTCATTATAAAAAAAAAAATGTTAGTAAAAGCCTTACATATGTTTAAGGGGAACTCTAGTACAGAACATCTTACTCTCTCCTACTCACAGGATAGGAGATAAGTATCTGATTACAGGGGATCCGACCACTGGGACCCCCTTCTATCTCCTGCCCAGCACCCCGGCTCTTCTCATGTATGGAGTGATCTAAGCACCGTGCATGGATTCCTGTCGACCACTGCACAAAGCAGTGGCAAACACACCCTCCATGTATCTCTGGCTCCCCCATAAAGATACATAGAGGGACATGTCGGCCACCTCTTCGCGCAGTGGTCGACAGTAATCCATGCACGGTGCTTAGATCGTTCAATACATCAGAGGAGCCGGGGTGCTGGAAAGGAGAGAGTGGGGGAGGGGGGTCCCAGCGGTCGGACTCTGTGGATAGGGGATAAGATGTTCTGTATCAGAGTTCCCCTATAACAGAACACAATTCCTGAGGTAGGGGCCTCTGTTGTCATGTCAGCTAAATAGGACCCTGCATCACCCCACGTAGGTCCCGATCAGCCCCCCTAAAACTCACTGTCACCAGTAGTTTGCACTTTTAGATGCCACAATCAAGTTTGATCACAACATCTAAAGTGTTAGTGCCGGATATTGCTGTGATCACTGAGGTCTGGCATTAACTGTGTTCTGGCTGCTGATAACAGCCATTACTTACCGGTATTGAAGCAAATTCAGCTCCAGATCTCACTTCAAAGTCTAGTAGCATCCTCTAGGTCAGGGGTCCTCAAACTTTTTAAAGGGGGGGCCAGTTCACGGTCCCTCAGACCGTTGGAGGGCCGGACTATAGATATCAAAACATGAACACTATGTATATCTTATTAGTGGACTACCACTTTAAGTACGCAGCACAGTTCCCCCCACTTAAGGTTGGCAGTATAGATCCCCCCACATTAGGTGGTAGTTCCCACACATTAGGGTTGGCAGTACAGTTCCCCCACATTAGGGTTGAAAGTACAGTTCCCCCACATTAGGTGCAGTACAATTCCCCCACATTAGATGCAGTACAATTCCCTCACATTAGGTGCAGTACAATTCCCCACATTAGGTGCAGTACAATTCCCCCACATTAGGTGCAGTACAGTTCCCCCACATTAGGTGCAGTACAGTTCCCCCACATTAGGTGCAGTATAGCCCCCCCACATTAGGTGCAGCACAATTTCCCCACATTAGGTGCAGTACAATTCCCCCACATTAGGTGCAGTACAGTTCCCCCACATTAGGTGCAGTACAGTTCCCCCACATTAGGTGCAGTACAGTTCCCCCACATTAGGTGAAGTACAGTTCCCCCAAATTAGGTGCAGTACAGTTCCCCCACATTAGGTGCAGTACAGTTCCCCCACATTAGGTGCAGTACAGTTCCCCCACATTAGGTGCAGTACAGTTCCCCCATATTAGGTGCAGTACAGTTCCCCCACATTAGGTGCAGTATAGTTCCCCCACATTAGGTGTAGTATAATGTTCCCCCACATTAGGTGCAGTATAATGTTCCCCCACATTAGGTGCAGTATAATGTTCCCCCACATTAGGTGCACTTTGTTCCCCCACATTAGGTGCAGTATAGATCCCCCAAATGAGGTGCAGTATAGCTCCCCACATTAGGTGCAGCATGTTCCCCCACATTAGGTGCAGTATAGCTCCCCACATTAGGTGCAGTATAGCTCCCCACATTAGGTGCAGTATAGTCCCCCCATATTAGGTGAAGCATGTCCCCCCACATTGGGTGCAGTATAGATCCCCCAAATTAGGTGCAGTATAGATACCACCAAATTAGGTGAAGTATAGCTCCCCACATTAGGTGCAGTATGTTCCCCCACATTAGGTGCAGTATGTTCCCCCACAGACATACAGCCTCCAGCTATACAGTGTATGGCTGGAGGCTGTATGCCTGTGTTCTGCCCCACTTCAGTGCTCCGACCACTGCTTCTCCGGTCCGAACATAGCAGTAAGTCCCGGGACCGAAGGAGCGGTGGTCGGAGCATCAAAGCTGACGTGCCGCTGGTAACACTTACCTAGCTGGCCAGGGCACGTCCTCATTTCTGCCCCACTTCTCCGCGCTCCGTTGCTATGGGCGCACGCACGGGGTCAGTGACGTCCCTGCGTGCGCCACCTTCCCAGCGGCCCCTGTGTTTTAACGCCTTAAGGACTCAGGGTTTTTCCGTTTTTACACTTTTGTTTTTTCCTCCTTACCTTTTAAAAATCATAACCCTCTCAATTTTCCACCTAAAAATCCATATTATGGCTTATTTTTTGCGTCACCAATTCTACTTTCCAGTGACATTATTCATTTTACCCAAAAATTCATGGCGAAACGGAAAAAAAATCATTGTGCGACAAAATCGAAGAAAAAACGCCATTTGGTAAATTTTGGGGGCTTCCGTTTCTACGCAGTGCATATTTCGGTAAAAATGACACCTTATCATTATTCTGTATGTCCATACGGTTAAAATGGTACCCTACTTATATCGGTTTGATTTTGTCGTACTTCTGGAAAAAATCATAACTACATGCAGGAAAATTTATACGTTTAAAAATGTCATCTTCTGACCCCTATAACTTTTTTTATTTTTCCATGTACAGGGTGGTATGAGGGCTCATTTTTTGCGTCGCGATCTGAAGTTTTTAACGGTTTGATTTGTTCTTTTGATCGAACTTTTTGATCACTTTTTATTTATTTTTTAATGGTATAAAAAGTGACCAAAATACGCCTTTTTGGATTTGGAATTTTTTGGCGCGTACGCCATTGACCGTGCAGTTTAATTAATGATATATTTTTATAGTTTGGACATTTACGCACGCGGCGATACCACATATGTTTATTTTTTTATTTACACAGTTTTATTTTTTTATGGGGAAAGGGGGGTGATTTATTAACATTTTTTTTTACTTTTTTTTTTGCAGTGTTATAGGTCCCATAGGGACCTATAACACTGCACACACTGATCTCCTATGCTGATCACTGGCGTGTATTAACACGCCTGTGATCAGTGTTATCGGCGCTTGACTGCTCCTGCCTGTATCTCAGGCACGGAGCAGTCATTCGTCGATCGGAAACCGAGGAGGCAGGTAAGGGCCCTCCCGCTGTCCTGTAAGCTGTTCGAGACACCGCAATTTCACCGTGGTGGTCCCGAACAGCCCGACTGAGCAGTCGGGATACTTTCGCTTTAGAAGCGGCGGCCAGCTTTGACTGCCGCTTCTAAAGGTTAATACCACACATTCACACTGGTGTGGTGCTGTGCGTTGTCCGTTGCTGCCGTGGTGCCGTGTCTGCGGGGGGGTGCGGCCCATAGACTGGTTTGAGTGGCATTGGGGCTGCTCTGCCGGTGGATCGTTCCCCCCCCCTGTGGGCATTGGTGTCGCGGCGGTGGTGGGTGGTGGTCGCCGCCCGGTGCTGCGCCATTTTATGCTAGGGACGTTAGGGACCCACTCTAAATCGGTGGCCTTGACGTGGCGAGTGGGCTTGTACTTTTTGATCAAAAATGTATACTAACAACCTGTTAATTTTTGATATTATGCTGAGAAGCAGTCAGATCATTATACAAGATTGTAGATGTGCACCATGTCTGTTTTTCTACCCGAATTCACACTGTGATTTCTATCCCCTCCTTTTTTTTTGTTTTAACATGTGCTGCACTCTTCCCCACCCCCTCAGCCCAACCCTATATAAGTAGTAGTTAGCTACACATGGGTAATTTCTTTCCTAGCAGCCTCCCAGTCTGACTGGGAGAGCATGGTAAGTGTGCTATTGGACCTTGTTCACACTGGTGTGGTGCTGTGCGGTGTCCGTTGCTGCCGTGGCGCCGTGTCTGTGGGGGGGGGTGCGGCCCATAGACTGGTTTTAGTGGCATTGGGGCTGCTCTGCCGGTGGGTCGTTCCCCCCCTGTGGGCACTGGTGTCGCGGCAGTGGTGGTCGCCGCCCGGTGCTGCGCCATTTTATGCTAGGGACGTTAGGGACCCACTCTAAATAGGTGGCCTTGACGTGGCGAGTGGGCTTGTACTTTTTGATCAAAAATGTATACTAACAACCTGTTAGTTTTTGATATTATGCTGAGAAGCAGTCAGATCATTATACAAGATTGTAGATGTGCACCATGTCTGTTTTTCTACCCGAATTAATACCACACATTGCCGTGATCGGCGATGTGTGGTATGAGCCGCGGGTCCCGGCTGTTAATGAGCGCCGGGACCGACGCGATGTGATGCGGGGTCGCAGCTCGACCCCGCTTCATATCGCGGGAGGCGGCACAGGACGTAAATATACGTCCTTTGTCGTTAAGGGGTTAAAGTAACCGCGAGGTCTCTGAGAGCGCATCCCTGTGTCCCAAAAACATCTTTCGGGACACAGGGATGTCCCAGGCAGCGGCGGGCCAGATAAATGTCCTCGTCGGGCCGTTTGTGGCCCGCGGGCCATAGTTTGAGGACCCCTGCTCTAGGTGTTCAAAAATTATATGTATGCGATAATAAAAATTAACTATATAAGTTGAATTTCAAATACACTGAAAACTGTAATACTATTACTTCACATTTGACAGGTTACACAGTCATGAATGATGCCTCCAAATGTCTGCTGCTGCTGCACTTTGACAGCAGGCTCTCTCCCTGTATATGAGGGTCCCTACCTGCAGCCATCTCCATCCGATCAGCGATCTGCTGTTCCATGCCTGCTCAGGTGGCTGATGCAGCAGAGTGCAGATAACATTGATCAATACTATGCTATGGCATAGCATTGAACAGTGTATACAATCAGAATATTGCATATAATAATTCCCTATGGGGACTAAAAAAAATGGTGTAAAAATAGTAAAAAAAATTAAGTAAATAAATGTGATTTAACCCCTTCCCTAATAAAAATTTGAATCACCCCCCTTTTTCCATAAAAAAAAAAGTATGTAAACAAAAAGAAACATAAACATACATGGTATCGCCACATGCATAATAGGGGTCAGAAGATGACAATTTTAAACATACTAATTTTGGTGCATGTAGTTATAACTTTTTAAAGTAATATAATAAAATAAGGGTTTTAAGGAAGCATGCCTATGCGCACGTGCATTGTCTGTCACCCCTTCGTTCGAGCCATGTCCTTGTCTGTATTGAACACCTTGCACTTTGTTGGATAAATAAAACGGTTTTTGTGTACGGCAGTGGAGTGCGATCAGTCTTCTTTACATTTATATAAATAAAACCTACATAAATTGGGTATCCTTGTAAACGTATGAACCTACAGAATAGACAAAAGGTGTAATTGTTACCAAAAAGTGCACTGTGTAGAAATGGAAGCCTAAAAAAAAAAATGAAATGGTGTTTTTTTTCTTCAAATTTGTCCTACAAATAATTTTTGTAGATTTTGTGGTGAAATGACTGATGTCAATACAAAGTACTATTGGTAGCACATAAAAAAAGTTCTCATATAGGTCTGTTGGTGGAAAACCGTTACGATTTTTAGAAAATGAGGAGGAAAATACAAAAGTGCAAAAAAGGAAAAACGCTCCTTTTTTCTGTTGATGTTTACTTATACGTATGAGGGCTCATTTTTACGCCGTGATACATAGTTTTTCATTGGAATTTTTATTCACTGTTTATACTTTATTTTTCTCATACACAAAGTTATCAAAAATTTGCAATTCTGGACTTCAGTTTTTTTTTACTTTTATGCTATTGACTGTGCGGTTTAATATTATATTTCAATAGCTTGGACATTTCCTCACGTGGCGATACCACATATTTATTTTTGTTGTTTATTTTGTATTACATTATTTAATTAGAAAAATGGGAAAAGTGGGGGTGATATAAACTTTTACTAGGGAAGGGGCTTATTCACATTTATTAACACTTTTTTGAAATATTTTATTTACTATTTTGTATTACCACCTCTAGTATTTGGGGCAACAATGCACTACAACTCCCAAGTGACAGTGCATTACAAGCTCACAACCTCCAGCACACAAGGCAAGAAGGCACTACAGACTGTGTAGTGCCTTCTTGTTTTGTGTGCTGGAGGTTATGAGCTTGTAATGCACTGTAGTTTTACATACTGGGAGTTGTAGTGCATTGTCACTTTACATGCTAGGGGTTGTAGTGTATTGTCACTTTACATGCTGGGGGTTGTAGTTTTTTAACCTTTTGCATATTAGAGTCTGTACTACAAATTTCAATATGTAAAGTGACAAAGCACTACAACCCCCAGCATGTAAAGTGACAAAGCACTACAATCCCCAGCAAAGCACTGCAACCCCCAAAAGGGACAAGGCACTAAAATCCCCAGCATGCATAATGACAAAGCACAACAACCCCCAATATGAAAAGGGACAAGGCACTACAATCCCCAGCATGTATAATGACAAAGCACTACAACCCCCAATATGCAAAGGGACAAGGCACTACAATTGTTGTAGTGTTTTGTTCCTTTGCATACTGAAAATTACACACACAAAAAACACTAAATTAAAACTATTACCGTGGCAGGCAGGGCAGAGGAGATCACTGGAGACACTTCAGGAATGCAGACTTCTCTGCAGTAATGCTGCGGGGGTCACGTGGCCTAGCACGTCTTTTACCCAGGCAGCCCCTGCGCTCTAATGTAAGGAGGACTCCCGGAGGCCTTGGGATAGTTCAGGTACTGGCCGGACTTGAGATAGAGAGCGAGCAGACCAGAGGGGAAGGGGAAAGAGAAGGAGGGGGACTTGTCGGGGTTGGTAATTATGTTATGTGAATCGAGTTCTGCTGACAACCTGTGGAGGTTGCGCTGCCCTGACTTGGGCAGTGCTGTAGATGTTTATTTAAAAAAAAAAAGGGCATTAAAGGGGCAGATGCAAAAAAGGGCAGGGGCTAGAGCCCCCTTTGAAGCCTATGTGTGCACGTCCCTGTTCATCATCATCGGGAGAAGAGAGCTGCAGGTTGCCCATGAGGCAGCAGCTGAGCCAGCAAGGTGGTAGCATGGTTGGCAGTCAGCATGGTGGCAGAAGTGGAAATTCTGGGGCCAAACGTGGCTGGAGGAGACCACCTGCTTCGCAGAAGCCTACCTCCCTGAGAGGAAGTGGAACAGTGGTTCCTGGAGACGGCGGCAGTAGCAGTCAATTAGTGTGGAATGTTGGTGGGAAAATCAGCTACTCGGCGGTGTGGCAGTTTTCCATAAAGCATCCGGATGAGGTTCACATAGCCACATGCAAGATATATCGGCAGAAAGTGAAGCGTGGCCAGGGTCCCAATGTTGGCACCACGGCCCGGCGTCAGCATATACTTCGCCACATAAAGCGGACTGGGAGAACCGTGGCTCCGATGTAGTGGTCCAGCCTGCTGCATCACCTAGTGGCACGCTGCTCCCTCTTTCAGCCAGCCAAGGCTCCACCACCTCAGCCGATGGGAGCTGTGTGTCATGCCCTCCTTCTGTCAGTCCAGACGCTCCTGCTCCTCCTACTTTTAGTCAGTCATTCCGCCAACATTCCATCGGTGAAGCCATGTCCAAGAGACAACAGTATACGCCCACTCATCCAATGGTGCAGAAGCTGAATGTGCTCCTGTCTAAGTTGCTGGTGCTTCAGTCCATGCCAAGTGGTGGACTCTACATCTTTCAGAGAACTGATGGCTTGTGCCGACCCGAGGTGGAGAGTACCAAGCTGTAATTTCTTTGCGAAGAAAACAGTAGCAGCCCTAAACAATTTTGTGGAAGAGAAGGTGGTCCAGTCCTTGAGCCTGTAAGTGTATACCAAAGTGCACGTCATCGCCGACTTAAGGAGCTGTAACTATGGTCACGGACAATGCATGTCCTTTACGGCTCACTGGGTTAATGTGGTTCCTGCACAGCCACATCACCAACTTGGACAGGTCACACCGCTTCCTTCTCCATGCTTTCAGGCCCTTGGTCCTGTGACAGTGTGAGACTCTGCCTACTCATGCTCAACCGTGTCCTCAGCCTCAACTGCCCAGACAAGTCTCAATGGCCCTTCAGCCTACCATGTGTGCAGGGCACGGCGGTGTCATGCTGTTCTTCTTTAGTGTTGAGCGGCATAGGCCATATTCGAATTCGCGATATTTTGATTATATATGGACGAATATTCGTCATATATTTGCAAAATTCACATATTCGTAATATTCGCGTTTAATTTGCGCATATGCGAACATTCGCATATGCGAAAATTAGCATATACAAAAAAATTAGCATATACCAAAATTAGCATACGTGAAAATTCGCAAATGCGAAAATTAGCATATGCTAATTTTTGTATATGCGAAAATGCGCACGCCAGTCTCACACAGTAGTATTAAAGCCTTCTTTACACCACACAAGCTAGAAGCAGAGAGGGGTGATCACTGTGATGTTTACTGTGAAAAAAATAAAAAAATAAAAAATAAAATACGAATATTCGTAATTACGAATATATAGTGCTATATTCGCGAATATTCGTGAATTCGCGAATAAAATTTGCATTGCGAATATTCGCGAGCAACACTATTCTTCACATGGTTTGCTTTGGCGAAGAGAGTCACACAGGGAAGTGCTGAAAGTCATTCTTAAAGAAATCCGAGCATGGCTTACTCCACGAAAACTGGAAATGGGAACCATGGTGACTGACAACGGGAAGAACATCTTACATATGCTGCGCCTGGGAAGGCTGAGCCTTGCGCTCTGCATGGCAAACATGTTCAATCCATTTTGAAGCAGTTCCTGAAGTGTTCCCCCATTTGCAAGAGATCCTAACAATGGGAAGGAAACTTTGCATGCACTTCAGCCACTCGTACACTGCAAAGCACACCATCCTTGAGCTTCAGTGTCAGAACGGTGTCCCCCAACATCGTCTGATTAGTGAAGTTGCCACACATTGGAATTCAACCCTCCATATGTTGGACCGACTGTACGAACAGAGAAAAAACAATACCGATTTCTTGATGATCCAATCGGATACGGGTACTCCCCTGTGTAACTTAAATGTAAACCAGTGGCAGCTCATACGTAACACCTGATGTTTGCTCAGGCCCTTTGAGGAAGCCACATTATTAGTAAGTCGCCAGGATCACGGGATGAACTACGTCATTCCACTGCTTCATTTCTTACAACACGTGTTGGAAATGATGGCTGGTCAGGGTACTGGAGACGAGGCGCCTACATCTCACGGCCACATGAGCCCTGTGGGGGCTGAACTGGAGGAGGAGGGGGAGGGGCACAGTGGAGCATAGCTTAGGTTTTACCAAATGGGTGGTTTTTCTAGTAATCTGACAGGAGAAGAGGAGCAGGAGCAGCTAGAGGGTTATGAGGAAGGCCATACATGGGACCCAGACACCCCATGGCAGTATGCAGTGGAGATGTAGACGAGGAGTCCCTCCAAGTCACTTGCACAAATGACACAATGTATGCTCACTTGCTTGCATAGTGACGGCCGAATTGTCACCATTCTGCAACGGGATGACTTCTGGATCTCGACCTTATTGGACCCTCGCTACTGCCTCAAAATATCGGCCTTTTTTACACCTACTGAAAGGGAGGACAAAATGACTTACTACAGAGGCATCCTATGTAGTCAGTTGGCCGATGCCTATCGGCGCCATTTTCCATCCTCTCGCAGGTCCGAATCGGTGGGCCCCCTGCGCTCACCTTCTACTGCCATGGCTGCTGGGGAGGGGTGGGGTGGCAGGAGCAGTACCAGCTCCATCAACAGCAGGCTGAGTCTACAGTTGCTGATGAGTAGCTTTCTTCACCTGCATAGTGAAGCAACTCATCAGCAGCAGGTAGACCTGAAGCAGGACTTGAACCAGCAGGTGGTGGCATACCTTGACATGCCCATGGCAATACACCTTGAAGATCTGCTGGACTTCTGGGAAACCAGAGTTTGCTCTGGAAAAGCTGTCCTGCCCGGCCAGTATTGTGCCATCAGAGCAGGTGTTTAGTGTGGCGGATGCCATAGTCACCCCAAGGAGAACTTGTCTGTTCACGAAAAATGGAGAGACTGACCTTTATGAAGATGAATCAGGCATGGATCAGCCAGGATTTCCAACCACCAATATCTGATGCATGAAAGTAGATTGACCATGTGGCCACACCAACACTTCACAAATATGGATAGTACCAAACAGATTTAAGGCGCCCCCCAGTTATAAACATTCCTCTGCATCAGACCTTTTTCACCCCCCCCCCCCCTTCATTACCGGGTACTGGTATTGCCACCCACCGCACCACTCTGTCACCAGATCACTTTCAGGACTCCTGATGCTGCTGCTGCCACCTCCAGGCTGTCTCATTCAGCCATTATATGGTGTCTTCTCATGCTTCAGCCAACTCCAGGCTGTGTTGTTAAGCCACTATATGGTCTCCTCATGCTTCAGCCACCTCCAGGCTGTGCCATTCATCCAATATATGGTTTACTGATGCTTCAGCCAGCTCCAGTCTGTGTCATTCAGCAACTACATGGTTTAGTTATGCTGCTGGGCCTAGAACATTACCTATATATGTTTATGGTAGCACTAGCTACCACAAATCTTCAATGGAAATTTCAAAATTCATCTTCTATTCCTAGAGATTGTGAGGCCCTATTGTCTCCTCATCTGCCTCAAATTCCAGGCTGTGCCATTCAGACACTATATTGTCTCCCCATGCAGCCACAAACTCCAGGCAATCATTCAGCCACTATATTGTCTCCTCATGCTGATGCCGCCTCCAGGCTGTCTCATTTAGCCACCATATGGTCTCTTCTCATGCTTCTGCCAACTCCAGGCTGTGCCATTCAGCCACAATATGGTCACCTCCTACTGATGCCACCTCCAGACTCTGTCATTGTACTGCCATGTGACATGTGACTCCTTGTTAGCTTTGGTCCTTTGTACCCACACGCCAGGGCCCGGGACACTAAAACTTGGGATTTAAAAGTTCAATTTCAAAATCCTCAATTTCAATTTAAAAATCTTACATTTCTAAGTAAAATTCTTAAATTTCAATAGTTTCCAAAAGTTTCTGCCAACTCCAGGTTGTGCCATTCAGACATTATATGGTCTCCTCACACTGATGCCACCCTCAGGCAGTCTCATTCAGCCCTTATTTGGTCTCCTCATACTGATGCCACCTCCAGGCTGTCTCATTCAGCCACTGTATCATCTCCTTATGCTTCAGCTAACTCCTGGCTGTGCCATTCAGCCCCTATAATGTCTCCTCATGCTTCAGCCACCTCCAGGCTGTGCCATTCAGCCACTATATGGTCTCCTTTTGCTTCAGCCAACTCCAGGTTGTGCCATTCAGCCACTATAATGTCTTCTCATGCTTCAGCCACCTCCAGGCTGTGCCACTCAGCCACTATATGGTCTCCTCATGCTTCAGCCAAATCCAGATTGTGCCATTCAAACACTATATAGTCTCCCCATGCTGCTACAAACTCCAGGCAGTCATTCAGCCACTATATGGTCTCCTCATACTGATGCCACCTCCAGGCTGTCTCATTCAGCCAATATATGATCTCCTCATGCATCAGCCACCTCCAGGCTGTGCCATTCAGCAACTATATGGTCTCTTCATGCTGTGACAAACTCCAGGCTTTGCCATTCAGCCAATATATGGTCTCCTCCTACTGATTCCACCTCCAGGTTCTGTCATTGTGCTGCCATGTAAACATGTTACTCCTTGTTAGATTTGGTCCTTTGGTCAGGAACACTAAAACTTGGAAGTTAAAAGTTTAATTTCAAAATCCTCAATTTCAATTTAAAAATATTAACCCCTTAACAACAATGGACCTAAATGTACGTCATGGTGCCGTGGTACTTAACGCACCATGACGTACACTTACGCGCCACCATGACCATGTCATGCGGGCAGGTCCCGTCTGCTATCAGCAGCCAGGGACCCGCTGGTAATGGCAGACATCCTCGATCGCCAGGATGTCCACCATTAACCCCTCAGATGCCGTGATCAATACAGATCACGGCATCTGCGGCAGTGCGGTACTTTGAATGGATGATCGGTTAAATTTCTGTTTAAAATTCTGCCAACTCCAGGCTGTGCCATTCAGACACTATATGGTCTCCTCATGCTTCAGCCATCTCCAGACTGTGTAATTCAGGCAATATGGTTAACTGATGCTGCTGCACCTGGGTCTGGGAATAAAAATTTTGTTATAGTAGCACTAGCAACCCAAAATCTTCAATTTAAATGTCAGAATTCCTCTTTTAATCCTAGGGATTGTGAAGCCTTAATGTCTACTCATGCTAATGCCAACTCATGGCTGTGCCACTTAGAAACTACATGGTCTCCTCATGCTTCAGCCAACTCCAGGCTGTGTCATTCAGACAATATATGGTTTACCAGTGCTGCTGGGCCTGGGTCTGGCCCTAAGAATTTTGTTATGGTAACACTAGCTACCCTAAATCTTGAATTTCAATTTCAAAATGCATCTTTTAATCTTAGGGATTGGGAAGCCCTACTGTCTACTCATGCTGCTTCCTACTCCAGGCTGTGCCATTCAGACACTATATGGTCTCCTCATGCTTCAGCCAACTCCAGGCTGTGTCATTCAGCTAATATATGGTTTATTGATGCTGCTGGGCCTTGGTCTGGGCCTGAAAATTTGGTTATAGTAGCACTAGCTACCTAAAATCTTCAGTTTAAATTTCAGAATTCATCTTTTAATCTTAGATATTGTGAAGCCCAAGTGTCTACTTATGCTGCTGACAACTCCAGGCCATGCCATTCAAACAGTATATGGTCTCCTCATGCTTCAGCCAACTCCAGGCTGTGTCATTCAGGCAATATATGGTTTACTGATGCTGCTGGACTTGGGCCTGGGAATAAAAATGTTGTTATGGTAGCACTAGCTACCCAAAATCTTCAGTTTAAATTTCAGATTTCCTCTTTTAACCTCAGGGATTGTGAAGCCCTAGTGTCTATTTATGCTGCTGCCAACTCCATGCTGTGCCATTCAGACACTATATGGTCTCCTCATGCTTCAGCCAACTCCAGGCTGTGTCATTCAGCCACTATATGATTTACTGATGCTGCTGGGCCTGGGCCTAAAAATGTTGTTTTAACCTCAGGGATTGTGAAGCCCTAGTGTCTACTCATGATGCTGTCAACTCCAGGCTGTGCCATTCAGACACTATATGGTTTTCTCATGTTTCAGCCAACTCCAGGCTGTGTCATTCAGCCAATATATGGTCTCCTCATGCTGCCAACACCTCCACGCTACATCATTCAGCCACTATATGGTCTCCTCATGCTGCCAACACCTCCACGCTGTGTCATTCAGCCAACTCATGGCCTCCTCATGCTTCAACCACATCCAAGCTGTGCCATTCAGCCACTATATGGTCTCCTCATTCTGCAAACACCTCCACGCTGTGTCATTTAGCCACTGTATGGTCTCCTAATGCTGCCAACAAATCTACGCTGTGTCATTCAGCCACTATATTGTCTCCTCATACTGATGCCACCTCCAGGCTCTGTCATTGTGCCGCTTTGCGGCAGTGATTCTAAAAGTGATGCCGGTTATCTGCATGTCATTCTGAATAACAGTATTATTTCACTACCCCAGCACACTCCATACGCGTGTTTTTCAAAAAATTTGGCGAATCAAATTTTTCAAAACTTGCTCATCTCTATTTTAAACCTGCAAAATGAAATAAAACACAGTAGCGGCTTTCAGCACAGTCAGTTAAGCAGTCGTCTAATAAGTTCCGCCCATTCCAAGCAATGGCCTCAGTGATGTATGCTTCATGTGATTCTGCCAATCTCACAGGTTTCAGGTGCTGAGCATAACCTGCGTAATGCAGGGAGCCGTAGTACTGCTAGCCTGACCAAGAAATGTATGTCTTTATTTTGCTGCCCAGGTACTTAATCAATGCCTGCTACTTGTTTATACCTTTCAAGGGGGATTCCACAGGCTAAGTGTAGCACGCTCTCATTTTTAGTGGTGACTGGTTCACTTTTACACTAGTTGGTATGATATTAAAATAATCTATTAGAAGCTATGTTTTAATGCACTATGCCACTATTTTGCTTTTTTAAATTCTGATGCTGGATAGGTTCCCCATAGTGGGGCTGGGTGAGGCCAAAACAACAATCAATCATCTCCTTCCCCAAAATACTTACCTACTCCCTAATACTTATGCAGGCCATTAAGAGGGCATTATCTGGGGAACTGAGGGTAGGGAACACACGTGAAAAAGTATGTGTCCTAAGATGTTTTTTTGTTTGGCAGATTGATTCTGTCGGGATGAGTCATTATTGAAGATTTCATAGTGGTCTGAGCCAGATAAAGAAGAAAAGGAAAGTGAACAATCCCAAGAAGAGTGGATAGAATTGCACTGTAATCACTTATACGGTCTGCAGCGTCTGTGTAAAGGTGGGGGGTCACCACTACATGGGCTTTGTTTGTTGGTCAATGTTCAGTCAATGATATAGTATCGGTATAAGTTATTAATCCAATCACAATGTGGTGGTAATGGTAGTGGTCATGGTGTGAAAATATTATTCTCCCTTGTGTGCTAGTGTTTTTATTGGTAATATTGGTCTCAGTATCAAGGATTTGGTTGAGAACATTATGACGGTAATATGTATGGTTATAATATTCCCTCTTTCCTTCCTTATTAAACCAAAGGGCTCTTGATTTTCCTTTCCTGTATTTTAAAATATTTTCTTCAGCGTAACGTGCTATGGAACAGATTTAGTGCACCAACTATGCAGTTGATGTTCACTAAATTGGTACATTAGGAAACTATGTCTTCCTATTCTAAAAAAAATATATATTAATTAACCCCTTAGGACTCAGCCTGCTTTTACTTAAATGACCAAGCTCAATTTTTAAATCTGCCATGTGTTTCTTTAAGTTATAATAACTTTGAAATGCTTTTACTTTGATTGACAGGTGGGTCCCACCACTGAGCTTCTTAACCTCATTGCGCTGTGCAGAAGTTCCCTAGAATGTATGCATATGTCTAGTTGCATTAACATGTCAGCAGCTGGGACGTATGCGTATGTCCTGTGGCAGGAAGGGGTTAGAAAAATTATAAACTTGGCAACCCTCAAAATGCTTCATTTCTGGAGGGTATGTTTCCTTATAATAAACTAAGGTTCTTAAAGGGTTACTCCGCCCCTAGACATCTTTTCCCCTATCCAAAGGATAGAGGATCAGGTGTCTGATCGCAGGGTTTCTGCCGCTGGGACCCCTCGCGATCTCTGTGCATCCTCCGGTATTCTAAACAGTATGTTTAGAATGCTGGGTTCCCACAGCGTGAGACATGATGTCACACCACGCCCCCTCGTGAAGTCATGCCACACGTCTTCCATTCATGTCTATGGGAGAGGGAATGATGGAGCCCCGCAATTAGACATCTTATCCCCTATTCTTTGGATAGGGGATAAGATGTCTATGGATGGAGTACCGCTACAAGAATTTAAGAATTGCTATAGTTTAGGGCATGGTTTTAGAAAATGTAAGTAGTTTTATTTCATCACAGTTTAATAGAGGGGAAAAAATGCTCTTTTAACACATAATATAACATAGTTACAGTTTTTCAATATTTGTTAATTACACCACAATAGACATGAGCGAAGTTACAGTGATTCGATTCGTCACAAACTTCTCGGCTCGGCAGTTGCTCACTTCAGCCTGCATAAATGAGTTCAGCTTTCAGGTGCTATGGTGGGCTGGAAAAGATGCATACAGTCCTAGGAGAGTCTACTAGGACTTTATCCATATTTTCCAGCCCACCGGAGCACCTGAAAGCTGAACTAATTTATGCAGGCTAAAGTCAGCAACTGCCGAGCCGAGAAGTTCCTGACTAATCGAATTACTGTAACTTCGCTCATCTCTGCACCATACCTTATAGATTATTTATATATTACCACTCCTATATTCAGCTCGGAATACTTCCTGGCACTACCTAAATGGTTAACTCCTGGTCGGTGCTAATTTAACTTTCACAGTCCCAGAACCGGCTTTCACTCCTCGTCTCTTGCATTGATGGTGCTACACATTATAGGAACAAGGCATTGATCATCGCTATAGAGGATAGGAAGAACGGAGCACTCACCACGTTTGCAGGTAAATCACGGAGGATTCTTTATTTGCGGGTTTCACAGGACAACAAAGGGAGGTGCTGACTAGATGAAATGTGCAGGGGGTTCAATAGTCACAAGGGGCCCCGTGTGACTGTTGAACCCCCCCCCCCCCCCCCGCACATTCCATCTTGTCTGCACCTCCCTTTGTTGTCCTGTGAAACCCGCAAATAAAGAATCCTCCGTGACTTACCTGCTCTGTTCTTCCTATCTTCCATAGCGATTATTTATATATTGTTCATTACAGAGAACAAATTACCCCAGACTGAGGAGGACACAGAGCTTGGATCTTAAAGGGGTACTCCGGTGGAAATCTTTTTTTATTTTTTAAATGAACTGGTGCCCGAAAGCTAAACATATTTTTACATTTTAAACTCACAGTGGTGTTTTCTGGACCGTTGTAATTTGAAACCATACTCAACATAATAGTGCTACGGACAGTCCAGATCTGTGTCAATGGATGGAAGAACTGATCAAATGTAATGGGCATTTCATTGGTAAAACCCCTGTATTACTGAAGTCTGTGCACTTACTGGCCATCTGGTTCCGCCCCCCCCCCCCCCCTACAGTACAGGGTGGTCTAACATATTCTATACTACACTTTACCTGTGCCCGGGTTAGCTGCTGGGGTGGGGGCGGCTCCATGTTACTTTTTTGGGACACTTTGTGTACTGTACAGGACCCTGAATAAGCTCCTGTTCTCTACATAGACAGTGATTTACAGCTTTCACCAGCTCTTTTTTACTTTTATATGTAAGCACTTGCTTTAGGTTTATTAGTTATCTCATTTTTCTTTAATCCTCACTTTTTCATTTTTTGGATGACATTTTGAGGGCTTCAGAACCAATTACCAGGTTTCCATAGAGTTACAGCCTCAACATACAATGGTTTCAACATACACTGGCCATCCTGGAACAAATTCATATTGTAACTTGATGGACCACTGTTTAGCTTTTTAGAGCACATGTTGACTTTGTATGTACTTTATCTTTTTAAACCTGTTCACCCATTTTGGATAGTTGTGGGTTTTTAAAGGCTTCTTATTTGTTTTCTAACATTTTTATGTACACATATCATTATAGGTTTACATAAGACTATTAGTGGAGTACATTAAATTACCGAACTACCAAGGTATATCATTGAGATATATTATTGTGGACACTGTGGGATGGGAGATTTTGGTCCAGAGGGACATAACACATTACATATATTCCTCAGTATTTACTATTCTTGCATGTAATTTTTTTAATTAGCAAGATGTGTTTTCAATTCAATAAACTAGTGCTTTATCTGGCGGGTGACTTGAGTGGATTCATTTTTGCTTCATAACATTACACATTTTTCTCCTCATATTCTTTCTAGTTGTACATGGATATGTGACATTTGTGGCAACAGCCATCATATAAGTGAGACTAACCTGCTCACATATTTTCCAAATATGTAAGTACTTTATTTGGTGTAGATTAAAACACAGAAGCTCTAGGGGCACTTTATATATTTTTTATAATATGTGTAGATATCTTATATGAGGAAATGCTCCTAACTACAGATCAATAGGGTACACTATATTACACATATAAGTGATTTCTTATCTTTCTCAACATTTTCAGTATTTCTCTGCTTTTGAACTATGATTGGAATCAGTTCTAGATTCTTTAGGTTTAGCTTGACATTTTGAGAGTCCCCGAAGACCTTTTGTCTCGGAGCTTAGTCAAAGTCAGGAGGATACTTTGCAGGGTCATTCTGGTTCACTTGCCGGATCAAGATAATAATATCACTGTAGACTACCTGGTGACATCTTTTATTACGTTCAGAGCTGCGAAATAGGAGGAAATAATTGTATTTCATCTTAAAAATGTTAATAAAAACCCACAAACTGCATAATAAAATATTACACATTTATTAGTAATAAATATATTGTTTAGAGATTGACCCTAACACAACAGAGAACTGATGAATACATAAGTAATTGGAAAATAAATGACAAAATGAAATTGATTCCATTTTTTTATTTTTAAATAAAAAATTAAACATTAAACATTAGATATTTTCTTACTGAAAAATTTAAAAAAATGTATATATATATAAGTTGCTACCAGAGTGATCATTAAGCCCTTTGCACTAGAAGCTGATAACAAATATGTCCCTTTGTACTTTCTACTATATTTTATTAAACATAATTTTAAAGATTAAAAAAACCACTATTCTTTTTTTCTATTTTTGCTCTAAAAAATGTACAGATATGTGGGCTAAATATATTACAACTCACAATTCTGTATTACAACGTGACTGTTCTTGGACAGTACTCATAAGCTTCCAGTGCATCAATGCATAATAAAATATGTACTAATACATTATTGATGTTAAAAGTTTGGTAATTATAAATAAATAGATGGATAGACTTTTTTTTCACAAGATTTCCTTTGAATTGTATACTGTATGTAAAGAACAGAATGCATTTTACTGCTTGTCAAAACAATCCTAAAATCCCATTTTCTTTAATAAAGTATAGTTTTGTCCTCCAGATGTATGCTTGAATAAGATGTCATACTCTGTTTTAGTTCAGGATTGCACCCTGCTGATGTTCTTAGGCAGAAAGAAAATTACCTTATTGAAACATATTGCTGGTAGTGACTGGTGCCAAATTTTGCATTGGTATTACACACATGACATATTCAGAGACCTTTGAGTGAGACTATGAATATCAAGCACTTGAAAAGATTATACAGGCTTTTCCTTATGGGTATAAAAGGTTGTGGTTCTGGATGAGTGTCTTTCAGATCAATATAATTATGTCATAAAAACATATAAGACACAAGTCTCTTGCAGTCCTTCACAGTTTCCTGCTTCTGTGCAGCTTTTATACTGTGGGTAAATTGTTTTTTTTTTTTCCTGTTCCAGTTTTCTTTTCTTTTCTTACGCTTTAAAATTTGCTTTATTACCTAAGACAGAAGGTTTTTGTGTCATTCTGTAAACATAGTAAAATGAAAAGGGTCTATAGTTTAGCTTAATCCAGTTAAAGTCTTTTTAATTTCTCAATGTAGCAGGTGTTGGAGGCTTCCAGCAATACAATAATATTAATAATTCATGCTAGCTGGGTTACAAAGTGTTATTTAAATTCGGTATTTTCCCTTAGATAAATTTAGTTATGCATTCACAGATTTTGTGACCCTTTTGAGTGATATTTTGCTGCCAAAATGCATACAAGGCAGCCATTTGGATGGCCCAATTGGCACAACACTCTTCGAATAAAAAACTGAGTTTTGATAGTAGTCCCACAGATCACAGGGGCAACATTTTGGCACAAGAGGGCTTCTAATCAGGAGGAGGAAAAGAATAACTAAAAAGAATAGGTGATTGGGGAAATTGTTAATTTATGGCAGCAGCAGAGTTCGAAAATTCTGTTTACATTTTTCTTGGAACAAAAGTCTTTTCCTTACGCTGAAACAGTTGCTTTTTGTTTGGTGATCGTGCTTCACATGCAGATGGTTGTATCCAATACAGCAAGTAACAGACCCAAGGAAAGTTTATATTTACATAGAATCGGAACTTTTGTTTTCAATTAGAACAATGTATATAGAATTCAAAAGCATCATTTTCCAAAAATACAACCATGTAGGAAAACAAGATAAAGTGGATTAGTTGTTAACAAAAGCAAATGAAGATAAGCATTTTATATGAAATAATAAACAAATGAATGGAATGTACATTAGATATAAAGACTGATATAGGATAGATTAATACTGTAGATAGATATATAGTTATGTTAGATCTGACTGAGAAAATAAGAATTTAGAATGATTACAATAAATCTCATCCCTAATAAGCAATTTGTTAAAACACATGATAGGTCCCATCAAGATATATTTGCCTACTTGAAATGTAACAACATATTCTACAATGAACTGGAAAACAGAAATCCATGAATTTGTTTTAATCTAATATAGCTTTCTCAGTAGTCAAACTAAGGAGTTTATGAAATGTAAACCTAATACACCACTATCACTGATTAGTATTGTATAGTTTTGTATTTTTATATCTCTATATCTTATATGCAAATATTATGGATTCTTTTTAATGGTGAATAACCTCTAATGTCATTAATAATGAGTTATAAATATGCAAAATAACATCAAAATGCAATAAGTCCATAGTTACACATCCATGAATAGTAATATTAAAACAAGTGACCTACCCCCTAATCACATACAGTCCCAATAAGGTTTTCTGTGCTCTCTAAGAGTATGTCTTGTCAATCTATTATTAGATAAAATAAATGGTTATGCCTCTGCACATTGCTATATTATAGATCCATATAACTTCAATGCTGTAATGTGCCAACTTGGTGGTTAAAAACTGTAGATTTATATGGAGAAATAAAACATTTCCAACAGCATGGGGAGAAAGATGTATCCTCTATCCACAGGATAAGTGTTAAAGGGGTACTCCGCTGGAAAAAAAAGTTTTTTAAATCAACTGGTGTCAGAAAGTTAAACACATTTGTTGGAGGTTTTCTTGCCGTGCGATAGGATCGGGTGAGCTGACGATTCCTGCTTTATACATTTGTAAATTATTTCTATTTTAAATCTTAATCCTTCTAGTACTTATCAGCTGCTGTATACTACAGATATACTACAGAGAAATGTGTTAAGTTCTTTTCAGCCTAACAACAGTGCTCTCTGCTGACACCTCTGTCCGTGTCAGGAACTGTCCAGAGCAGGAGAGGTTTTCTATGGGGATTTGCTTCTTATCAGGACAGTTCCTGACACGGACAGAGGTGTCAGCAGAGAGCACTGTGGTTAGGCTGAAAAGAAATTCACAAGTTTCTCTGTTTTATATAGCAGCTAATAACTACTGGAAGGATTAAGATTTTTTAATAGAAGTCATTTACAAATCTGTTTAACTTTCTGGCACCAGTTGACTTGAAAACATTTGTTTTCTACTTGTTTCCACCGGAGTTCCCCTTTAATCCTTCAGGTACTTATCAGCTGCTGAATGCTCCACAGGAAGTTATTTTCTTTTTGAATGTATTTTCTGTCTGACCACAGTGCTCTCTGCTAACACCTCTATCCATGTCAGGAACAGTCCAGAGCAGCAGCAAATTCTTATCCTGCTCTGGACAGTTCCTGACATGGACTAAGGTGTTAGTAGGGAGCCCTGTAGTCAGACAGATAAGAATTTTAAAAATAAAAGAACTTCCTCTGTAGTATTCAACAGCTGATAAGTATTGGAAGAATTAAGATTTTCAAATAGAAGTAATTTACAAATCGGCTTAGCTTCCTGACACCAGTTCATTTAAAAAAAATTGTTTTCCACCGGAGTACCCCGTTAAGTTTCTAATTGCGGAGGGTTCGATTACTCATCCATCCTCAGGGTGCTCTGGCCTCAATCCTCTAAGACAGTGATGGCCGGCTTAACAAATCATCAGCTGCGTTGGGGTCCCAGTCCTCATTTTATGCCATTCATTGAGTGGTAAAACTGCCATTTTATCTGTGTTCTTCAGGGCAATGCAATTACAACAGTACATCATTTGTATCACTTATTTTTTTACTATTTAAAAAATAATAATAATAAATAAAGAAGAAAATGCTTTAAATTGCCAAATTCTGACCCATATAACTTTTTTTTATTTTTCAGTATTTTTTTTTCTATCATCTGTCGTTTTTATCAATATCATTATGGCCTAGATCAGAATATTAATTATATTTTATAATTATTATTACTCCACTTTCTGGGGGACGTGATGTGATTGAGAAAACACAATTCTGGCATTTTTTGTGTGCTGTTAATTGTGAGGTTTCAGTAATATTATATTTCAATAGTTTGGACATTTACATATGTAGTGACTCCAAAATATGTAACTTTTTTTGTCAGTTTTGACATCAGCATCTAGATAGTTAAATAGCAGACGTGGGAGTCTCTCTGTGCTGGCCATTAGCAGCAGCCCTCAGCTGGTTGCCATCGGGTATTGAACGGGTTTGAGTCCCTAGTCCTCTCCATAAACCCTTCACACTCATATGATGTAATAGTATGTCCTTGTGAAACAGATTTTTTTTTACTAATTCAAGTACATATTCACAAATATTTGCATATTCGCTCGTACTATTGGAGCCTTCTTTGGACCACAAGCAAGCTGGAAGCAGGGAGGGATGATCACTTTTTTTTACACAGTATACATCATTGTTGTGATGTGTAATGTTAGGAAAAAAAAAACATTCGGCATTACGAATATATATTGCTATATTCTAAATATTCGCGAAAATTGCGAAGTGCCGATGTTCACGGTAAAATTTCGCATTTCGCAGTTCTGCCAGAGCTACACTGTCAGGGCAGAAATTTTCTGTGCAGTCATTTCTGTGTGAACATAGCCTACAAGTGGTCTGGGCTGATGTGAGATTGTGCAAAAATGTGAATGTTTGCACAAAAATTTAGCAACAATTAAAGGGGTATTCTGGGATCTAAGCTTTTATCCCCTATCTAGAGGATAGGGAATAAAATGTCTGATCGTGATCACGCCTGAAGAAAGGATTATTAATATCCAGAAACGCGTCATGTGAATAGAATAAAAGAATTTAAGAAAAGAATTTAAGACCTCAACCAGTATCCTTGAACCTTTCTGCAACAGCGCGATCACAGCTTCCGATTTTCTCCTCCTTCACTGTCTCTTTTTATAATAGGAGACTAAGCTAAGAAATAGGTCCCTGATAATTCAAGCTGATGGAATGCGTTGGACCCCCCCACCTTATAAGACAGAGTCATCATATTGGACCCCCAACAAGATGGAGTCATCACACTGGAAGTGCTGACCCCACTAACCGGAGACCTCCCCTGGAAATGGAGCTGGCATGTTGGAAGCGCTGATCTGATGAACTGCAGACGTCCGCACGGGGATAACTTAAGCTAAGAGTGACCATAGCACATTGAGATTAACCATAATAAGTGGAGACGCTTTTTATGGACTTTTTAAATGGAATATGCATGCATACTATATCTACAATGTATATGTGAATACAGTCCAGTATATAACATACACCTGAGTAGGTGCACCTATTCTCATGCAATGTGTGAAAAGTATTGATAAAATCTAGTGGAGAGCATAAGTAATCAATATTAAATATGCTACTGACAAGCAATACTATTTTTGCATAAACATAGCCATGTGTAAAGGAGAAATGTATGCACTACTAGTGGAAATAATAAACACATTGCCAGTGTGAACTTCACCTTATAACTGTGAGCTAACCTGGATATATTCTGCAAGTTTATTAGTGTCTGTCACCATAGTGCCCCAATATTACAGAAAAATACTATACTTACAGTGTGAATTGGACGGAACAGTCCGTTGATTTGTGGTGCACCATATATACTCGTAATTGTGCTTATATGCCATATACAGTACATATAATCTGTTTGTGACATATTTATATACTGGACTAAGATGCTAAACTAGCGCCTCATACATCTGAAGTTCATGGACTATTGTGCTAAGTAGACTGTTCAGTATATCTCTGTGCTTACAATGGTCACTGAAGTATTTTAAACGGTTATAGTCTGAACTTAGAACAATGTGCAACTGTGCAAAAGTATATTGCTGAATATATCTCTGTTTCTGTTATTTTACTGAGAGAGTAGTGGATGCATGGAATAGCCTTCCTGTAGAAGTGGTCGCTGCAAATACAGTGAAGGAGTTTAAACATGCATGGGATAAGCATAAGGCTATCCTCCATATAAGATAGGGCCAGGGACTATTGATAGGATTCAGAATATTCAAAATATTGGGCAGACTAGATGGGCTAAATGGTTCTTATCTGCCAACACATTCTATGTTTCTATGCTTCAAATGGTCACTGAAGTATAATAAATGGCTAAGGTCTGGATATAGAACATATCGGCAGCTAATCGTCTATTGTGAATGGTGGACTATGCACTAGCAAGAATGCTGGGATATGTGCCGTGTCAGTAATTGGTTGATACATAGATTGCTATTTAGAGTTGCGTATCGCAGTGATCTCTGGAGGATCAGTACAAGTCCCCCTTGACGGCTATATGGAAAGTGCCTTAATCTGCAGGATATTTTGCATTGTGTGTGAACTGTTATGTAAGCCTTGCGTTATATCGCAATGATATGCGGAGAAGTGTACTAAGTGGATCTGTGGCTATACCGAGATGGCCCTACATGTAAGGAATTGCAACTTGAGCTACATCTATATTAGTGACCTTCATTTATTTGTTAACTAATACATGGACTGGCACTGTACTTCGAGATCAGACTATATGTGTTACCGTATTTTCTGAGACATTAGACGTATGGTACACTTTTTGTGGATACAAGTATCATTGTGGATATTCAGGACTGTGTGGTTAAATATCTTGGAAGTGTGGACTGTATAAAGGAGGAGTTTTTTACTACCATTTTTTTATATCACTTTTTGTAACTTTCAATGACACATTAAAAGCTATGTTTTAGAGGTTCCCTTTTGGTCTATAATTTTATATATATATATATATATATATATATATATATTGAGCTATATCTAAATTGTTGTACCACTTGTGTGGGGTTAGGCAGATGGGCTAGTGATAATGATTACATCACCTATATCCCCCAATAGGGTTAACGATTGTGTCACTTGTATTTCCTATATCTGAAGAGTAGGGGGGGGGGGGGAATGCCCATTCTGTATTCATCTTGGCATAATATTCTCTCGGGGAGTGATGCCATATACTTGATTTGCTGACCGTGTGGTGACTGATGTGTGTACAACACATTCACTTGTAGCTATTGTAATTCTGTAGCCTCTATATAGCTACTATTTGCTTAAGCTTAGCGTGCATCTATAGATATTCTATACATTTCTTATTTAACATGCTTCATATATGTAGTTATTGTGCTCACATATTAAATAACACTTCAATAATGCCCTGCATGTGTCAAATTGATTTAGGATACATACATGTATAAATAGAGATGAGCGAATCGAACCCGAATTTGTTACGAATTTCATGAAATATTCGATTTGCAACAATTTACAGCAGTCCAGGCTCCAGGGCATCTAAAATGGCGGATCCACATGTCAGTACATGGGGCAAGGAACGCTGTGAAGGTGGGAAGGCAAAGCGGGAAGGGAAGGCAGGAAGGGAAGTAGGCAGTCACCCCTGTGATGTCAAAGCCCTATTTATATGGCAGCCATTTTGTGGATTGTCATATCGGTCATTACACTGGATACAGATAGGATGGACATCGCTGTGTGTGTTACACAGAAAAGCTCATTCCAGCAGTGTTTCACATCCTAGTCACATCAGCGTTCTGGTGTACAGAGAGCAGTGTTTTTTCCACTGAAAAGTATTTTTACTGCAGCCATTATCCTCCCAGTCACTTTCTTCAGCATTGTATTACAGAAAGGGGCAGATAGCTGTGTGTTGCCTCATACATTTCAACAAGCTGCCTCAATTTCATAAACCTTAGCAGAGGAGGCAGGAATAATTTTTCAGCGCAATTCTGTGTCTTTGTTCCAGCACAAATCATCTGCTGGTTATACTAGTCTGTAGACGGTATAATACCATGCAGTCCATTCCTATAAGTCTTTGACAGAGTGAAATTTTGTGTTTAGTACACAGCTTTTTTGTGTTGCAGCAATGTTGTGGTCAGCTGGTTTTGTGCAAAAATACTTTTTTTTTAAGCGCACTGTAGTGCATTGTTCTTCTCTCATAAGTGCATACCACATATGTACATCTAAATAGTGTACTATTTTGTACCTGTTAATCTGTCAAGGGCCTACATACTGTGAAAGGGCAGCCAAAAGTAATCACCGGCTGGTGTTTTACTCAAATAATTTTTGAAGCGTACAGTACTGCATTTTTCTGCCCGCATAAGTGCATACCACATACCTACATCTAAGTGGTGTATTATTTTGTGCTTGTTAATCTGTCAAGGGCCTACATACTGTGAAAGGACAGCCAAAAGTAATCACCAGCTGGTGTTTTACTCCAATACGTTTATTAAGCATACTGTAGCACATTTTTCTGCCTTCATAAGTGCATACCACATACCTACCTCTAAGTAGTGTACTATTTTAAACCTGTTAATCTGTCAAGGGCCTAGATGCTGTGAAAGTCCAGGCAAAAGTAATCACCAGCTGGTGTTTTACCAAAATATGTTTTTTTTAAGCTTACTGTACCTCATTTTTCTGACATCATAAGTGCATACCACATACCTACATCTAAGTAGTGTACTATTTTGTACCTGTTAATCTGTCAAGGGCTTACATACTGTGAAAGGACAGCCAAAAGTAATCACCGGCTGGTGTTTTACTCCAATACGTTTACTAAACGTACTGTAGTGCATTTTTCTGGCCTCATAAGTGCATACCACATACCTACTTCTAAGTAGTCCACTATTTTAAACCTGTTAATCTGTCAAGGGCCTAGAGACTGTGAAAGTCCAGGCAAAAGTACTGACCGGCTGGTGTTGAACTCAGATACTTTTTCAAAGTGTACTGTAGTGCATTTTTCTGCCTTCATAAGTGCCTACCACATACTTACATATAAGAAGCGTATTATTTTAAATCTGTTAAATGGGTATTCCTGGAATATTATTTATTTGACTATGCTACAGGGGCTGTTAAGTTAGAGTAGTTCATAATATAGTGTCTGTACCTGGTTGTGACAGTTTTCTCACGATTCTTGATGTGATTTTCACCCCAATATTTTTTTTTTTAACAGCATACAAAATTACTGTTGTCTCAGATTTTTCCCAGGTTGCTATGCGGCCGAGACCTGACTCAATAGTCAGCTGATGACAGGGAGCCTGTCTGCTTCAATGGGTGGAGGGATCGCTTGGTGGGAGAGAGATCAATCTTCAACTAATGCAACAGCTGTAGGCACCCTGATTGAAAACCACAGGTCTTTTAAATGGATGCAGCTCATTTATTTTTCAATGGGTGGGATGGATGATGTGTGGGAGGGGGTAAAATGGAATTATGGGATTTGTGGTTGAAAAAAGAAAACTAAAACAGGAAATACCAGTTCACAAAAAGCTAGCCACAGTATTATGGTAATCTCACAACATTATGATGGATAACCCCTTTAATCTATCAAGGGCCTAGATACTGTGAAAGTCCAGGCAAAAGTACTCATCGCCTGGTGTTGTACTCAGATACTTTTTTAAGTGTACTGTAGTGCATTTTTCTACCCCCATAACTGCATACCACATACCTACATCTAAGTAGTGTACTATTTTAAACCTCTTAATCTGTCAAGGGCCTACATTCTGTGAAAGTCAAGGCACAACTACTCACCGTCTTGTGTTTTTACTCAGATACTTTTTTAAGTGTACTGTAGCGCATTTTCCTGCCCTTATAATTGCATACCACATACTTACATCTAAGCAGTGTACTATTTTGTACCTGTTAATCTGTCAAGGGCCTACATACTGTGAAAGAATAGCCAAAAATAATCACCGGCTGGTGTTTTACATTAATACGCATTTTTCTGCCCTCATAAGTGCATACCACAAACCTACATCTAAGTAATGTACTATTTTGTACCTGTTAATCTGTCAAAGGCCCTTATACTGTGAAAGGACAGCCAATAGTACACACCTGCTGCTGTTCTAGACAAATACTGTTGTAAGCGTAGTTAAGCCTATTGCACTCCCCTCATATATGCAGTAAGTATGTCAGGCAGGAGTAGTGCCAGGACGTGCACAGTGAAGTGGCAGAGGCCTAAATTCATCAGGCGCAGGCAGTGGTCGCAGCAGAGTAGGGGCTTTGGCAGCTGGAGTCGCAGCCTGAGGTCTAAGCTCCTGGTGTCTGCTAGCAGTCGTTTCTCAGCAGCCGTAATTGATTGGTTTGCTCGGTCATCCACTTCATCCCAAGTGACATCCGAAACCCCCAGTAAACAGTCGGTGGGTTCCTCTGACTCAACCATCAGTTGGCATGGCCCTCATGCTGCTGCTGCCACCTCAAGGCACTGTCATTGTGCTGCTCTTTGGTCTCCTCATGCTAATGCTACCACCTCCAGGCTCTGTCATTGTGCCGCCATATGGTCTCCTCATGCTGATGCTGCCACCTCCCGGTTCTCTCATTTTGCTGCTCTATGCTCTTCTCATGCTAATTCTACCACCTCCACGTTCTGTCATTGTGCCACCATATGGTCTCCTCATGCTGATGCTACCACCTCCAAGCTCTGTCATTGTGCCGCCATATGGTCTCCTCATGCTGATGCTGCCACCTCCAAGCTCTCTAATTGTGCTGCTCTATGGTCTCCTCATGCTGATGCTGCCACCTCCCGGCTGTCTCATTGTGCTGCTTTATGGTCTCCTCATACTGATGCAACCGCCTCCATGCTCTGTCATTGTGCTGCCATAAGGTCTCCTCATGTTGATACTGCCACCTCCAGGCTCTCTAAATGTGCTTTTCTATGGTCTCTTCATGCTGATGCTGCCACCTCCAGGCTCTCTAATTGTGCTTCTCTATGGTCTCCTCATGCTGATGCTACCAACGCCAGACTTTCTCATTGTTCTGCCATGGATGCTGCAAAACTTAATTAAGGTGCTGGTCCCCAGTTTCAGAAATTCCTCTGCATTAGGGTCACTTTCCGGACTCCTGATGCTGTTGCAGTCACCTCCAGGCTGTCTCATTTAGCCACTATATGGTCTCCTCATGCTTCAGCCAACTCCAGGCTGTGCAATTCAGTCACTATATGGTCTCCTCATGCTGCCACAAACTCCAGGCTGTATCATTCAGCCACTATATGGTCTCCTCATGCTGCCAACACCTCCACACTGTGCCTTTCAGGCACTCTATGGTCTCCTCATGCTTCAGCCAACTCCAGGCTGTGCAATTCAGTCACTATATGGTCTCCTCATGCTGCCACAAACTCCAGGCTGTATCATTCAGCCACTATATGGTCTCCTCATGCTGCCAACACCTCCACACTGTGCCTTTCAGGCACTCTATGGTCTCCTCATGTTTCAGCCACATCCAAGCTTTGTCATTTAGCCTCTATATGGTCTTCTGATGCTGCCAACCCCTCCACACTGTGTCATTTAGCCACTATATTGTTTTCTCATGCTGCCAACAGCTCCACGCTGTGTCATTTAGCCACTATATGGTTTTCTCATGCTGCCAACACCTCCACGCTGTGTCATTCAGCCACTATATGGTCTCCTCATGCTGCCAACACCTCCATGCTGTGTCATTTAGCCACTATATGGTTTCCTCATGCTGCCAACACCTCCACGCTGTGTCATTCAGCCACTATATGGTCTCCTCATGCTGGCAACACCTCCAAGCTGTGTAATTCAGCCACTATATGGTCTCCTGATGCTGCCAACACCTCCATGCTGTGTCATTTAGCCACTATATGGTCTCCTCATGCTGCCAGGACCTCCATGCTGTGTCATTCAACCACTATATGGTCTCATCATGCTGCCAAAACCTCCACACTGTGTCATTCAGCCACTATATGGTCTCCTCATGCTTCAGCCACATCCAAGCTGTGTCATTCAGACACCATATGGTCTCCTGATGCTGCCAACACCTCCACGCTGTGTCATTTAGGCACTATATGGTCTCATCATGCTGCCAAAACCTCCACACTGTGTCATTCAGCCACTATGTGTTCTCCTCATGCAGCCAGCACCTCCATGATGTGTCATTCAGCCACGATACGGTCTCCTCATGCTGCCAACACCTCCATGCTGTATCATTTAGCAACTACATGGTCTTCTCCTGCTGCCAACACCTCCACACTGTGTCTTTCAGCCACTATATGGTGTCCTAATGCTGCCAACACCTCCACGCTGTGTCATTCAGCCACTATATGGTCTCCTCGTGCTGCCAACACCTCCACGCTGTGTCATTCATCCAGTATATATGGTCTCCTCATGCTGCCAACACCTCCACGCTGTGTCATTCAGCCATTATATGGTCTCCTCATGCTTCAGCCACATCCAAGCTATGTCATTTAGCCACTATATGGTCTCCTAATTCTGCCAACACCTCCACGCTGTGGCATTTAGCCACTATATGGTCTCCTCATGCTTCTGCCACATCTGAGCTGTGTCATTCAGCCACTATATGGTCTCCTGATGCTGCCAACACCTCCATGCTGTGTCATTCAGCCACTATATGGTTTCCTCATGCTGCAAACACCTCCACACTGTGTCATTCAGCCACTATATGGTCCCCTCACACTGATGACACCTCCATGCTCTGTCATTGTGCCGCTCTACAGCAGTAATTCTAAAAGTGATGCCTGTAATCTGCATGTTATTCTGAATAACAGTATTATTTCACTACCCCAGCAAACTCCATATGCTTGTTAGAACACAGCAAAGTGTTCTACACCCTATTGAGGCTCCCTGTAGGCCAGAAATAGTGGTTTTCAATATATATTCGGCGCAAATAAATTCGGATGAAACCACATTTTTTAGAAAAATTAGTTGAATCGGTCGAATCAAATTTTTTAAAAGTTCGCTCATCTCTATGTATACAGTAATCTTTGTCTTTATATACTCATTTTGTTCATTACTTATAGCCAATAAATCTGCATACGTTAATAATATCTGTGTGTTATTTCATGATATTGCAAACCATACCGCCATAGAAATAATCAATGAGCTTTAAAATTGCTGGGTAAATAGTCGGGCCCAGAGATATGAATGCATTATAGATATTTAAGCAGTTCATAAGATCACATATATTAAATTACTGGTGACTGCAGGTCATGATTTCACAATAGCAGATAAGGACCTCCAAGAATGAGATGGGTGTTCAACGGCACTGACCAGGAACTTCATCTCATTCTTGGAGGTCCTTATCTGTGTTTGCTTATTTGGTTGGGGAGGCTGCAGACCGGTTTTAATACTCATTCAACCTGAACATTGTTTTGTGTGAGTCCACACAACCACCTGTGGTAAGAGTTCCTCGTTATATTGGTGGATTACTTATAGGCGATTTTACGCTATGGAGCGCTCTTCCATTTTGTTTTAATGATGTCACAATGACATAATGACCGCCCACTATAGCAGAGTGGACACACCATTCATATGTGGGTCATCCTGTGGGGGGGAACTAATCATATATTCAGGGAGTTTCCCACAGGCATGATTTTCATACGAATAGTGGTCTCACTATGCATAATCTCCTCCCAAAAATGTAAGGAGATCTGCACATGGGTCACCATCGTGTGTGAATCAGACTGACATATTTGGTAGGTCCCACCGTAGAGCTAATCAATAGTGTTGCTCACGAATATTCGCAATTCGAATATTATTCGCGAATATCGCATATTCGCGAATTTCGCGAATATAGCGCTATATATTCGTAATTACGAATATTCGGTTTTTTTTGTATTTTTTTTCTCTTCACAGTACACATCACAGTGATCATCCCTCTCTGCTTCCAGCTTGTGTGGTGTAAGGCTGGGTTCACACAACGTTTTGTCCCATACGGGAGCGCATACGGCAGGAGGGAGCTAAAACCTCGCACTCCCGTATGTGACCGTATGCGCTCCCGTATGTCATTCATTTCAATGAGCCGACCGGAGTGAAACGTTCGGTCCGGTCGGCTCATTTTTGCGCCGTATGCGCTTTTACAACCGGACCTAAAACCGTGGTCAACCACGGTTTTAGGTCCGGTTGTAAAAGCGCATACGGCGCAAAAATGAGCCGACCGGACCGAACGTTTCACTCCGGTCGGCTCATTGAAATGAATGACATACGGGAGCGCATACGGTCACATACGGGAGCGCGAGGTTTTAGCTCCCTCCTGCCGTATGCGCTCCCGTATGGGACAAAACGTAGTGTGAACCCAGCCTAAAGAAGGCTCCAATACTACTGTGAGAGACTGGTGTGCGAAAATTCATATGCGAATTTTCGCGGATGTTAATTTTGTATGAGCTAATATTCACATATGTTAATTTTCGCATACGCGAATTTACGCATATGCGAAAATAAAACGGGAATATAACGAATATGCGAATATTCGCGAATATATGACGAATATTCATCCATATATTCGCGAATATTCGCAAATTCGAATATGGCCTATGCCGCTCAACACTACTAATCAATAATAATGACAGCATTTTAATGTGGGGCTGCATCTCCAGTGTCGGAAACTTCCGTGTTTCCGTGACTAGAAACATGACGTAACGTCACGCCCCCTCCGTGATGTCACGCCAAGCCCTCTCCATTCATATCTATGGGAGGGAGCATAAATGCCATCATGGCTTTGCAATCATTGCACAATATGTGAGACTTTTTAACACCACAAAAAAAGGTAAAACCGATGATCAGTCCCCCCGTGTCTCTCCATGCTCTCCCCCTCTTCCTCAGTCTTCCCCTCAGCCCCTCCCCTCTTAATAGACTTGTATGAGCTGTGTAACCTGTCTTTACTCCTCTTAATGGTGCGTTCACACGTGCGTATTTTCTGCTGCAAATCTGCTTACGCAGATTTTGCTACCCATTGAAGTAAATGGGCAGCAAAATCCGCAGCAGCAAATCTGCAGCAGATTTGCAGCAAAAATACACATGTGTGAATGTACGGTTAGACAGATTTCTCTTAGTGATAAGCAGTAAGAGGGAGGAAGAATACAGCCTTGTAAGTGTAGAAATAATCATATTCCTCTGATAGGATAAACTACAGAGCTTGTTATAGTGTTGGAACCATGGCAACTTAAAGGAGTATTTTGGTGCAAAGCATTTATAGGTGGAGGTTTGAATGTTGTGCTTGGCTATGTATATAAGTGCCCCAGACATTGATTGTAGGGCCCACACTTACTATGTATTATTTATGATAATGGTATGTCTACAATGGGTTTATTAGACTACATCCAACATGCAAGAACCTACAAGCTTCTGCTGTTGACCAGTGTTATCTAGCCTTGGGTCAAACCATCTCCTGCACCTGTGTATAGGAACTGTGGTGACATTGCTTCTGCATTATTTATAATACAGTTGGCACCATGGCCCTGGTGAAACTGCTACCACTATACATCTATGCTTCTTAGTAAGTAGACTATACAAGCTTTGAAGGGCTAGCAAGTGCATCTTGTTGATACAAAAAAAAAAAAACTAAAGAAAATATTACACATGACAGACATTTACATTTTTTCCATTGTTGAAGCATATGTACCTACTGCCAGCACCAATGACCTTCTGAAGACAAACTCTTTGTATTGTTTTAGTCCTGTATATAAAAAAGAATTTATTGCAACTGTTTTAAAGGGGTACTCCGGTGGTAAATATTTTTGACTATATGGCATCTTCTTTGTAAGTTTTGTTTTTTTTGCAAAATAGATGTGTTATATGTTTTGGCAGCATGTGTGTGTTTTTCTTACCTGTTTGTTGGGCAGGAAGTTCTGTAGTTCAGAGGGTTTTCTTTTACTGTTGTCCACAGTTCTGAGTCTGTTGTGGACAAGATGTCACAGATTTTTTTTTTCTGTCTGCATGAGAGGAATAAGCCACGCCCCCTCATCTCATCCAGCTGAGTACACAGCTCCTAACCTTCCCTCCCCCCTGCTCTGTATTCTGAGGACACAGGTCTGCACAGGAGAAGAACCTCACAGAGAAGATAAGTGTTATCTGAAGGGGAGGATGAGAAGGTGCACGGGCTGGGGATGTATGGACTGCAGGGGAATAAATCTCATACTGGGAATGATCTCTATATGTGAAGGGGGGGGGGGACTCCTAAATGACACATGCTGGGAGTTCTAGTCCCTGTTATGTGTGTATGCTAGTGTTTACAAACCAGTGTGCCTCCAGCTGTTGCAAAACTACAACTCCCAGCATGCCCTGACAGACTTTGGGCATGCTGGGAGTTGTAGATTTGCAACAGCTGGAGGTTCACTGGTTGGGAAACACTGTTCTAGCCTATTCAGCATACACATCATGTTACACCAGTGTTTCCCAACCAGTGTGCCTCCAGCTGTTGCAAAACTACAACTCCTAGCATGCCCAAAGGCTGTCAGGGCATGCTGGGAGTTGTAGTTTTGCAAAGCCTGGAGGCACCCTGGTTGGGAAATGATTGTGTATGCCCTACAGAGGTGTTGTGAACTACAACCCCCAGGAGACTACAGAGGCAGCATGCTGGTGTTATACCACAGACTGAAGACTCCTGAATGACACATGCTGGGAGTTGTAGTCCCTTTTGTGTGTGTATGCCAGTGCATCCCAACCAAGGCTGATTATATTAGTGTGCTGTGTATAAAGGGGGCTGACCCGGGGAAATAGTAGGATGGGTAAAGGGCGGAACAAACAAGCAAACAAAAAAAAAGGAGCCGCCCCAAACCAGCAAGGCATGTGGCATGCTGGGATTTGTAGTTTTCAGCACAGCAAGAAACAGGAAATAGAAGCAGAGATAGGAAAACAAAGTGGGGGATAAAAAGACAACAAAGAACGGAAATAGAGTAGGCTAAACAACAAGAATAGAAATGAAACAAAACAAATAGGGTAAGTCAAAAACAGAAAAACACGTTGACCACCGGAGTACCCCTTTAACTACATTACAGGTAAAGTGAGCAGATTACATGTTAAAATACTACAGGCATCATAGGTAGGGATGAGTAAATAAATTTGGAATTAATCTAATTCATTCATTATTTAAAAAACAAGATTTGGATTTGTTCAGATCCACATATTTTGTTATTTGCCTTGGGATTTATAGTAAGCTGGGCCCTTACTGGGAGAATACACAGGATGCATTGCACACAGGTATAAGGGGAGCAAAGGAAAAACCAGGTGCCAAGCGAGTGCTTACAAAACAGTAGATGAGTGCTATTATTACTTTTTACACGTATATGGACATTGTGGCACTAAGCACCACCTGCGACTTCGAATTATTCCTGTGTCACGATTGCTACATCAGGGGCAGTAGCGCTAGTAGGGGATGAATTGGTACAATGTCTTTGGCTATACTTCTGATATTGCATTTACTGTTATTACTTTGAATGCCAAGCATGAGCCGGTGCTTGGGTTTGTCACTGTTAAAAATCAAATGCCAATGGCATAGAGTGGCAAAGAATTGTGAATAGGCTACAACAGGTAACATTGTCATCGTACTGGGGCAGTTGCAGTTCAGCTTAAGAACTGCAGCATTTAAAACAAAAAAGGCCTGGAAGCCTGAGCAAAAAGGAAAAGAAAATAAGAAAAAAAGGAAGTTTTAAATTTTTTCCCTTTTTTTTCCTTTTTGTTTTTTAACTACCTACTTCAATAAAAATTGTATAGCAGTACATAAGGGACAGGGTATAAGCATGCATGCAGCATGTAATGTGCACTTTAGATATGACATGGTTAAGAAGAGGGTGGGCATGAATGACACCCTGAAAGTGTCTGTGGATGCCCATGCATGTGTGTAGGGCCTATATTTGATTGTGAGTTAAGATATATATATATATATATATATATATATATATATATATATATATATTATTTTTTTTATTTTTTGTGATGTGGTCTGGCCTTGTGATGCTGGGGGAGTGCATTGTAAGGTACACATAGAATATGCTAGGCAGCCCACCTGATCGAATAGTATAGGCGTCACTATTTGTAAGCCAGCATGCTGGACTGCACTTTATCATGTTAGGGGCACCCTGTATATGCCTTATCTGTGTGCAACTATAATACTAAGCAGCTACCCCCCTCATGAATAGTAGGCATGTGCAACCTCCCCTTATATAGTATGGTGGATGATCTACATCATAATAGAAATAGGTGCCTAACCTGCCCTTGTATCCATAACCAGTAAGTTGGCCTTTTGTTTTGTGATTTCCTATATTTGATTTGGTTCACATTGTAAGTACTGCCACTGTCAATGTGCTAAATAACAACTTAGCGGTATAACAAACTAATGTAACTTTTGTCAAAATAGTTTTCTTATCTAGGAGGGTTATGATTTCCCCTAGTGATGAACAATAAACAAGAGAATGCTTTACCACTTTGACTAGGTACAATTCTGAAAAGTTCAGTGGGCACTGACAGATCCAAAAACTTTTTATATGTTGTTACTGATGAAAATTAAAGACCTTTTGTAATAAGGTTTGTTTAAAAATGTTGAATATTTAAAGGGGTAATCCCCTGGGAAAAAAATGTTTTTTAATCAACTGGTGCCAGAAATTTAACCCCTTAAGGACCCGGGCTTTTTCCGTTTTTTCATTTTCAATTTTTCCTCCTTAACTTTAAAAAATCATAATTCTTAAAAATTTTCACCTAAAATTATATATAATGGCTTAATTTTTGCGTCACTAATTCTACTTTGTAATGACATTAGTCGTTTTACCCAAAAATCTACGGTGAAACGGGAAAAAAAAATCAATGTGCGACAAAATTGATGAAAAAACACTATTTTGTAAGTTTTGGGGGCTTTTGTTTTGACGCAGTACATTTTTTGTCAAAAATGATACCTTATCTTTATTCTGTAGGTCCATACGGTTAAAATGATACCCTACTTGTATAGGTTTGAATTTGTATCACTTCCGAAAAAAATCATGAATACATGCAGGAAAATTTATACGTTTAAAATGGTAATCTTTTGACCCCTATAACTTTTTTATTTTTCTGTGTTCAGGGCACCTTGAGGACTCATTTTTTGTGCCGTCCTCTGAAGTTTTTAACGGTACCATTTTTGTTCTGATCAGACTTTTTGATCACTTTTTATTCACTTTTTTGTGGTATAAAAAGTGATCAAAAATGCGCTATTTTTGACTTTGGAATTTTTTTGCGCGTACGCCATTGAACAAGTTGTTTAAAAAGTGGTATATTTTTATAATTCGGACATTTCCGCACGCGTCGATACCACATATATTTATTTTTATTATTATTTACATAATGTTTTTTTATTTTTGGAAATGCCGGGTGATTCAAACTTTTATTAGGGGAAGGGATAATTGAAAGGGTTAATCATTTTTTTACACTTTTCTTATGCAATATTATAGCTCCTATAGGGGGCTATAACATTGCATGTACTGATCTTTTACACTGATTGATCCATCTCCATAGGAATGGATCAATCAGTGTTTTCGGCGATTGAATGCTCAAGCATGGATCTCAGGCTTAAAGCATTCATTCGGCGATCGGACAGCACAGGAGAAGGTAAGAAGACCTCCTCCTGTGCTAAAGCTGTTCAGGATGCCGCGATTATACCGCGGCGATCCCGAACAGCTCCCTGAGCTAGCCGGGCACTTTTACTTTTGTTTTTAGCCGCGCGGCTCAGCTTTGAGCGCGCGGCTAAAGGGTTAATAGCGCGAGGCACAGCGATCAGTGCCGCGCGCTATTAGAGGCGGGTCCCGGCTTCACTATGACGCCTGGCCCGCCGCGATATGGTGCGGGGTCACCGTGTGACCCCGTGTTATATCGCAGGATCGGGACTCATGACGTACGCATACGTCATGGGTCCTTAAGAGGTTAAACAGATTTATAAATTACTTATATTAAAAAACATTAATCCTTTCAGTACTTATCAGCTGCTGTATGCTCCACAGTCGGTTATTTTTGAATTTCCTTTCTGTCTGACCACAGTGCTCTCCTGTGACACCTCTGTCAATTTTAGGAACTGTATGGAGATCCAAAATCAGTATGTAAACAGACTCTTTTCAAATTCTAAAATATTCCCTACTCTCTCTGTGAGACTGTTGGCATGCATATGGTAAAACAGTGCTTAGTGAGGTAAATACTAGATCAAGATCTACTGATAGATCTCCAACAGGTCCTGAGTACCAATGCATTAGTTCAGCTATCAGGCTGCTTCACCAAACTCAAAGGTCAGCAAAGGGTATTTTCTTAGACACAAAATTAGTACCAATGTGTCTTATTAAGTAGTAGAAAGCAGAAAATCCAATCGGCACTGCCGGGGTCTTAATGATTTCACCTGGTGTAACGATAGTGTGTCCAGCGTAACACCAACCTTATGATATGACATCAGACTTGCCAATGCTCTGTGGTCTATAGTACGAAGCAATGTCAGACACGGTCCAAAGCAGGTTAGAAAGATTGACGGCACTAAGAGCTGATGAAGTTCATACATTATTCCCAGTCACAAGGCATAAGAACAGCATCTGTAGGGGGGAAGTGATTGGACAACGTCCATTTCACAGCAGCTGCGACCAGGGCCAGTTGAAGCAGCAGCCGCTGCGAAACGGACATTGTCCCATCACTTCCCCCCTACTGATGCTGTTCTTATGCCTTGTGACTGGGAATAAAGTTTGAACTTCATCAGCTCTCGAGTGCCGTGAGTCTTTCTAACCAGCTTTGGACCGTGTCTTATTAAGAAATTTTTTAACTTGGTTTGAAGCAGCACCCATTAAATAAAACAGTGTGAATAATTGCAATTCACAAAGGAGGTAATGCGGCACTGCGTGAGTGTGCTGGATTAGGAATGGCAGGTGGGAGTTGGTGTAGCTGTAATGCCTCTGGTGGTGCTCAGATACTATAATAAGCAAAGTTCATAATATCCGTGAAGAGAAATGAAAATATCGGCACTCACCAGTGTGGCTGCAGGGTCTTCTTTATTGAGACATACTCACATGCGGGGTACAGAAGAGAGGGGAGTGGGGGGACAAGTGGTGGCGACCGAGCTCTAGTTTCGCACACTTGGTGTGCTTCGTCCGGCCATGACCCATACTGCCTGTGACTGCCTTATATACAAGTGAACCTGGTGCTTCACCTATCACGCACCTGAACCTCTCCCACATGATCAGGTGACGTGGTAGGGGGGAGGTGTGTTAAAAGCAAAGATAGTTAGAAGCATGCTGAGAGCTCCGTTTTGTCGTTTAACCCTATGTTGCCTGTGGCATTAGTTTTAATGATCCATAGTGTCTCCACTCGTAATAATTTCGATTCTATTCGTTCATACTTATTACATGACACTTTTTCTAATCCCAAAAAACGTAGTACATCAGGGTTATTATTATGGGCTTCTCTTACGTGGGCACACTATTACCTTCTGAATTATTACATTTAGTGTCTGCCTCATCATGATTTCCTATCCTTGCTATATTGTAAGACCAATACTCTACAATAGACTTATATGAAAATATTAGGAGATAAATTCACTTTTGGACAACCTCCTTAAAGGGGTACTCCGGTGCTCCAGCATTCTTAACATTTTGTTCAGAACGCTTGGAGCTGGAGGCCATGATCGTGACATCACGGCCACGCCCCTTTTGGAGTCACGTCACATCCCCTCCATTAATATCTATGGGAAGGGGCGTGTCAGCTGACATGCCCTCTCCCTTAGACATGGAGGGAGGGGGCGTGGTGTGACGTCATGAGGGGCGTGACACTGATGTCACGACCAATGCCGCAGGAACCCGCCATTTGCAGCGGGATCCCTGCGATCAGGCATCCTATCCCCTATTCTTTGAATAGGGGATAAGATGTTTAGCAGCGGAGTGCTCCTTTAAGAAACAAACTCAGACTTGTTGACTAGACTTGTTTGGCTTTTCTGGTTGAGACGCCTAATTTCTTCCTGCAGCTGTAATAGAATTGAGTGTTCCATGCACTGTGAAAACTGGTTGACCACAGGAGACAATGCCTTTAGGGTTTATAAACTGTGTCATGTAACTGGAGTATAAAAATAGATCTTATTTATTTGTAAACTGAAGAAAAGGACAGGCGTCATTCACTCACCGCTTGGGATCTGGTCATACGACTCCCATCTCGGTTCACTCCTCCGGCGGGGATATCAGGACGACGTGGGGCGCTCAGAGGCAACTGCCGACGGTTTCACGCATATCAATGCGCTTCGTGCCTTCATATGATTGCCACAGATTAAGAAATTCCAGGCTTTTTCCTCCAAAGACACTCGTGAATGCCATATTCATGGCATTCACATTCAGGTAGGCTACAAAACTGTTAAAGGTCTCTTGCGTTTTGGAGGTACATGGATGACATACTAATTGTATGGGATGGGTTGCAAGAGACCTTTAACAGTTTTGTAGCCTACCTGATTGTGAATGCCATGAATATGGCATTCACGAGTGTCTATGGAGGAAACAGCCGGGAATTTCTTGATCTGTGGTTATTTATAGAGGACAACCAGCTGAGAGCCCAAGGTTTTAGAAAAGAAGTGACAAAAAATGCCCTCCTGCATTATAGGAGTTCCCATCCTATAAGTGTAAAAAATGCAATTCCATACAGTCAATTATTGCGCTTGAAGGAAATAACAGCAAAGATTTGGATTATGAGACCAAGTCGAAGATCTATTAATGAGATTTAGACAACGACAGTATCCAAACCATGTCCTATCGAGAGCATATGCAAGGGCTGCCTCTAAAGATCGAGCGACTTTATTGTAGAGAAGGAAACATGTGGTTACCAAGGACAATAACACTCTGAAAAGGTTTGTTTTTGCTTTTAAGAACAGTCCTTTAAATAGTACAATTAAATCAGCAATCTTGAAAAATTGGCATTTATTATCAACCGATTCCGATATTGCATCCAGTGTCCAAAAGAGACCCATAGTGACGTTTAGAAAAAACATCACTATTGCAGACCATCTGAAAAAACTGAGTACTAAGAAGAAAATTTACTCTAATACATCTTGGCTCTCTTCAAAGTCCCTGAAAGGAAACAAGAAATGGGGGTTTTGCCCTCAATGTCCTCTCAACATTAATACTCCAGTAGGCAACTTGGGAGGCTTTAATTACACAGTAAAAAGTCTCATAACATGTCGCAGCACCTTCGTTGTCTACTTCATGATTTGTAGTTGTAAACGCTTTTATGTGGGTAAAACAGAAAGACAATTGCGTCTTAGGATAAGGGAACTATCTGAAAGGGAGGGGGCTCCCCAAGATTTGTTAATCATATGCAGACATACCATAACAATGACTGTAGCTCACTGAGGTTTGGAGGGTTGGAATTAACCCCACACGACCCAAATGGAGGAGATAGGCGCAAAACATTATTGCAGGGTGAAGCCCGCTGGATCCTTCGCTTAGAAGCACAGGAACCGTTAGGGTTAAATGATCGGCAGGATCTTTCCCCCTTTTTATAATTTTCTAAATTGTTAAGCCTTACATAGGTAGTTTGTAGTATTGATATACTTACCAGTAAGATGCCTCCTCACGTATTTTGCATGCGGTATGAAGGTTTTTTACTTTTGCATGCATAAGCTCCGGTGTGAGCTCACATATGGTCACATGACCTTTACTTGCACTATTTCTTCCCCACAGAGCGATGATGGAAAAGAGGCCGGATGAAGTGCATTGATATGCGTGAAACCGCCTGCAGTCGCCTCTGAGCAACCCACGTCGTCCTGATATCCCCGCCGGAGGAGCGAACCGAGATGGGAGTCATATGACCAGATCCTAAGCGGTGAGTGCAGGACGCCTGTCCTTTTCTTCAGTTTACAATTTACTGATATCTGTTTATTGTCCTAGTACCGCCGTGCAGGGTTATACCTGGTTTCCTGCCTAGAGTGAGTATTTTCCATCTCGTGGTTGTGAGGGCTAGAAGTTCCGGTGCCACTGTTTTGTTTTCTTCTTGGTTAGATCTTATTTAATGAATGGGGTATTACTGTGCATATTAAGACACTTAAATGTTCTTGATTTTTTTCTTCTTATGATTCGTAGAACTTCCCATTGCTATAAATGTTCAAAATTTCAATTATAGCTATCATAACACAATAACATCATTTCAATAAGGGTAAAAAGAATAGAAACACTTTAAACATTTTGATAAACTGGAGCTGACTTTATAAACAAACTGTCCCTTTTCTTACCATAGAGAAAAAAAATGTATGAATGCCAGCATCCCTGAGGAAAAGAACAGATAGCACATTGGTATGCCAAGGTATATTGTGCCCACAGACAAACAAAGCTCTGCTGGAATAACTTGCTTTCTTACATCTGTTTAGAGGGTGCTGAAGATATTTCATCGGGAAAATGTTGCTGTTTAGAGACTCGAATGAAACTGACTTCTTTGTATGTGGTGCGTAGATTTGAATGACTAAATGCATTCAATTGCATATAGTCAAAAGGTAAAAAAAAATAATAAGAAAAATAAAAACATGGATAAAGTTAAAGCCTAAAATTGGTTTTACAATTCTGTATGATATATGGATATAGGATTTCACTAGTCATTGTATTTCTGTATGATATATGGATATAGGATTACACTAGTCGTTGTATTTTTTTATTTTTTTTACATCTGATCAAAACTAATTTTGCAGCTGATGCATAAAAAGTCAGTTTAAATTAGTTTTTCAATCAGTTTTTTTTTTATGCAAGAATATATTTTATTTATTTGAACCTGTAAAAAACTGATTCCGATTTCCTGATTGAACCGGTCTGATACAAATGTGGAACATGGCGCAGTCCTGCAGTAGTCTAACATAGAAGTGAATGGAATCAAAAGATTTATTTCTTTTTACTTCAGTCAAAATGCATGTCAGTAAACAAAATGCATATATATATATATATATATATATATATATATATATATATATATATCATGTTCTACTGAGATAGCCTAAAAAATAAATGTGTTTTCTTTTCCAATTGTCCTTTTATATACATTGATCTATGATCCCGTCCTATGGTGCTAAAGGATCAATGCAGGACATGAGAATTTCATTAGAACTCTGTATTCTTTTTCAGGACTAAGTACTGAGGTAAATCACCACAGCGTATTCATTCCCTGCATGATAGCACCAATTGATCACTGTACATACATAAACCATGCTTAAAGATTGTATCATTTTACGGCCTCTAATGTATTTTGAATCACTCTCTTACCTAAAGTGAAAGTAGAAGTACAGTATTCTTTATTTCTCTTTGAATAAAATGGAAAAATGAATAGGGCAAAACTATCATTAGTGCTCAGCAGAAAAATATACAGCGTGTATATGCATAAGCAGCTTGTTATTTGCATTAGGCTTATTAAGTGTAGTCTGAACACCTCATAACAATAATCATAACAATAATCAGTAGTCTATACATACACAAATAGCCATTGCATTATATATATAATCTATCTTTCTATCTTTCCATTTATCATCTGCGTATCTATTTATTTTTCTCATATACAGTATATCTATGTGTCCACCTGCCATATATATATATATATATATATATATATATATATATATATATCTACATATATATATATATATATATATATATATCTCATATGTCTGTCTGTTCATCTTATAAATGCTCACACATATATAAGTTTGTCTGTCCATCTGCTTGCTCTTTTGCTCTTTCTCTCTATCTGTGTATTTATCTGTCTATCGCTCTTATCAGTCTATTAGTTTATCTAGTATATTTTTGTCTATTTCTCTAAAATCAACGTATCTATCCACCTATCTATCTTTCTTTTCTATCCGTTGGTATCTAATTTATTTTTGTCTAATACCAGTTAATCTGTCTATCTTTTTCATGTCTATCACACCTTCATTTGTTTGTCTGCCTATCTATCATAAATCTGGCCCTTTGCTATATCTATTATCTATATCATCTTTATATGTCTGTCCATGTGCCCCAACTATCTAATCTGTCTGTCTGTCTTCCATGTCTATGCATTTGTTTGCCTGCCTGTCTGTAAATTTGTCTATCTATCATCTATCTATCTATCTATCTATCTATCTCATATCTATCTATCTATCTATCTATCTATCATCTATATTTCATCTATCTATCAATCTATCATCTATCATCTATCTATCAATCATCTATCTCATCTATCTATCTATCTATCTATCTATCTATCTATCTATATATCTCATATCTATCTATCTAGCTATCTCATATCTATCTATCTATCTCATATCTATCTATCTTATTTACTATCTATTTACTTATGTCCATCTCGCTTGTCTATCTATCTATCCATCTATCTATCTATCTATCTATCTATCTATCTATCTTGTATGTATTTCTGTCCATATCCATGGTCTGCCTGTTTATCTAACTATAATCTATCTATCGATCTATTATCTATCTATCTATCTATCTATCTCATATCTATCTCATATCTATCTATCTCATATCTATATATCCCATATCTATCTATCTATCAGTCTATCTATTATCTATCTATCTATCTTATATACTATCTATCTACTTATGTCCATCTCGCTTATCTATCTATCTCATATGTATGTATTTCTGTCCATATCCATTGTCTGCCTGTTTATCTAACTATCATCTATCTATCAATCCATTATTCTATCTCTCTATCTCATATCTATCTATCTATCTCATATCTATCTATCTCATATCTATATATCCCATATCTATCTATCTATCTATCTATCTATCTATTATCTATCTGTCTATCTATTATCTATCTATCTTATATACTATCTATCTACTTATGTCCTTCTCGCTTGTCTATCTATCTATCTATCTATCTATCTATCTATCTATGCTTGAGAAAGCCAGTGTGATGCTGCTGAAACATTGTATCTGGATATGGGAAAATAAATCCGCACTTTACTTGAACTTGAACTGGTGTGCTGCCTAAAATCGACTTTGGATATTCACTATACAGTCTGCGACTGGGACTGTCTACCTTGGCTGGCACCCATCTACTGTCTACCCCGGTGTGCTGTCTCCGTGCTTTGTTGTGTGTGTATATTTCTATCTATCTCGTATGTATGCATTTCTGTCCATATCCATTGTCTGTCTGTTTACCTAAATATCATCTATCTATCGATCTATTATCTATCTATCTATTTATTTATGTCCACCTCCCTTGTCTATCTATCTATCTCATATCTATCTATCTAGCTATCTCATATATATCTGTTATATATCTATCTATTCATTTATTTATTTAAGTTTACCTCCCTTGTCTATCTATCTATCTCATATCTATCTATCTATCTATCTATCTATCTATCTATCTATTATCTATCTATTTATTTATGTCCACCTCCCTTGTTTATCTATCTATCTATCTATGTATTTCTGTCCATATCCATTGTCTGCCTGTTTATCTAACTATCATCTATCGATCTATTATCTATCTATCTATCTATCTATCTATCTATCTTCTAGCTATCTATCTATCTCATATCTATCTATCCCATATCTATCTATCTATCTATCTATCTATTATCTATCTGTCTATCTATTATCTATCTATCTTATATACTATCTTTCTACTTATGTCCATCTCGCTTGTCCATCTATCTATCTATCTCGTATGTATGTATTTCTGTACATATCCATTGTCTGCCTGTTTACCTAACTATCATCTATCTATCGATCTATTATCTATCTATCTATTTATTTATTTAAGTCCACCTCCCTTGTCTATCTATCTATCTATCTATCTCGTATGTATATATTTCTGTACATATCCATTGACTGCCTGTTTACCTAACTATCATCTATCTATCGATCTATTATCTATCTATCTATTTATTTATTTAAGTCCACCTCCCTTGTCTCTCTATCTATCTATCTATCTCATATCTATCTATCTATCTCATATCTATCTATCTGTCTGTCTATCATCTATCTATCTATTATCTATCTATTTATTTATGTCCACCTCCCTTGTCTATCTATCTATCTATCTCATATCTTTCTTTATATCTATCTATCTATCTCATATCTATCTATTATCTATCTATCTATTCATTTATTTAAGTTCACCTCCCTTATCTATCTATCTATCTATCTATCTATCTATCTATCCATATCTATCTATCTATCTATTTATTTATGTCCACCTCCCTTGTCTATCTATCTATCTATCTATCTATCTATCCATCTATCTCATATCTATCTATCTATCTATCTATCTATCAATCATCTATCTATCTATCTATCTATCCATTACATAGCTTTCTTTCTATCCACAGAGAAATTCAGCAACAGAGTGTTGTGCCTTCTGTAGGAGAATACAATCTGGGTAAATCTGATTTCGTTCTCCCCCTAGATTGGGGACGGCAAGCTGAGTGAGCTGATAACATCAACCATTTTAGTGTACTTGCTGTGTAAGAATAAAGAGGCAGTAATAGAAAGGGTGCTACCCTGGAGCAGGTTCAAGCTTGATATAGAAAGGGAGTCAAAGGCTCTCCTGAGAGCTGCTGTTTAAAGTTCACACTGCTTGCTGTGAAAAAAGCATCTTAAAATCCCATTCTGACAAAACTATAAGGAAAGTTCAGGCGTCAGGGCACTCACGGTAGGAAACTGATCAAATGTGTAGCATAATGAAATTTTCAGCAGAAATATCCTCCTTCTTATTTGAAAAGACAAATTATTAGCATTTTTAAACAATTTCAATATGTTTAATGACTCAAGTTTAAGCTCAAACTGTTCCGCTTACTGAATAAACTGCTAGGTCTGTAAACAGGAATCTTAAGTTACCCCAAGAGTACACTCATTTTAAATTTTACTTGAAAGCGGGATGTACGTTTATTACAATTTCAAACAAAATGCTAATGCCATTAAACAAATGAGGTTTAGGCAAATTAACTGCATTTTAATATTCTAAAAGCCTATGATATAGGACATTGTGTTACGAAACATTGGCTCGAAGTATCAGTTGCAAGTGGGATTTTCATTGCTCTGAATCTCAGGAGAATATTTGTAATTAGTATCATTTGCCTAATACTTCAGGTTAATTAGAATATTTAATTGAATAGCTGTAATCTTCAGAGATGACTATATTATGATCAAATTAGCACCATCACAGCACACGCTGATCGCTGCTGCAGCCTGGCTCACTTCTGCTAGCTATTCAGCCCTCTGGAGCGTTCAGCAACATAAGAAAAAATCTGTTTCTTACACTTTTGAATTTTAATGATCCATTTGAACTCTGCCATCAACATTTAATTATTCTAAAAAAAAAAAAAAGAAAAAAATCCCAACCATGGCTCCCATATGGCATGTTGGCAAATGTACTTGCCCACATTCAATTCTGCACCTCTCCGTTTTGTGAAAAGATTTAACATAAGCTTTTTTTTTTCCTTCTAAGCAGGACCTTTCATCGTGTTTGCAAATACAGACCATGTGAAGCTTCATGGAGAGGTTCCTAGGATACCATTGAAGTGCTATTAGGAACACATGAATTGACTTTCAAAATGTTCCATTGGGTCTAATCCGGTAATGTGGTACAGGACTACTCTGCAATATTGTTTTTTTTAAGCAATTTAATGCCTTTCTAAATATAGTATACTTTTTTTTAAATTGTTATTGAAAGTGAATTTTGTCCATTGACGTTATGGTGTTCATAGGATGCATCCAAATGGCTTACAAGTAGAGATCCCATAAGGACTACCACATATTTAGCTATGAGAAAAATGAGGGCCAAAGCCAAATGGCTGTTGCTGACCAAGAATAGGAGAAGAAAAAACAGAGTGCATGCATTCTATTTTCTTCATTAAAGTCTATGGGAGGTACAGAGGGGTGAGGTATGAGGGAACATCTTGTTTTCCTGAATCCTACTGGAGAAGGAGACTTTATGCGAGAAGAAAAATAATTTTGCCCATTCATCTTTATCTAAGAGCCGAGGAACGTGCTCTCAAATCACCCAAAGTGCAAGAAAAAGTGCAAACATGTTACACAAAAAAAGTGCACAGAGGATGCGGTCTATCGCAAGCCCTTCTCCAATAGGAAAGAGGCCCCCCAACAAACCTTACCGTTCGCCTCCGGAACAAAGGGTACCTGCAATGTTCCAGGTTTGATGTCCCTTTTTGCCAAGGCTAAGGGACCACAAATGCTCCCAGCATCCCCCTTGGCGTTAGCCAAGGTTTCTGCCCGCAGAGCCGATAACGGTAGGTACCCTGCCAGATCAGGAGTACCCGGGGTGTTTGCAGGGAGGTGTGGAACCTAATGGTCACACACACCTCCCCTAGACCGCCAGGAGGGACACCCAGAAGGGCTATCACATCCTGACAAATCCTGTGGACACACAACACGCAAAAAGTGACACAGTGAGACAAAAAGGAAATAAATAAGTGAATGTGTGCAGATATACTGCCCGGACATCCGGTCACCCATTCCTCAGAAGAGATATCACAGCCAAGTTCCTTCGTCCATTTGGAAAGAAACAGGATCTCAGAACTGGACAGAGAGTTCAGTAGGAGATCATATATCAAGGAGACCTTTTTGGAGGGAGGGGTCATGGACGTACAGAGTACATATTTCTAATCTATTTGTCAATGGGACGGTGCATATGTCAGTGGCAAATTATCCTTACAAATTAGTAACTAAAATTGCCCTATTTGGACCCCTTTAACTTTTTAATTTTTTGTACATGGGGCTGTTTGATGTCTCATTTTTTTTGTGCATTGATCCGTAGTTTCTATCGGTACCACTTTTGCATCAATTTATCAATTTTGATCACCTTTTATTCCATTTTCTTTCTAAGATGTGGTTTGGCCAAAATGTAGAAATTTTTTTTACAGTATAGGATCTTCATATTTTATTGGTTCGGACATTTCCGCATACAGCAATATCAAATATGTAAGTTTTTAAAATTATATTTTGATATATTTTCTTTTTGCAAAATGAGAAAAGGGGTGATTTTAATTTGTATTGGGAGAGGGGCTTATTTTTATTTTACCTACTTTACATTTTTTAAGTCCCTAAAAGACTATTAATGGGGTTCGCCGATGGAAAACTATTTTTTTTTTAAACAACTGGTGCCAGAAATGTAAACATTTTTGTAAATTACTTTTATTTAAAATCTTAAGTCTTCCAGTACTTATCAGCTGCTGTATGCGCCAGAGGAAGCTGAGTAATTATTTTGGGTCTGACCACAGTGCTCTCTGCTGACAACTCTGTCCGTGTCATGAACTTTCCAGGGTACCAGCAAATCCCCATAGCAAACCTATCCTGCTGTGGACAGTTCCTAACATGGACAGAGGTGTCAGCCGATATCACTGTGGTCAGACAGAAAATAACTGCTCAACTTCTTCTGTAGCATATAGCAGCTGATAAGTACTGGAAGGATTAAGATTTTTAAATAGAAGTCATTTACAAATCTGTTTAACTTTTTGATACCAGTTGATTTAAAAAAATGTGTTTTCCACTGGAGTACCCCTTTAATAATATTGACAATGACATCAAAGGCCATCCACAACATACCCCTTCATAGATCTCTGCCTTCCTTTCTGTTATCCTACTGTCTGCTCCTCCTGTTCCCTATATATTTATACACCTTATCTCTACTTCCAATTAATCTCCCAAAATCATTTTCCATAAAATGAAACGCTTGTTCGCTACTTTTCTTTGGAAGCAGGGCAAGTCTCATCTGGCATGTTCCTTATGGATTTGCAGACAATAGTTGGATAGCCTTTGCCTATCAGATACAGAGTTGTTCTATAAAGCTGCATACTTAAATTGTTTGTGGGAATTGGTTACGAGCAGAGGACTTTTGCAAGGCTCAGACTTAGATATCAATCAATTGGGAGACAAGAACTTTAGTCTCCTTTGGCTTTCACGCAAGAATGAGGTGGCTGCCCTACACAGCCCATTATTAAAAGGAACCTCGTTGGTTAAACTTGAGTTCTCTAATGCTAAACAGTGGGTTACTTACCAGATGGTACAAAACTCCAGAAGCTCTCTTCCGTTTCGATCTGCTCGATATGCAATGATGCTGTGGGCACATTTGAGCATATATGGTGGTTTTGCCGCATTATCCAACCTTCTTGGAAAGATGTGGAGGATATTATAAATTTGGTATTTGGAAGCACCATTTCTCTCTCTATGGGCCTTATTGCACTAGCCCTTCCGACTTCATCACTGAAACCCTCCACCAAATATTTACCCAGTCGTATGTTAGCTGCCGCTAAGACACTCATCCCACTACTGTTGTGGCAGGCGACTCTACCCATCAAAACCAAATGGATAGAGAAACTAAACCAGATTTGTAGGATGGAGGAATGAACTAACTAGCATTCTCTATCTCATGATAATTTTGTGAATCTGTGGGGACTGTGGATAGCTCATAATCAAACCACTGCAACTCAGTGTGCTGATGCCGGCCTATCTCACTCTCAGTTTTAATCTTAGAAATGTGACTTCTAAATTACCATGACAGATTCCCTAATGCTTACAGTGGATTGCCAATATTACTGAGGAGTGCTATGCCATTGTAGAGCACTGAACAGTAATAGCAATCAAATGATTGCTTATAAAGTGAAAAACACATTTTTTTTTATATCAACTGGTGCCAAAAAGTTAAACAGATTTGTAAATTACTTCTATTTGAAAATCTTAATCCTTCCAGTACTTATCAGCTTCTATATGCTACAAAGGAAGCTGGGAAGTTCTGTTATGTTTGACCACAGTGATATCTGCTGACACTTCTGTCCATGTCAGGAACTGTCCAGAGCAGGATAGTTTTGCTATGGGGATTTGCTTGTACTGTGGACAGTTCCTGACAGGAACTGAGGTGTCAGCAGAGAACACTGTGGTCACTCAGCTACTTAGCTCCCTCTGGAGCATACAGCAGCTGATAAGTACAGGAAGACTTAAGATTTTTAAATCAAAGAGATAACACATCCTAGATCTGAATAAATGAACTAATGGTATGAAATACTTTCGTTTTTACATAGTTGAATGTGCTGACTGCAAAATCACACAAAAATTATCAATGGAAATCAAATTTATCAACCCATGGAGTTTTATATGGATATGGAGTTACTCTCAAAATCAAAGTGGAAAACCACACTACAGGTTGATCAAATTTGATGTAATGTCCTTAAAACAAGTCAAAATGAGGCTCAGTAGTGTGTGTGGCCTCCACGTGCCAGTATAACCAACCTACAACACCTGGGCATGCTCCTGACGAGGTGGTGGATGGTTTCCTGAGGAATGTCCTCCCAGACCTGGAATAAAGCATTCGCCAACTCCTGGACAGTCTGTTGGTGGATGAAGCAAGACATAATGTCCCAGATGTGGTCAATCGGATTCAGGTCTGGGCAGTGGGTGGGCCAGTCCAAAGCATTAATGCCTTCCTCTTGCAGGAACTGCTGACACACTCCAGCCACATGAGGTCTAGCATAATCTTTCATTAGGAGGAACCCAGGGCCAACCGCACCATGGTCTCACAAGGGGTCTGAGGATCTCATCTCGGTACCTAATGGCAGTCAGGCTACCTCTGGCAAGCACATGGAGGGCTGTGCGGCCCCCCAAAGAAATGCCACCCCACATCATTACTGACCCACCACCAAACCGGTCATGCTGGAGGATGTTGCAGACAGCAGAACGTTCTCCATGGCGGCTCCAGACTCTGTCATGTCTGTCACGTGTGCTCAGTATGAACCTGCTTTCATCTGTGAAGAGCACAGGGCGCCAGTGGCGATTTTACCAATCTTGGTGTTCTCTGGCAAATGCCAAACGTCCTGCACGGTGTTGAACTGTAAGCACAACCCCCACCTGTGGATGTTGGGCCCTCATACCACCCTCATGGAGTCTGTTTCTGACCATTTGAGTGGACACATGCACATTTGTAGCATGCTGGAGGTCATTTTGCAGGGCTCTGACAGTGCTCCTCCTGCTCCTCCTTGCACAAAAGCGGAGGTAGCGGTCCCACTGCTGGGTTGTCGCCCTCCTACGGCCTCCTCCACCTCTTCAGATGTACTGGCCTGTCTTCTGGTAGTGCCTCCATGCTCTGGACACTATGCTGACCGACACAGCAAACTTTCTTGCCACAGCTCGCATTGATGTGCCATCCTGAATGAGCTGTACTACCTGAGACACTTGTGTGGGTTGTAGACTCTGTCTCATGCTACCACTAGAGTGAAAGCACCGCCAACATTCAAAAGGGACCAAACATCAGCCAGGAAGCATAGGAACTGAGAAGTGGTCTGTGGTCACCACCTGCAGAACCACTCCTTTATTGGGGTGTCTTGCTAATTGTCTATAATTTCCACCTGTTGTCCGTTCCATTTGCACAACATCATGTGAAATTGATTGTCAATCAGTGTTGCTTCCTGAGTGGACAGTGTGATTTCACAGAAGTGTGATTGACTTGGAGTTACATTGTGTTGTTTAAGTGTTCCCTTTATTCTTTTGAGCAGTGTATACATGCACCTATTTCGATAACAGTCACACCTCGGTCTGGAGCTCCACCAAACTCCTGTTAGCAATTCATCAAATTTCCAAGGGCTGAAGTGGTTTTATGTGGCGTTTTTATTCTCATTTTCATTTTCTCTCGAAGCAATATGTAGTAAACTGGTCAGGATCTGATGCTACGTTTTAGGGCCCATCCCCTTATTCAGTAGTCTTAGCTTGAAATAAGGGAAGGAATATGAAAATTCAGGAAAGAGCACATATGAGAAGGTTTTTGAATAAAACATGGCAGCAATTGGTATGGGTTTTTAATTGTACCCTGTCCATCAGACAACACATTCAAGGACAAATAAGTCCAGCACAGGTGTAATGCAATCTGGCACTGCTCCAATCAGGTACGTTTCAACACTTCCCTCTACTGGTATGATGTCCTAATCCTGCAGTAGTGTGTGGTGCTGACATACAAACTGGCAAGTCCATAGGATGCAGCAAATAGAAGAAATGATGTCGCACTCACCGATACTGCAAACTTCTTTGTTTATTTTCGGCTACTCACATATAGGGAACAGAAATAGACAATGTCTATTTCTGTTCCCTACATGTCAGTAACCAAAAATAAAGAACAAAGTTTGCAGTATCGGTGAGTGTGATATCATTTATTTTATTTGCTACATTCAAGGACATGCTTAGGTAATGGACTTACTGTGGAAAGTGTGGGGCATAACCAGAGAGTAGGAGGAGTTGACCAGTTGCCCCTAGCAACCAATCAGATTGCTTCTTATATTTTTAGAGGCCTTTTTTTTTTTTTAAATGAGATTGATTGTGAGGTATTAGTAAGTCCTAGAGATGGCCTAGTATTTTTACTAGCAAGGGGCAAGAAGATTTGTAAGAAGAGGCTTCTTTTATACTATGTAGAGAATAGAAGATAAGCCAGAAATAAGAGTACAATGTCATGCTGTGGACAGTTAAAGTGAACATGTCATCAGAAAAGCGCCTTTTGATAAAATACTTTTTTTTGTTGTGCTTTTCTTTTTCTTTTTTTTTTCCCATGGCCCCACCAAGAACAAAAAATAAAAAGTTCAGCTCTTTGCACAACTCCCATTAAAATGAAATTTGCATAACTTTCCTGTTACGGCTGATGTCAGCTTTCCCAGTGACCCTGGCAGCCACATATAGGCTAGGAAGGTAAATTGACAAAATTGGACAATCATGTGCAGAGAATAAAACAAAAAATCTACAATCTGAATATAAAACTAAAATGGAAAAAATATGTATCAGTATATGGCTACAATTAGTAAAAAAAAAAAAAAAATAGTGACTGCCACAGTCCCCTCTGTTATTGCCTGCCACAGCTTCCTCTATTATTGTCTGTCACAGTGCCCTCTATTATTACCTTCCACAGTGCCCTCTATTATTACCTTCCACAGTGCCCTCTATTATTAACTGCAACCGTTCTATTATTGCCTGCCACAGCCACCTCTATTATTTCCTGTCACATTGTCCTCTATTATGTTTTGCCCCAGTGCTCTCTATTATTGCCTGACACAGCCCCCTCTATTAGTGCCTGCTACAATGCCCTTTATTATGAATTGCCACAGCTCCCTTTTTGATTTCCTTGCCCAGTCTCCTCTATTATTGCCTGCCATAGCCCCTTTATTATTCATTATTACTTCCCTCTTCTGTCATTGCTTGCCACAGTCCCATCCATTATAACTTGCCACAGTATCCTCTATGATTGCCTGCCACAGTTCCCTCTACTATTACTTGCCACAACCTCCTCCATTATTGCCTTCCATGGTCTCCTCCAATATTACTTGCAACTGTTCCATTTATAATTGCTTGTCACAATCCCCTCCATTTTTACCTGACATTGTCCCTCCCATTGAAAGCTACCATAGTCCCCTTCCATTATTACCTGACACAGTCCCCTCCACAATTGCCTATCACAGTCCCCTCTATAATCAACTGCCCACAGTCCCCTCCTTTATTGCCTGCTACAGTCCTCTCTATTATGACATGCCACAGTCCTCTCTATTATTAATTACCATAGTTCACTCTATTTCTACCTGCCACTGTCCCCTTTCAAGGTGCCCGCCACAGTCCCCTCTATTATTACATGTCACACTCCCCTCCATTATTGCCGGCCATTGTTCCCTCTATTATTACTTGTAACAGTTCTCTTTATAATTGCTTGACACAACCCCTCCATTTTTACCTGCCACAGTTCTTCCCATTAAAAACTGCCATAGTCTCTTCCATTACTACATGCCACAGTCCCCTCCATTATTGCCTATTACTTTTCCATCCATTGGTGTCTGCACTGTCCCCTTCAATACTAGCTGCCACAGACCCCTCTTTTGTTGCCTTCCACTGTTCTCCCTTTAATTACCTGTTACTGTTCATTTGATGTATGTCTTCACAGAGGAAGAGGTTCTACGTTTGCTGTCCAAAGTGAAAACAAATAAATCACAGGGGCCTGATGGGATACACCCAAAATTATTAAAAGAGCTTAGTGATGAGCTAGCAAAACCGTTAACAGATTTATTTAACCAATCAATGGTAACAGGAGTCGTCCCAGAAGATTGGAAATTAGCAAATGTTGTGCCCATTCACAATAAAGGTAGTAGGGAGGAATCAAGCAACTATAGGCCAGTTAGTCTGACATCAATAGTGGGCAAATTAATGGAAACCCTACTGAAGGATAGGATTGTGGAACATCTAAAATCCCATGGATTGCAAGACGAAAAACAACATGGGTTTACTTCAGGGAGATCATGTCAAACAAATCTTATTGATTTTTTTTGACTGGGTAACTAAAATAATAGATGGCGGAGGGGCAGACGACATCACATATCTAGATTTTAGTAAGGCTTTTGATACTGTCCCACATAGAAGACTTATCAATAAACTACAGTCATTGAGCTTGGACTCCCATATTGTTGAGTGGATTAGGCAGTGGCTGAGTGACAGACAACAGAGGGTTGTAGTCAATTGAGAATATTTCGAGCAAGGTCTTGTTACCAGTGGGGTACCTCAGGGACCTGTACTGGGACCAATAAAGTTTAATATCTTCATTAGTGATATCGCAAAAGGTCTCAATGATAAGGTGTGTCTTTTTGCTGATGACACAAAGATATGTAACAGGGTTGATGTTCCTGGAGGGAAACGCCAAATGGAAAAGGATTTAGGAAAGCTAGAAGAATGGTCAATTCTCTGGCAACTGAAATTTAATGTGGATAAGTGCAAGATAATGCACCTGGGGCGTAAAAACCCTCTGGCAGAATATAGAATATTTGACACCGTCCTGACCTCAGTATCTGAGGAGAGGGATTTAGGAGTAATTATTTCAGAAGACTTAAAGGTAGGAAGACAATGTAATAGAGCAGCAGGAAACGCTAGCAGAATTCTTGGATGTATAGCGAGATGTATAAGCAGTAGAAAGAGAGAAGTGCTCATGCCGCTGTACAGAACACTGGTGAGACCTCACTTGGAGTATTGTGTGCAGTACTGGAGGCCGTATCTTGAAAAGGATATAGATACTCTAGAGAGAGTTCAGAGAAGAGCTACTAAACTAGTACATGGATTGCAGGACAACATTTACCAGGAAAGGTTAAAGGACCTCAACATGTATAGCTTGGAAGAAAGAGGAGACAGAGGTGATATGATAGAAACTTTTAAATACATAAAAGGAATCAACACAGTAAAGGAGGAGAGTATATTTAAAAGAAGAAAAACTACCACAAGAGGACATAGTTTTAAATTAGAGGGGCAAAGTTTTAAAAATAATATCAGGAAATATTACTTTACTGAGAGAGTAGTAGATGCATGGAATATCCTTCCCGCAGAAGTGGTCGCTGCAAATACAGTGAAGGAGTTTAAACATGCATGGGATAAGCATAAGGTTATCCTACATATAAGATAGGGCCAGATTATTCAGATTCAGATTATTGGGCAGACTAGATGGGCCAAATGGTTCATATCTGCCAACACATTCTTTATTTCTATGTTTCTATAACACGTTAAGAACAATAGTCAATAGTATGTGAGAAATAAACATTTCTATGTCTGCAATATAGATCTCCGTAAGGAAATCAAATAACTGTGTACTGTACATTAGCAATGTCTCTCGTCTCTGGGGTCTCCCTCTGTTGCCTCTCTATGTGCTGCTGTCTCTTATCACCTCCCTAGTTACACTATAAAAAGACTCTTGAGAGATTGTTGACTCCTAAACATGTTTCTATGACTGTACGGGATCAATAAAATAATATTTTGAAAGTTTGGACATTTACACACGCGGCAATACCTAATATGTTTATTAATTCTTTTTTACACTTTCTCTGGGTAAAATAGGGAAAAATGGATGATTTACATTTATATTGGGGAAGGGGATTTTTCACATTTTTCTACTTTTTATTTCTTTACATTTGTTTTTACTTTTTTCTTACACATTAATAGGACCCATTTGATTGCTAAAACTGTTCAGTGCTATGCATAGGGCATATCACTGATCAGTGTTATCGGTGATCTTCTGCTCTGGTCTGCTCGTATACGTCCACAGGAAGTTTTTACTTTTTGAATTTCTTCTCTGTCTGACCACGCTTATCTCTGCTGACACCTCCTTTTTAGGAACTAGAAAACCTCTCCTGCTCTGGACAATTCCTGAGATGGACAGAGGTGTCAGTAGAGAGCACTGTGGTCAGACAGAAAAGAAATTCAAAAAGAAAAGAACTTCCTCTGGAACATACAGCAGCTGATAAGTATTGGAAGGATTAAAAGAGAAGCAATTTACAAACCTGTTGAACTTTCTGGCACCACTTGACTTCAAAAAAAATGTTTTCCACTGGAGTTCCCCTTTAAAAATGAGATGAAAATCAAATGGTTTTTGTAATATGCTCCTATCTGGTATAACATTCATCTACAAAAGGTAAATGAGTTGGGTAACCTTAACAATCTTACCAAAATACTAACATTTTGGATACAGATATTTGATGAAATGGCATCATGAGTACAGGTTTTAAAATGAATTGTGGTCCAAATATTGCAAATCTGTGAGACGATGTGAAAATTATATGTATATATATATATATATATATATATATATATAAATATATATATATATATATATATATATATATATATATATATATATATATATAAAATGACTTCTGTCTACATATTTGTCTTTCAGAATGTATGCATTACTATTTCTAGATCTGTAGAAGACTCTGCTGTTTGAGAAATCTCTTAGGATTCAGGTACATTTTGAAGTAATGACTGTATAAATCTACTTATTAGTTCAACAACTTTTTACATACTTTGCATTAACTTTTTGACTTTTGTATTGGCCTTCAGGTACAGAAAGTTCCAGACTTCACTTATTTTTATATTACCTTATTCCATTCCATAAATAAATATATACAGGCATCCAGATGTGACTCATTATGCAGTATTCTCAGATGTGAACATTATGATACCAAAACAAATATGCTTTTAATACTGGACACCTTACATGCATTTGTTTTCACTAGGTCCAATAAAGCTTAATTCCTTGTTGGTTCCTTTACATCTTTCCATCTGTGCCATGCAGATGTCCCTAAGCATGCTCAAAAACCTGTTACCCTTGTTCGTACCATAAGCCTCATTACTTCAATTAATATCTGAATAGTTAAGATCTCCCATAATTAAAACATGACCAAGCTGAGCCACGTTGTCTGTCTTATTGTAGTTGGCTTTCTTCTTCTTACTGTTTTGTCTGTTTAGAGTAATTAGCCAGCAATTTGTTTTGAGCGTGATATTGTCTTATCACTGTAGAAATAACACATATTGCATATTAAACCCTTGTATTAAACACTTACATTATGATTCCTTATCATTGCATATACTGCAGAAAGTGAATTGGTTTTCTTCTAATTCTATATTGTTAATACAAAGCATTTGCCAATAATCAGTAAGGGCCATGTCGGAGTAGGGGATAAACACCAGCCCTGGAAATAATTGCATACAAGTCCAACAGCATTGCGTCAGCCACCGTCAGCCACACCCAGATTTATCACTTTACACTACACTAAATACAGGAAAATAAATTGCTAAGGGATTTCTCTATCTTGGAACCATTTTACTATATATATACATATATATATATATATATATATATATATATATATATATATATTCACAAAGTCCAGGGTGAGCAGCACCTCAGAATAAAAAAGTCAGTCTGGTGCAGGCAACCGTAAAAGCCCAGGTCCGGGGCCCACAGTAATCCACAGAAAAAAATATGGTTGCAGCACACAGAAATAGTGATTCAAGGTGGCTTTATTCAGATTTTCTACATTTCAGCCGCCCATGTGGCCTTTCTCAAGCGTAAGTGAACAGTGACCAAGAGATAGTATATATACAACATCAATTATACATAATTCGTCATAAAACATCCATAATATAATATATACAAAAATAAAGTGCATATCATATAAGGTATGATCTGTATATGTAGACAATAACCATCATACACAAGGTGCCAATGTGTACAGTACATTATAAAATACATAAAATACATTAATTTGGTGGAAGTCCAACATGTGCAAGGTGATTAATTAATACATACAAGAGGGAAGGGTCAAACAAATTCAATAGCACTCACCCAGTATTATCATAAAACAGCATGTATACTCTGGCATCCTCGCATTGCGGCACAAGTACATCATCGCCAGCATCGCGTCACATACAGGACGCGTGATAAACACGTACTTCCGGTATCCCAAGTAGGCCAATGAGAGGGCGCCACATACAAATCACGTGCCGGAGGCATGGAATCTGTGAGCATGCGTACATGGTCAGAACAGACCAGCGGTGCCATCTTAATGATGGGCAACACTAAGGGCAAAGTATAGGTAAACAATAATTACATATGAAGGACCAAAAACAGTCTCTAGTCATAACTGTTCATGTGTTAGGGACCCGGGACTGCACATCTAGCATACTAAATAGAAGAACAGTCATACCGCACTCTTTTTAACCCGTACATCCCGTGGGACTACAACTCCCAGCACAACCTGTCATCTAACACATGTCAGAATTATGTCACCCTTCAGACCCACCTGAACCAACTGAATGTAATGCAGGGTGGTCTGGGTGGGAGAGGGTCCCACACCTGGGACGGAGGAAAAGTGGACCTCTGGGTGGTGCTTAAGAAGCCATATACATATATGAACATACAGTCATACAGGGTCCACAGAACAGATAAGAATGGTCAAGGTTATTTATTCACAATAGTGCCAAAAAGGTGTGTGCACATAAAAAAACAGTGGCAGTCAATCACAGCCTACGAAATGGGATCCGGAATGTACATAGGACAAAATTTTTCCCAACCCTGTAAAAAAGAAAGAGAAAGAAAAAAATCTTTTAATACAAGGTCACAATATGTACATCATCGTTATACAGCCATATTATCCCATGACAGAATGGATCTATCTTGCACTGTAGATTTGATTGGATACCGTATAATCCACATTTAACCCGTTAGGGGCGCAAATAATTTAATTTAAACACCCATTCCAGTTCGCGTCGTTTCAGTTTGCTCTCCCTATCCCCACCTCTCTTAAGTGGGGGGATATGGTCGAGTAGAGCAAATTTGAGGTCCTTCTCTGTGTGATTGGCCTCTACAAAGTGTTTAGGGAGCGGTAGGTCCAATCTTCTTTTCCGCACAGTGTACCTGTGGTGATTGAACCTCGTCTTGAAGTCCCATGTTGTCTCCCCCACATAGAGGAGGCGACATGGGCACATCAACACATACACCACAAAATCTGACGTGCAAGTCAGGTAATGTTTGAGATGGAACACTTGATTGGTAGTCGGATGAACAAAGGTAGGACCCTTGAGCATGTGCGCACAATTCACGCACCTGCAACAAGGGTATGAACCCTTGTTCTGTACTGTTAAGTACCTCTGGGTAGGTCTAGATAAAGACACATCTGATTTGACCAGCTTGTCATGCAAGTTGCTGGTACGTCGGTATGAAAGTAACGGCGGGCTGGCAAACTCTTTGATTTGGGGAAAGCTGTGTGTAAGTAACCTCCAGTGTTTGTTTAGGACACTGTAAATATGTCCAGACAGGTTTCCGTAGGTAGATACGAATGCTATTCTCTGTGTATCAGTGTGCTGTTTAGACTCATAGATAAGTTTACGTCTGTCTAGATTCATAACTTTAGTTTTGCTTTCTTGTAACAAGGGCATAGGGTAACATCTAGCCTTAAAATTCTGAACCATGCGATCAAAAGTAGGTTCCAGCTCGTCTTCCTCGGAATTGATGCGCCTTGCCCTAATCATCTGACTAGTCGGCAAGGATCGCACCATTGGCCGAGGGTGACAGTTGGTATAGTGTAATACAGAATTTGTATCTGTTGGTTTTACATGTAATCCAGTGACCAATCTGCCATCCTTAATGTGAACCACCGTGTCCAAAAATTGTACACTGGATGTAGAGGGGGTTAATGTAAATTGAATGTGAGGGGTGATGGAATTCAGAAACATAAAAAAATCCTGTAACTGAAAATCAGAACCTGTCCAAATCAAGAAAATGTTGTCTATGTATCTCCACCCCCCCAGCAAAAAGCTGGAGTGGTTGGACACATAGACGAACTATTCCTCGAGCACGGCCATGTACACATTGGTGTATGTAGGCGCCACATTCATGCCCATGGCCGTGCCCGAGGTCTGTAAGTAATACACTTCATTGAATAAAAAATAATTGCTACGTAAAATCAAATTAAGTGAAGAAATAACAAAATCAACTTTTGAAAGTGAAAAAGAATCAATGATGGTGGACCTGACCGCCTCCACACCCCCATCGTGAGGGATGGAGGTGTAGAGGCTGGTCACGTCCAGTGATGCAATGATTGTATGGTCTGGTACAGAAAAGTTGGCAATTTTTTGCAAAAAATCGGAGGTGTCTCGCAAGTACGATTTTGCCTGGGTCGCAAAAGGATGTAGGACCTGGTCCAGAAAGATGGAAAGTCTGCTGGTAACTGAACCCCGCCCGGAAACAATCGGTCTCCCGGGGGGGTTCACCAGCGACTTTTGGGAGCAGGTACAAAAGTGGTGTAATAGGGAATGTCACATATAGGTAATCAAATAGTTGCTTGTCTATGAGGCCAGAATGAAAGGCCTCATCTAATACACGTTTGATATGTGCTTGAATGTCATTAGTTGGATCTCTATTTAGGACAGTATATGTGGTAGTATCTCTCAACTGTCTATTGGCCTCCTGAAGATATTGGTTACGGTCCATGATCACAATTGCCCCGCCCTTATCGGCCGGCTTCATCACCAGATTGTGATCACGGACCAAATCGTTCAGGACCAATATCTGTTTTCTGGTAAGATTGGGATGTGTAAATTGGTCACTGGTATTACGGATTAACTCAATGTCAGATTTAACCAATTGACAAAATGTTTAGAATGGACTGGAATTAATCACAGGGTTGAAGTTACTGGCAGAGACAAGATTAAAGTCACTAAACAAAAAGCTATCACATGGTTCAAGACTAGAAGGTATAAATTCATGTTCCACTATCGGATTCATGGCAAACCAAATCTTGAGCTTGAGCCGTCTGAAGAACTGGACCAGATCCAAATCCAATTGGAACCAGTCCAGTCCCCCAGACGGACAAAAGCTCAAGCCCCTAGATAGTAAATCAAGCTGTTCATTAGTGAGGGTTACAGAGGAGATGTTTACCGTATTCATTTTGTCTTTTTCTTGAATGTCAATTTGGGCTGCACAGCCCTGGGATTCCGCTGGGCTCTTGTCTTTATGTTGTCGTCGGTGGCGCCGGGTGGGTCGTGGTTAGGCTTGGATCTGTGTCTAAAAAAGCGGCCTGTTCAGTGTTACTCCTGGGGGAAGCAAGAGAAGGGTTAACTTCATTGTTAGAGTTAGAGTTATGATTAGTGTCCTTATTTTTGCGTGGTCTCCTAGTTGCGCCTGGTATGGACCCCCAGAGATATACACGGTTATTCAAATAGTCCTGACTGTCCCGATGCCATTTATGGCGTTTTGTATTCTGTAGTTCCTGTTTCATTTTGGTCAAAAAATGTGATTCTGTTTCTCAAGTAACTGGGTACACTCCTCCTCAGTGCAAACAGAGTGCAAGGAGCTTTCTAATGCATTCACTTTTAGCTGTGTAGAGGCCAGATCCCTCTGGAGAAATTCAAGATTCAGGGTAATGAGATCAAAGGCATATCTATTAGATATTAGTTCATATTTAGACCTATATTCAGCATCCTGAGAAAAGGCACTATCACGAGGCTGTGAACGCAGGCCCCGTGGGATTTTTTTCAGCTTTAAAATATTCGCTGAGTGTAACAATGTGGGATTTCAAGGAAAGAAGACGTTTTGTTTCAACTTCATATTGTCTACGTAAGTCAACGGTAGAGGGAACATGCAAGAAAGATGCGTCCTCATCCACTCTGTCATAAATACGGCGCGGCGCAAGTACATCATCGCCAGCATTGCGTCACAAACAGGACGCGTGATAAACGCGTACTTCCGGTATCCCAAGTAGGCCAATGAGAGGGCGCCACATACAGGAGGCATGGAATTTGTGAGCAAGCGTACATGGTCAGAACAGACCAGCGGTGCCATCTTAATGATGGGCAACACTAAGGGCAAAGTAAAGGTAAACAATAATTACATATGAAGGACCCTAACACATCAACAGTTATGACTAGAGACTGTTTTTGGTCCTTCATATGTTTTTGGTCCTTCATATGTTTTGCGCTTGCGCAATGCGAGGACGTCAAAGTATGCATGCTGTTTTATGATAATACTGGGTGAGTGCTATTGAATTCGTTTGACCCTTCCCTCTTGTATGTATTAATTAATCACCTTGCACATGTTGGACTTCCATCTAATTAATGTATTTTATGTATTTTATAATGTACTGTACACATTGGCTCCTTATGTATGACGGTTATTGTTTACACATACAGATCATACCTTATATGATATGCATTTTATTTTTGTATATATTATACTATGGATGTTTTATGACTAATTATGTATAACTGATTTTGTAATTGATGTTGTATATATACTATCTCTTGGTCGGCTGAAACGTAGCAAATTGGAATAAAGCCCACCTGAATCACTATTTCTGTGTACTGTGTTCTGTGTGTGTGTGCGTGTGTGTGTGTGTGTGTGTGTATGTCCACTTTACATGGATTATAATACTGTATATGTCTAAATAAGTCATACATTTACCAAGTAAAGAACAGTCTAAGGAGGAAAAGAAATATCACCATCATAGTGTTACTGACCAAATTCTGTATGCTGAGACCAATATTACCAATAACACCAATATACAGGGAGGAATATTATCACTGTACATTTTACCATCATACTGTTAATACCAGTATACAAGGAGGAATATCATTTACCATACATATTACCATCATACTGTTGCTGACCAAACCTGTATACTGAGAACAATATTACCAATAACACCAATATACATGGAGGAATATTATCACTATACATATTACCATCAAACTCTTACTGATCAAACCTGTATACTGAGACCAAGAAAGTATACAAGCAAAAATATTATCATCATATATATCATCATTATACTGTTACTAAGCAAATCCTGCATACTGAGACCAATATTACCAATAATACCAGAATACAAGGAGGAATATTATCACCATAGATATTACATCAAACTGTTACTGACCGAACTCTGTATATTAAGGTCAATATTACCAATAACACCAATGCACAAGGGGAAAATATTATCATCATACTAATTAATAGCATACTGTTACTGACCAAATCCTGTATACTTAGACCAATATTAACAATAACACCAATATACAGGGAGGAATACTATCACCATAAATATTACCATCATACTGTTACTTACCAAATCCTGTATACTGAGACATACAGTATATTAACAATAATACCAGTATACAAGGAGGAATATTGTCATAACACATACAGTGGAGCAATAAAGTATTTAGTCAGCCACCAATTGTGCAAGTTGTCCCCCCTTAAAAGATGAGAGAGACTTGTAATTTGCATTAAACAAAAATCCATAAAATCACATTGTCTGATTTTTTAAGAATTTATTTGCAAATTATGGTGGAAGATAAGTATTTGGTCAATAACAAAAGTTAATCTCAATATTGTTATACACCCTTGGTTGGCAATTACAGAGGTCAAACGTTTTCTGTAAGTCTTCACAAGGTTTTCACACACTGTTGCTGGTATTTTGGCCCATTCCTCCATGCAGATATCCTCTAGAGCAGTGATGTTTTGGGGCTGTCGCTGATCAACATGGACTTTCGACTCCCTCCAAATGTTTTCCATGGGGTTGAGATCTGGAGACTGGCTAGGCCCCTCCAGGACCTTCAAATGCTTCTTATGAAGCCCCTCCTTCATTGCCCGGGTGGTGTGTTTGGGATCATTGTCATGCTGAAAGATCCAGCCACATTTCATCTTCAATACCCTTGCTGATGGAAGTAGGTTTTCACTCAAAATCTCATATTACATGGCCCCATTCTTTCTTTCCTTTACATGGATCAGTCATTCTGGTCCCTTAGCAGAAAAACAGCCCCAAAGCATGATGTTCCCACCCCCATGCTTCACAGTAGGTATGGTGTTCTTTGGATGCAACTCAGCATTCTTTCTCTTCCAAAGACAGTTGAGTTTTTAGCTAAAAGTTCTACAGGGTGGGCCATTTATATGGATACACCTTAATAAAATGGGAATGGTTGGTGATATTAACTTCCTGTTTGTGCACATTAGTATATGTGAGGGGAGAAACTTTTCAAGATGGGTGGTGACCATGGCTGCCATTTTGAATCCAACCTTTGTTTTTTCAAAAGGAAGGGGGTCATGTGACACATCAAACTTATTGGGAATTTCACAAGAAAAACAATGATGTGCTTGGTTTAAACGTACCTTTATTCTTTCATGAGTTATTTACAAGTTTCTGACCACTTATAAAATGTGTTCAATGTGCTGCCCATTGTGTTGGATTGTCAATGCAACCATCTTCTCCCACTCTTCACACACTGATAGCAACACCGCAGGAGAAATGCTAGCACAGGCTTCCAGTATCCGTAGTTTCAGGTGCTGCAGAATGGGCAAAACAAAAATTGGAACAGGACCCTCAGTTTATGCAGAAGATTTTGTTCAGTGATGAGGCAAACTTGTATGTGAATGGTGAAGTTAACAAACAAAACCACCGCTATTGGTCTGACACTAACCCACATTGGATAGATCCCTCCAAGACTGTTGGAACACAAAAATTGATGGTATGGTGTGGTTTATGGGGTACAAAGATAGTGGGGCCATTCTTCATCAATGGAAACCTCAAGGCCACTGGATATGCGAAATTGCTACATGATGATGTGTTTCCTTCTCTATGCACTAAAGCTAGCACGTTCCCAGAGTTTTTCCAGCAAGATGGTGCACCACCACATTATGGGTGTCAGGTCCGAGCATTCCTAGATGAACAGTTTCTTGAAAAGTGGATTGGTCTTCGTGGGCCAGTTGAATGGCCCCAAGGTCTCCCGATCTGACCCCCTTAGACTTTTATCTTTGGGGTCATCTAAAGGCAATTGTCTATGCTGTGAAGATACGAGATGTGCAGCACCTGAAACTACAGATACTGGAAGCCTGTACTAGCATTTCTCCTGCAGTGTTGCTATCTGTGTGTGAAGAGTGGGAGAAGAGGGTTGCATTGACAATACAACACAATGGGCAGCACATTGAACACATTTTATAAGTGGTCAGAAACTTGTAAATAACTCATGAAAGAATAAAGTTATGTTAAAACCAAGCCCATCATTGTTTTTCTTGTGAAATTTCCAATAAGTTTAATGTGCCACATGACCCTCTTCCTATTGAAAAAACAAAAGTTGGATTCAAAATGGCTGACTTCAAAATGGCCGCCATGGTCACCACCCATCTTGAAAAGTTTCCCCCCTCACATATACTAATGTGCCACAATCAGGAAGTTAATATCATCAACCATTCCCATTTTATTAAGGAGTATCCATATAAATGGCCCACCCTGTACTTTGGTTTCATCTGACCATATGACATTCTCCCAATACTCTTCTGGATCATCCAAATGCTCTCTAGTAAACTTCAGACGGACCCAGACATATACTGGCTTAAGCAGGAGGACACGTCTTGCACTGCCTGAATTGAGTCCCTGGTGGCGTGGTGTGTTACTGGTGGTAGCCTTTGTTACTTTGGTACCAGCTTTCTGCAGGTCATTCACTAGGTGTGGTTCTGGGAATTTTGCTCACCGTTCTTGTGATCATTTTGACATTACAGGGTGAGATCTTGCGTGGAGCCCCAGATCGAGGGAGATTATCAGTGATCTTGTATGTCTTCCATTTTCTAAAAATTGCTCCCAGAGTTGATTTCTTCACACCAAGCTGCTTGCCTATTGCAGATTCAGTTTCCCCAGCCTGGTGCAGACCTACAAATTTGTTTCTGGTGTCCTTCAACAGCTCTCAAGTTCAAACAAGTGCCATTAATACAGGTAACGAGTGGTGGACAGAGGAGACTCTTAAAGAAGAAGTTACAGGTCTGTGAGAGCCTGGAATCTTGCTTGTTTGTAGTTGGCCAAGACCGTCATGGTAATTCTTCCAGCCACAACTCATCTCTACAAAACCTGCCAGACAAACATAGACTCCACACTTTTCCAGCACCTATGGAGCGCTATACAGTAATAATAACCCAATTAATGTCCTACACAGTAGAGTGGGTGGATATGTGGGTTGGGTTGAGTAGATAGGTCCCCCACCCCTCTTTAAGTAGATAGTTTGCTCTAGTAGGTACACAGATCCCGTCATATGGTTCCCCCATTTAGGAGGTACTCAAAATAGGTAGGTCTCCATGTAGATAGCTTCTCTCTGTACGTCGTTACTCCCTGTAAGCAGTAGCAGTCCTCTATAAGTAAGGGTTACTCCCTGTAGGTAAGGCCTATTTTACATTGTAGCCCTTCTGTATATAATTGCAGCCCCCATATATAGTAGTAGAATATAGTAGTAGCAGCTCCCCTTTAGGTAGTAATAGAAGCCCCCTTTAGGTAGTAGTAGCCCCCCTTTAGATAGAAATAGAAGCCCCCTTTAGGTAGTAGTATTAGAAGCCCAATTTAGGTAGTAGTAGTAGCAGCAGCCCACTTTAGGTAATAGTAGTAGTAGTAGCCCCTTTTAGGTGGTAGTAGTAGTAGTAGTAGCATCCCACTTTAGGAAATAGTAGTAGTAGCGGCAGTATCAGCCCCCTTTAGGCAGTAGTAGCAGGAGCCCCACCCCCTTTAGGTAATGGTAGTATCAGCAGGCAGTAGTATAAGAAGCCCCCTTTAGGTAGTAGCCATAGCAGAAGCCCCCTTTAGGTAGTAACAGCAGCAGTTTTCTTAAGGACTACTACCTTAAGGAAACCGCTGCTGTTACAACCTATAGGGGGCTTTTACTATTACTATTACAATAGCAGAAGCCCTCTTTAGGTAATAAGAGCAGTAGTTTCCTTAAGGAATACTACATTAACCCCTTAATGACAATTGACGTAAATGTACGTAATGGTGCCGTGGTACTTAAGACACCATGACACACATTTATGCTCCACCATGACCGTGACACCGGACCGGTGCGTGCATCATGCACGGCAGGTCACGGATGCTATCAGCAGCCAGGGATCCGCCGGTAATGGTGGACATCCGAGATCATGAAGATGTCTGCCATTAAAGGGGTACTCTGGTGAAAACCTTTTTTCTTTTAAATCAACTGGTGGCAGAAAGTTAAACATATTTGTACATTACTTCTATTAAAAAATCTTAATCCTTCCAGTACTTATTAGTAGTGTTGAGCGGCATAGGCCATATTCGAAATCGCGAATATATGGACGAATATTCGTCATATATTCGCGAATATTCGCATATTCGTAATATTCTCATTTTATTTTCGCATATGCGAAATTTCGCGTATGTGAAAATTAACATACACAATTAGCATAAGCGAAAATTTGCATATACGAAAATTAGCATATGCAAATTTTTGCATATGCGAAACATCCCACACCAATCTCACACAGTAGTATTAGAGCCTTCTTTACACCACACAAGCTGGAAGCAGAGAGGGATGATCACTGTGATGTGTTCTGTAAAAAAAAAAAAAAAAAAAAAATAAAAACATTTAAAAAAAGAATATTCATAATTCGTAATAGTAATATATATGCATAATAGTAATATATATGCGATATTCGCGAATAAAATTTGCATTGTGAATATTCGCGAGCAACACTACTTATTAGCTGCTGAATTCTACAGAGGAAATTCCTTTCTTTTTGGAACACTGATGACATCACGAGCACAGTGCTCTCTGCTGACATCTCTGTCCATTTTAGCAACCATGCATAGCAGATGTATGCTAAGGGCAGCATGGTGGCTCAGTGGTTAGCACTGCTGTCTTGAAGTGCTGGGGACTTGGGTTCAAATCCCACTAAGGACAACAATAAATAAAGCTTTATTATTATTATTATTATTATTATTATAACGTCAGCAGAGAGAACTGTGCTTGTGATGTCATCAGAGAACATTCCAAAAAGAAAAGAATTTCCTCTGTAGTATTCAGCAGCTAATAAGTACAGGAAGGATTAAGATTTTTTAATAGAAATAATATACAAATATGTTTAACTTTCTGCCACCAGTTGATTTAAAAGAAAAAAAGGTTTTCACCGGAGTACCCCTTTAACCCCTTAAGGACCCAGCCATTTTACACCTTAGGACCCGGCCATTTTTTGCACATCTGACCACTGTCATTTTAAACATTAATAACTCTGGGATGCTTTTACTTATCAATCTGATTCCGAGATTGTTTTTTCGTGACATATTCTACTTTAACATAGTGGTAACATTTTGTGGTAACTTGCATCCTTTCTTGGTGAAAAATCCCCAAATTTGATGAAAAATTTGAAAATTTTGCATTTTTCTAACTTTGAAGCTCTCTGCTTGTAAGGAAAATGGATATTCCAAATATTTATTTTATTTTATTCACATATACAATATGTCTACTTTATGTTTGCATCATAAAATTGACGTGTTTTTACTTTTGGAAGACACCAGAGGGCTTCAAAGTTCAGCAGCAATTTTCCAATTTTTCACAAAATTTTCAAACTCACTATTTTTCAGGGACCAGTTCGGGTTTGAAGTGGATTTGAAGGGTCTTCATATTAGAAATACCCCACAAATGACCCCATTATAAAAACTGCACCCCTCAAAGTATTCAAAATGACATTCAGTCAGCGTTTTAACCCTTTAGGTGTTTCACAGGAATAGCAGCAAAGTGAAGGAGAAAATTCACAATCTTCATTTTTTACACTTGCATTTTCTTGTAGACCCGATTTTTGAAGTTTTACAAGGGGTAAAAGGAGAAAATTTATACTTGTTTTTGTAGCCCAATTTCTCTCGAGTAAGCACATACCTCATATGTCTATGTAAAGTGTTCGGCGGGCGCAATAGAGGGCTCAGAAGCGAAGGAGCGACAAGGGGATTTTGAAGAGTACGTTTTTCAGAAATGGTTTTTGGGGGGCATGTTGCATTTAGGAAGCCCCTATGGTGCCAGAACAGCAAAAAAAAACACATGCCATACCATTTTGGAAACTAGACCCCATGAGGAACGTAACAAGGAATTAAGTGAGCCTTAATACCCCACAGGTGTTTCACGACTTTTGCATATGTAAAAAAAAAAAAAAAAATTCACTAAAATGTGTGTTTCCCCCCAAATTTCACATTTTTGCAAGGGTTAATAGCAGAAAGTACCCCCCAAAATTTGTAACCCCATCTCTTCTGAGTATGAAGGTACCCCATAAGTTGGCATGAAGTGCATTACGGGCGAACTACAATGCTCAGAAGAGAAGGAGTCATATTTGGCTTTTTGAGAGCAAATTTTGCTCGGGGGCATGTCGCATTTAGGAAGCCCCTATGATGCCAGGACAGCAAAATAACCCCCCATGGCATACCATTTTGGAAACTAGACCCCTTGAGGAACTTAACAAGGGGTACAGCGAGCATTTACCCCCCACTGGTGTCTGTCAGATCTTTGGAACAGTGGGCTGTACAAATTTTTTTATTTGCACAGCCCATTGTTCCAAAGATCCGTCAGACACCTGTGGGGTGTAAATTCTCACTGCACCCCTCATTACATTCTGTGAGGGGTGTAGTTTCCGAAATGGGGTCACATGTGTTTTTTTTTTTTCTTTTTTGCGTTTGTCAAAACCGCTGTAACAATCAGCCACCCCTGTGCAAATCACCTCAAATGTACATGGCGCACTCTCCCTTCTGGGCCTTGTTGTGCGCCCCCAGAGCACTTTACGCCCACATATGGGGTATCTCCGTAGTCGGGAGAAATTGCGTTACAAATTTTGGGGGGCTTTTTTCTCCTTTACCTCTTGTCAAAATGAAAAGTATAGGGCAACACCAGCATGTTAGTGTAAAAATTTTTTTTTTTACACCAACATGATGGTGTAGACCCCAACTACCCCTTTTCATAAGGGGTGAAAGGAGAAAAAGCCCCCCAAAATTTGTTAGGCAATTTCTGCCGAGTACGGTGATACCCCATATGTGACCCTAAACTGTTGCCTTGAAATACGACAGGACTCTGAAGTGAGAGCGCTATGCGCATTTGAGGCCTGAATTAGGGATTTGCATAGGGGTGGACATAGGGGTATTCTACGCCAGCGATTCCCAAACAGGGTGCCTCCAGCTGTTGCAAAACTCCCAGCATGCTTGGACAGTCAACGGCTGTCCGGCAATACTGGGAGTTGTTGTTTTGCAACAGCTGGAGGCTCCATTTTGGAAACAGTGGCGTACCAGACATTTTCATTTTTATTGGGGAGGGGGGCTGTGTAGGGGTATGTGTATATGTAGTGTTTTTTACTTTTTATTTTATTTTGTGTTAGTGTAGTGTAGTGTTTTTAGGGTACAGTCACACGGATGGGGGATTACAGCAAGTTTCCCGCTACGAGTTTGAGCTGCCGCGCAAAATTTGCTGCATCGCAAACTTGCAGCCTGATACTCACTGTAAGCCCCTGCCCATGTGAATGTACCCTGTACATTCACAGGGGGGGACCTCCAGCTGGTGCAAAACTACAACTCCCAGCATGCACAGTCTATCAGTGCATGCTGGTAGTTATAGTTTTTCAACAGCTCGAGGCACACGGGTTGGGAAACACTGAGTTAGGAAACAGACAATGTTTCCCAACCAGTGTGCCTCCAGCAAAACCACAACTCCCAGCATGCCCAGACAGCCGAAGGGCATATTGGGAGTAGTGGTTACGTAACAGCTGGAGGAGAACAGTTTGGGGACCACTGTGTAGTGGTGTCCAAGCTGCAGCCCTCCAGATGTTGCAAAACCACAACTCCCAGTATGCCAAAACTGTCCAGGCATGCTGGGAGTTGTAGTTTTGCAACATCTGAAGGGCCAGATGTTACAGAACTACAACTCCCAGCATGCCTGGACAGTAAGGGCATGCTGAGGATGTGTAGTTTTGTAACATCTGGAAGGGCACAGTGGTCTCCAAACTGTGGACCTCCAGATGTTGCAAAACTGCAACTCCTAGCATGCCCAGATGCCAAGGGCTGTCTGGGCATGCTGGGAGTTGTAGTTTACAGGGTCCCATTACAGCAATGCATGTCGCTTTACGGCGACGTGCATTGCTGTAAAGGGCCCGACCGCGGCTGAAGATCAACTCACCTGTTGCCGCCGCCATCTTCCTCGCCGGGATCCGGGTCTTCAGGGACGAGGTAAGTACCGGGGCCGGTCCCCAGCACTCCCCCGTCCCCCGCCGCGTCCTCCGGTCTTCCTCCCGTCCTCTCCGGACTTCAAGGGGCCGGGCAGGACGGGAGGAAGTAACCACCCCCCCCCTTCCATTGGTCGGTTAACTAACCGACAGATCGCAGGGAATAGGAGGAGGTGGCAGGTTTGCCACCTCGCTCCTAGTCTTCAGCATGGTCCTGGCTGTCTGTGACAGCCGGGATCATGCACAATTACCGGGTGGTCGGGTACCAGAGACCCGATCAGCCCGGTATCGCCGCAGATCGCAAGGGCGATTTCCCTTGCGATTTGCGGCGATCGCCGACATGGGGGGCCTACATGGCCCCCCTCGGCGTTTGCCCGGGGCGCGGCAGAGACCGGAGAAACACCAGGACGTACTAGTACGTCCTGGGTCCTTAAAGCCCAGGGTGCCAGGACGTTCTAGTACGTCCTGGGTCCTTAAGGGGTTAAGCGATTGAGATGCCATGATCAATACAGAGCACGGCATCTGCGGAAGTGCGGTACTTTATATGGATGATGGCTGCCACGGGGATCCGATCATCTAACATGGCGGCAGGAGGTCCCCTCACCTGCCTCCGGCCATCATCAGGGGACTTCTGCTCTGGTCTGAGATCGAGCAGACCAGAGCAGAAGATAGCGATAACACTGATCAGTGATATGCCCTATGAATAGCACTGAATAGTATTAGCAATCAAATGATTACTATAAATAGTCCCCTATGGGGACTATCAAAGTGTAAAAAAAAAAAGTTAATATAATGGTTAAAAAATTTGAAAAATCCGCTGCCCCAATAAAAATGTAAATCCTCAGTTTTTCCCATTTTAACCCCAAAAAAGCATAATTTTTTTTTATTAATAAACATATTTGGTATCGCTGTGTGTGTAAAATTCTGAATTAACAAAATATATTGTTAATTATCCTATACGGTGAACAAAGCAAATGTAAAAAAAAATTAAAAAAATTAATAAAATAAAAATAATAAAAATTAAACAAATGTGGTACCGATAAAAACTGTAGCTCACGGTGCAAAAATTTGTCCTCATACTACCCTGTATATGGAAAAATGAGAAAGTTATAGGTGGTCAAAATAGGGAAATTTAAAACATACTCATTTTGTTAAAATAGTTAGAGATTTTTTTTTAAAGTGGTACAATCAGAGAAAAGCATATAACAGGGGTATCATTTTTATACAATTGACACACAGAATAAAGAAAATATGTAATTTCTACCGTAATGTGTACATCGTGAAAACAAAACCTTCCAAAATGTGCTAAATTGCTATTTTCTTTAACCCCTTAAGGACGCAGGACGTAAATGTACGTCCTGGTGCGGTGGTACTTAATGCACCAGGACGTACATTTACGACCTGTGCATAACCGCAGGCATCGGAGCGATGCCCGTGTCATGCGCGGCGGATCCCGGCTGCTGATCGCAGCCAGGGACCTACCGGCAATGGCCGACGCCCGCGATCTCGCGGGCGTCCGCCATTAACCCCTCAGGTGCCGGGATCAATACAGATCCCGGCATCTGCGGCAGTGCGCGATTTCAATGAATGATCGGATCGCCCGCAGCGCTGCTGTGGGGATCCGATCATTCAGAACGCCGCACGGAGGTCCCCTCACCTTCCTCCTTCCGGCTTCCGGCTCCCGGCGTCTCCTGCTCTGGTCTGAGATCGAGCAGACCAGAGCAGAAGATGACCGATAACACTGATCTGTTCTATGTCCTATACATAGAACAGATCAGTATTAGCAATCATGGTATTGCTATGAATAGTCCCCTATGGGGACTACTGAAGTGTAAAAAAAAAAAATTTAAAAAATTTAAAAGTAAAAAAAAGGTGAAAAATCCCCTCCCCCAATAAAAAAGTAAAACGTCCGTTTTTTTCCTATTTTACCCCCAAAAAGCGTAAAAAATAAATTTTATAGACATATTTGGTATCGCCGCGTGTGTAAATGTCCAAACTATTAAAATAAAATGTTAATGATCCCGTACGGTGAACGGCGTGAACGTAAAAAAAAAAAAGTCCAAAATTGCTACTTTTTTCATACATTTTATAAAAAAAATTATAAAAATGTATTAAAAGTTTTTTATATGCAAATGTGGTATCAAAAAAAGTACAGATCATGGCGCAAAAAATGAGCCCTCATACCGCCGCTTATATGGAAAAATAAAAAAGTTAGAGGTCATCAAAATAAAGGGATTATAAACGTACTAATTTGGTTAAAAAGTTTGTGATTCTTTTTAAGCGCAACAATAATAGAAAAGTATGTTTTAATGGGTATCATTTTAATCGTATTGACCCTCAGAATAAAGAACACACATAATTTTTACCGTAACTTGTACGGCGTGAAAACAAAACCTTCCAAAATTAGCAAAATTGCGTTTTTCTTTTTAATTTCCCACACAAAAATTGTGTTTTTTTTGTTGCGCCATACATTTTATGATATAATGAGTTCTTTCATTACAAAGGACAACTGGTCGCGCAAAAAACAAGCCCTCATACTAGTCTGTGGATGAAAATATAAAAGAGTTATGAATTTTAGAAGGCGAGGAGGAAAAAATGAAAACGTAAAAATTTAATTGTCTGAGTCCTTAAGGCCAAAATGGGCTGAGTCCTTAAGGGGTTAAAATTAAGGGGTTAAGGAAACTGCTGATGTAACTTCTGCTATTACATTTACAATAGCAAAAGCCCCCTTTAGGTAGGAACAGCAGCAGTCCCCTTTAGGTAGTAGTAATAGCAGCACATCCCTTTAGTTAGTTCTCCTCCCCTCCCCCTTAGGTAGAAAGGCAGGCATTCTTAAAGGGGTACTCCAGCACTTAGACATCTTATCCCCTATACAAAGGATAGGGGATAAGATGTCTGATCGCGGGGTCCCGCCGCTGGGGACCCCTGTGATCTTGCACGCCGCACCCGTTAAAATCAGTCGCCAGAGGGTGTTCACTCCGGGTGGGATTACTGTAAATCACGGGGCCGGAGCATTGTGACATCATGGCTCCGCCCCCGTGTGATGTCACGCCCCCTCAATGCAAGCCTATGGGCAGAGCCGTGACGCCACAATGCTCCGGCCCCGTGATCGACAGTAATCAGACCTGGAGCAAACACGCTCCAGGGACTGATTTCAACGGGGTGCGGCTTGCAAGATCACGGAGGTCCTCAGGACCACCGCGATCAGGCATCTTATCCCCTATCCTTTGGATGGGGATAAGATGTCTAAGCACCGGAGTACCCCTTTAAAGACCCAGTTGGGCCTCATTTTTGCATTTTCACTTTTCCTCCACACCTTTTAAAAGACATACCTCTTTTGTTTTGTTTTTCTAGCCACAGACCCATATAAGGGCTTGTTTTTTGCACGGCAAATGGTACTTTACAATGACTTTTTTCAGTTTACCATAACATTTATGTCATAGTAATAAAAACATTAGATTAGAAAGAAAAACGTAATTTAGCATTTTTTGAGAATTTACTTTTTACACAGTGCACTTTATGGTAAAACTGATATGTGATCTTTATGCTGTTGGTCAATACAATAAAAACTATATCTAGGTGTACATTATTGTACTACTTATAAATGTTTAAAATTGCCTCATTCTGACTTCTATATTTTTTTTTCTTTCTGTGGGCTCATGTTTTGCATTGGGATCTGTAGTTTTGATGGTATCATTCTTGTTTTTATTGGACTTTATGATAATCTTTTATCATTTTTATCTGACGTATAATGTGACCAACAATCAGTAATTCTGGCGTTTAGTATTATTTTATGTTTACACCATTCACCAAGCAAAATTAGAGACATAGTATTTTAAACATTTTCATACACAGGATTCCAAATATGTTTTTATTTATTTATTTATTTATTTATTTTTTAAATAAAAAAGGAGGGGGTAATTGGCTTTTTCAGTAACACACACATATATATATATATATATATATATATATATATATATATATACAGTACAGACCAAAAGTTTGGACTCACCTTCTCATTCAGAGTTTTCTTTATTTTCATGACTATGAAAATTGTAGATTCACACTGAAGGCATCAAACCTATGAATTAACACATGTGGAATTATATACATAACAAAAAAGTGTGAAAATATGTCATATTCTAGGTTCTAGCCACCTTTTGCTTTGATTACTGCTTTGCACACTCTTGGCATTCTCTTGATGAGCTTCAAGAGGTAGTCACCTGAAATGGTCTTCCAACAGTCTTGAAGGAGTTCCCAGAGATGCTTAGCACTTGTTGACCCTTTTTGCCTTCACTCTGTGGTCCAGCTCACTCCAAACCATCTCGATTGGGTTCAGGTCCGGTGACTGTGGAGGCCAGGTCATCTGGTGCAGCACCCCATCACTCTCCTTCTTGGTCAAATAGCCCTTACACAGCCTGGAGGTGTGTTTGGGGTCATTGTCCTGTTGAAAAATAAACGATGGTCCAACTAAACGCAAACCGGATGGAATAACATGCCGCTGCAAGATGCTGTGGTAGCCATGCTGGTTCAGTATGCCTTCAATTTTGACTAAATCCCCCAACAGTGTCACCAGCAAAGCACCCCCACACCATCACACCTCCTCCTCCACACCAGCACACGTGTGAAGTGAAAACCATTTCAGGTGACTACCTCTTGAAGCTCAACAAGAGTGTGCAAAGCAGTAATCAAAGCAAAGGGTGGCTACTTTGAAGAACCTAAAATATGACATATTTTCAGTTGTTTCTCACTTTTTTTTGTTATGTATATAATTCCACATGGGTTAATTCACAGTTTTAATGCCTTCAATGTGAATCTACAATTTTCATAGTCATGAAAATAAAGAAAACTCTGAATAAGAAGGTGTGTCCAAACTTTTGGTCTGCACTGTGTATATATATATATATATATATATATATATATATATATATATATATATATTACTCTTTTTTACATTATTTTTTAATCCCAATAGTGGACTTTCATATGCAATCATAAGACTGCAATGTACTGTTCAGTGCACAGGAAGGTCGGACATCTTACGACACAAAAGATGTGGGTAAGGGACCTTTGGCCCCCATTTGCACTCATCAGAACCCTGCCAATGCACTAAAGCCTTCCCCCCAACCAGCACCTCAATTTTGCCTATAGATGTCTTGATTTACATTGATCACAACGGTCAATGGTGGAATAGCATGATGGCTTTTCTAAATGAAAATAAGGTATTAGTGGATAAATTAAGATATTACATGCTCACTAACTATTTTGCAAACATCCACTCTCTTTAAATTAGCAGTTGCAAATGAAGAATCCAATATTTAGTTCTTAGTAAGCTATTATATCACAAGAATCTGGTTGTCAACTATGACATCATACAGTATACGTCTTTGTCTTAGTTAAACTTTCTCTGACACTATAAATGTGTTTGTATAAGCTTATGTAAAATCACAAGTGACACTGTAAAAATTCCTTCCCGACTCCAAATATGGAAGTCAAAATAAATCTCTGGATCAACTTTCTGTCCCTATAAATCTACAGGGTGGGCCATTCATATGGATACACCTTAATAAAATGGGAATGGTTGGTGATATTAACTTCCTGTTTGTGGCACATTAGTATATGTGAGGGGAAAACTTTTCAACATGGGTAGTGACCATGGCGGCCATTTTGAAGTTGGCCATTTTGAATCCAACTTTAGTTTTTTCAATAGGAAGAGGGTCATGTGACACATAAAATGTATTGGGAATTTCACAAGAAAAACAATGATGTGCTTGTTTTTAACATAACTTTATTCTTTCATGAGTTATTTACAAGTTTCTGACCACTTATAAAATGTATTCAATGTGCTGCCCATTGTGTTGGATTGTCAATGCAACCCTCTTCTCCCATTCTTCACACACTGATAACAACACCGCAGGAGAAATTCTAGCACAGGCTTCCAGTATCCGTAGTTTCAGGTGCTGCAGAATGGGCAAAACAAAAATTGGAACTGGACCCTCAGTTTACGCAGAAGATTTTGTTCAGTGATGAGGCAAACTTTTATGTGAATGATGAAGTTAACAAACAAAACCACCGCTATTGGTCTGACAATAACCCACATTGGATAGATCCCTCCAAGTCTGTTGGAACACAAAAATTGATGGTATCGTGTGGTATATGGGGTGCAAAGATAGTGGGGCCATTCTTCATCAATGGAAACCTCAAGGCCACTGGATATGCAAAATTGCTACATGATGATCTGTTTCACTCTTTATGCACTGAAGCTGGCACGTTCCCTGAGTTTTTCCAGCAAGATGGTGCACCACCACATTATGGGTGTCAGGTCTGAGCATTCCTAGATGAACAGTTTCCTGGAAAGTGGATTGGTCTTCGTGAGCCAGTTGAATGGCCACAAAGGTCTCCCAATCTGACCCCCTTAGATTTTTATCTTTGGGGTCATCTGAAGGCAATAGTCTATGCTGTAAAGATACGAGATGTGCAGCACTTAAACTACAGATACTGGAAGCCTGTGCTAGCATTTCTCCTGCGGTGTTGCTCTCAGTGTGTGAAGAGTGGGAGAAGAGGGTTGCATTGACAATCCAACACAATGGGCAGCACATTGAACACATTTTATAAGTGGTCAGAAACTTGTAAATAACTCATGAAAGAATAAAGTTACGTGAAAACCAAGCACATCATTGTTTTTCTTGTGAAATTCCCAATAAGTTTAATGTGTCACATGACTCCTGGACAAAGCCCTGTTGGGTGAAATGTGTCGGAGGTCTGGTGGGTAGCTGGGGAGCGGGGGGAGTTCATTGATTCATGCCACCATTACTTGTGGTTTTCTTCTCTGTGATCCCGTTAGCGTGCTAACATATTCATTGTCACTATAACTTACTCTGTACACTTTGGCACTCTATTTATGAGACTTGCATTATAAACGTGTCCGTTTACCAATGAGGCGATGTTGCCCTTCTGTGTGCCCTGTGTGTATATGATCATTCATTTATTTATATTGTGACATATTTGTCTTTTTGTATCATCACTAGTGCACCTGGACAATTTCTTTATTTATTTCATTGTCTCCCCCTGCTCCCTGGTTCCCACTTATAGTTTGTCCACGCTGTGTTTGTTTTTTATATATGTTTGGAATTACCAATAAATAAAATTCATTTGATTTTATACATGGTCCGCCTTTAAGTGGTTTTTTCTCTCTTTTTTCGGTTCTATTGAAAAAACAAAAGTTGGATTCAAAATGGCTGACTTCAAAATGGCCACCATGGTCACCAACCATCTTGAAAAGTTTCCCCCTCACATATACTAAAGTGCCACAAACAGGAAGTTAATATCACCAACCATTCCCATTTTATTGAGGTGTATCCATATAAATGGCCCACCCTGTAGTATACATAACCAGGAATGTTATTACTCTCCTAAAATGCATCCAGAACCCTTTTGAACTCTTTTACCAGCTCCTCTGGTAGTGAGTTCCACAGTCTCACTGCTCTTACAGTAAAGAACCCCTGTCTGTGCTGGTGTAAAAACCTTCTTTCCTCAAGACATAGAGGATGCCCCCTTGTTATGAATACTATCCCGGGTATAAATCGATCATGGGAGAGATCTTTGTATGGTCCCCTGATATATTTATACATAGTCATTAGGTCACCCCTAAGCCTTCTTTTTTCTAACCCCAATTCTGATAATCTTTCTGGGTACTGTAGTCCTCCCTGTTACGCCGAGCGCTCTGGGTCCCCGCTCTTCCCCGGAGCGCTCGCAACTTCCTCGCAATCGCAACGCCCCGGTCAGACCTGCTGACCGGGTGTGCTGCGATACCTCTCCCAGCTGGGATGCGATTCGCGATGCGGGTGGCGCCCGCTCGCGATGCGCACCCCGGCTCCCGTACCTGACTCGCTCTCCGTCGGTCCTGTCCCGGCGCGCGCGGCCCCGCTCCTTAGGGCGCGCGAGCGCCGGGTCTCTACGATTTAAAGGGCCACTGCGCCGCTGATTGGCGCAGTTGGCTTAATTAGTTTATTCACCTGTGCACTTCCATATATAACCTCACTTCCCCTTTCCTTCCTTGCCGGATCTTGTTGCCATCGTGCCAGTGAAAGCGTTTCCCAGTGTGTTCCTAGCCTGTGTTCCAGACCTCCTGCCGTTGCCCCTGACTACGATCCTTGCTGCCTGCCCCGACCTTCTGCTACATCCGACCTTGCTCTTGTCTACTCCCTTGTACCGCGCCTATCTTCAGCAGTCAGAGAGGTTGAGCCGTTGCTAGTGGATACGACCTGGTTGCTACCGCCGCTGCAAGACCATCCCGCTTTGCGGCGGGCTCTGGTGAAAACCAGTAGCAGCTTAGAACCGGTCCACTAGCACGGTCCACGCCAATCCCTCTCTGGCACAGAGGATCCACCTCCTGCCAGCCGAACCGTGACAGTAGATCCGGCCATGGACCCCGCTGAAGTTCCACTGCCAGTTGTCGCCGACCTCACCACGGTGGTCGCCCAGCAGTCGCAACAGATAGCGCAACAAGGCCACCAGCTGTCTCAACTGACCGTGATGCTACAGCAGCTACTACCACAGCTTCAGCAATCATCTCCTCCGCCAGCTCCTGCACCTCCTCCGCAGCGAGTGGCCGCTTCCGGCCTACGACTTTCCTTGCCGGATAAATTTGATGGGGACTCTAAGTTTTGCCGTGGCTTTCTTTCACAATGTTCCCTGCACTTGGAGATGATGTCGGACCAGTTTCCTACTGAAAGGTCTAAGGTGGCTTTCGTAGTCAGCCTTCTGTCTGGGAAAGCTCTGTCATGGGCCACACCGCTCTGGGACCGCAATGACCCCGTCACTGCCTCTGTACACTCCTTCTTCTCGGAAATTCGAAGTGTCTTTGAGGAACCTGCCCGAGCCTCTTCTGCTGAGACTGCCCTGCTGAACCTGGTCCAGGGTAATTCTTCCGTTGGCGAGTACGCCATCCAATTCCGTACTCTTGCTTCCGAATTATCCTGGAATAATGAGGCCCTCTGCGCGACCTTTAAAAAAGGCCTATCCATCAACATTAAAGATGTTCTGGCCGCACGAGAAATTCCTGCTAACCTGCATGAACTCATTCATCTTGCCACTCGCATTGACATGCGTTTTTCCGAAAGGCGTCAGGAACTCCGCCAGGATATGTACTTTGTTCGCACGAGGCATTTTTTCTCCCCGGCTCCTCTCTCCTCTGGTCCTCTGCAATCCGTTCCTGTGCCTCCCGCCGTGGAGGCTATGCAAGTTGACCGGTCTCGCTTGACACCTCAAGAGAGGACACGACGCCGCATGGAGAATCTTTGCCTGTACTGTGCCGGTACCGAACACTTCCTGAAGGATTGTCCTATCCGTCCTCCCCGCCTGGAAAGACGTACGCTGACTCCGCACAAAGGTGAGACAGTTCTTGATGTCAACTCTGCTTCTCCACGCCTTACTGTGCCTGTGCGGATATCTGCCTCTACCTTCTCCTTCTCTACTAAGGCCTTCTTGGATTCCGAATCTGCAGGAAATTTTATTTTGGCCTCTCTCATCAACAGGTTCAACATCCCAGTGACCAGTCTCGCCAGACCCCTCTACATCAATTGTGTTAACAATGAAAGATTGGACTGTGCCGTGCGTTACCGCACGGAACCCCTCCTAATGTGCATCGGACCTCATCACGAAAAAATTGAGTTTTTGGTCCTCTCCAATTGCACTTCCGAAATTCTCCTTGGACTACCGTGGCTTCAACGCCATTCCCCAACCCTTGATTGGTCCACAGGAGAGATCAAGAGCTGGGGTACTTCTTGTTTCAAGGACTGTCTTAAACCGGTTCCCATTACTCCCTGCCGTGACCCTGTGGTTCCCCCTGTATCCGGTCTTCCTAAGGCTTATATGGACTATGCTGACGTATTTTGCAAAAAGCAAGCTGAGACTCTACCTCCTCACAGGCCTTTTGACTGTCCTATTGACCTCCTCCCGGGCACTACTCCACCCCGGGGCAGAATTTATCCTCTGTCCGCCCCAGAGACGCTTGCTATGTCTGAATACATCCAGGAAAATTTAAAAAAGGAGTTTATCCGCAAATCCTCCTCTCCTGCCGGAGCTGGATTTTTCTTTGTGTCCAAAAAAGATGGCTCCCTACGTCCTTGCATTGATTACCGCGGACTTAATAAAATCACGGTAAAAAAACGCTACCCCCTACCTCTTATCTCTGAACTCTTTGATCGCCTTCAAGGTGCCCACATCTTTACCAAACTGGACTTAAGAGGTGCATATAATCTCATCCGCATCAGGGAGGGGGACGAATGGAAAACTGCATTTAACACCAGAGATGGACACTTTGAGTATCTGGTCATGCCCTTTGGCCTGTGCAACGCCCCTGCCGTCTTCCAAGACTTTGTTAATGAAATTTTTTGTGATCTCTTATATTCCTGTGTTGTTGTGTATCTGGACGATATTCTGATTTTTTCTGCCAACTTAGAAGAACATCGCCAGCATGTCCGCATGGTTCTTCAGAGACTTCGAGACAATCAACTCTATGCCAAAATGGAGAAATGTCTGTTTGAATGTCAATCTCTTCCTTTCCTAGGATACTTGGTCTCTGGCCAGGGACTACAAATGGACCCAGATAAACTCTCTGCCGTCTTAGATTGGCCACGCCCCTCCGGACTACGTGCTATCCAACGTTTTTTGGGGTTCGCCAATTATTACAGACAATTCATTCCACATTTTTCCACTATTGTGGCTCCTATCGTGGCTTTAACCAAGAAGAATGCCAATCCTAAGTCCTGGTCTCCCCAAGCGGAAGACGCATTTAAACGGCTCAAGTCTGCCTTTTCTTCTGCTCCCGTGCTCTCCAGACCTGACCCATCTAAACCCTTCCTATTGGAGGTTGATGCCTCCTCAGTGGGAGCTGGAGCGGTCCTTCTACAAAAAAACTCTTCCGGGCATGCTGTTACTTGTGGGTTTTTTTCTAGGACCTTCTCTCCGGCGGAGAGGAACTACTCCATCGGGGATCGAGAACTACTGGCCATTAAATTGGCACTTGAGGAATGGAGGCATCTGCTGGAGGGATCAAAATTTCCAGTTATCATTTTCACCGATCACAAGAATCTCTCCTATCTCCAGTCTGCCCAACGGCTGAATCCTCGCCAGGCCAGGTGGTCGTTGTTCTTTGCCCGTTTTAACTTTGAAATTCATTTTCGCCCTGCCGACAAGAACATTAGGGCCGATGCTCTCTCTCGTTCCTCGGATGCCTCGGAAGTAGAGGTCTCTCCGCAACACATCATTCCTCCTGACTGTCTGATCTCCTCTTCTCCAGCCTCCATCAGGCAAACTCCTCCAGGGAAGACCTTCGTTTCTCCACGCCAACGTCTCGGGATTCTCAAATGGGGTCACTCCTCCCACCTCGCAGGCCATGCGGGCATCAAAAAGTCCTTGCAACTCATCTCTCGTTTCTATTGGTGGCCGACTCTGGAAACAGATGTTGTTGATTTTGTGCGGGCCTGTACTGTCTGTGCCCGGGATAAGACTCCTCGCCAGAAGCCTGCTGGTCTCCTTCACCCTCTGCCTGTCCCCGAACAGCCTTGGTCTCTGATTGGTATGGACTTTATTACAGACCTACCCCCATCCCGTGGCAACACTGTTATTTGGGTGGTCGTTGATCGATTTTCCAAGATGGCACATTTTATTCCTCTTCCTGGTCTTCCTTCAGCGCCTCAGTTGGCAAAACAATTTTTTGTACACATTTTTCGTCTTCACGGTTTGCCCATGCAGATTGTCTCGGATAGAGGTGTCCAATTCGTGTCAAAATTCTGGAGGGCTCTCTGTAAACAACTCAAGATTAAATTAAACTTCTCTTCTGCTTATCATCCTCAATCCAATGGGCAAGTAGAAAGAATTAACCAGGTCCTGGGTGACTATTTACGGCATTTTGTTTCCTCCCGCCAGGATGACTGGGCAGATCTTCTACCTTGGGCCGAATTCTCGTACAACTTTAGAGTCTCTGAATCTTCTGCTAAATCCCCATTTTTCGTGGTGTACGGCCGTCACCCTCTTCCCCCCCTCCCTATTTCCTTGTCCTCTGGTTTGCCCGCTGTAGATGAAGTGACTCGTGATCTTTCCACCATATGGAAAGAGACCCAAAATTCTCTTTTACAGGCTTCATCTCGCATGAAAAAGTTTGTCGATAAGAAAAGAAGAGCTCCCCCCATCTTTGCTCCCGGAGACAAGGTATGGCTCTCCGCTAAATATGTCCGCTTTCGTGTCCCCAGTTACAAACTGGGACCACGCTATCTTGGTCCTTTCAAAGTCTTGTGCCAGATTAATCCTGTCTCTTACAAACTCCTTCTTCCTCCTTCTCTTCGTATTCCCAATGCCTTCCATGTCTCTCTCCTTAAACCACTCATCATCAACCGTTTCTCTCCCAAACTTGTTTCTCCCACTCCTGTTTCCGGTTCTTCTGACATCTTCTCCGTAAAGGAGATACTGGCCTCCAAGACGGTCAGAGGAAAAAGATTTTTTTTGGTAGATTGGGAGGGCTGTGGTCCTGGAGAGAGATCCTGGGAACCTGAGGACAACATCCTAGACAAAAGTCTGGTCCTCAGGTTCTCAGGCTCCAAGAAGAGGGGGAGACCCAAGGGGGGGGGGGTACTGTTACGCCAAGCGCTCCGGGTCCCCGCTCCTCCCCGGAGCGCTCACAACTTCCTCGCAATCGCAGCGCCCCGGTCAGACCTGCTGACCGGGTGCGCTGCGATACCTCTCCCAGCCGGGATGCGATTCGCGATGCGGGTGGCGCCCGCTCGCGATGCGCACCCCGGCTCCCGTACCTGACTCGCTCTCCGTCGGTCCTGTCCCGGCGCGCGCGGCCCCGCTCCTTAGGGCGCGCGAGCGCCGGGTCTCTACGATTTAAAGGGCCACTGCGCCGCTGATTGGCGCAGTTGGCTTAATTAGTTTATTCACCTGTGCACTTCCATATATAACCTCACTTCCCCTTTCCTTCCTTGCCGGAGCCGGATCTTGTTGCCATCGTGCCAGTGAAAGCGTTTCCCAGTGTGTTCCTAGCCTGTGTTCCAGACCTCCTGCCGTTGCCCCTGACTACGATCCTTGCTGCCTGCCCCGACCTTCTGCTACGTCCGACCTTGCTCTTGTCTACTCCCTTGTACCGCGCCTATCTTCAGCAGTCAGAGAGGTTGAGCCGTTGCTAGTGGATACGACCTGGTTGCTACCGCCGCTGCAAGACCATCCCGCTTTGCGGCGGGCTCTGGTGAAAACCAGTAGCAGCTTAGAACCGGTCCACTAGCACGGTCCACGCCAATCCCTCTCTGGCACAGAGGATCCACCTCCTGCCAGCCGAACTGTGACACTCCCATTCCCTGTATTACCCTGGTTACCCATCTATGAACCCTCTACAGCTCCACTATAACTTTTTGGACACTGGTGCCCAGTACTGTACACAGTATTCCATGTGTGGTCTGACTAGTGATTTGTATAGTGGTAGAATTATTTCCTTGTCGTGGGCATCTATGCCCCTATTGATGCACCCCATGATTTTATTTGACATGGCAGCAGCTGCCCGACACTGGTCACTACAGCTAAATTTACTATTCACTAAGACACCCAGGTCCTTTTCCACGTCAGTCGTCACAAGTGTTCTCCCATTTAATACATAATCTCAGCCCGGATATTTCCTCCCCATGTGCATTACCTTACATTTATCAGAGTTGAACCTCATCTGCCACTTCCCAGCCTGAACCTCCAACCTATCAAGATCCATTTGTAATAGTGCACTGTCCTCTATTGTGTTGACCACTTTACAGAGTTTAGTATCATCTTCAAAGATTGCTACTTTACTGGTCAACCCCTCTACAAGGTCATTAATTAATATATTAGATAGAATAGAACCCAATACTGACCCCTGTGGTACCCCACTAGTAACAGTCACTCATTCAGAATAAGTACCGTTAACAACCACCCTCTGTTTCCTATCATTGAACCAGTTACTTACCCACTTACACACATTCTCCCCAGCCCCATCCTTCTCATTTTATGCACCAACCTTTTATGTGGTGCCGTATCAAATGCTTTGGAAAAATCCAGATACACGACATCCAGCGATTCCCCCTGGTCCAGTCTGGAGCTTACCTCCTCATAAAAGCTGATCAGGTTAGTTTGACATCATATTAGCATTTAGGCTTCTGTTGTTGTCTGCCCCTTTGGGGTATTGTACTTTTAGTTGACATGCAATAATATACAGTTCATGTAAGACAGACTTACAGACACTTATTTCCTTCTTGATTCACTAAGTTGTTCTAGACCAGATTTCTTCAAACTTTAAACCTCCAGATCTTGAAAAGTACAACTCCTAGCATACCTGGAGAGGCGTTGGTTGTACTGGTATGCTGTGAGTATGATGTGATGTAAGGATCATAAACATTATATTTTAATAGTTTAGATATTTATGCACATGGCGATACCAAATATGATAACTTTTTTCACTTTTCTTTGTAAAATAGGAAAAAAGGAGGATTACATTTTTTATTAGGGGAGGGCGTTTTATATACTTTTAGAAACTTAAAAAAATAATTAACACTTTATAAGTCCACATAAGGGACTTTTGTATGCAATCATTAGATTGCATTTCCTGTATAATTTTATGTCTATGGCATAGCATTATACAGTGTGATCAGCAATCGGCAGCAGAAGGCAGGTAAGGGGACCCTCCTCTGCTTTTTTAGCTCATGGAATGCCCCCCCATTTACGTTGTGGGGGTTCTGTAAGGCTGTTTGAGTTAGTTTCACTTAAGACGCCATGATCAGCATTGATCACAGCATCTAAAGGGTTAATGACCTGCAGCGGCAGGATTGCTGCTGCTTGTCATCAACAGTGAGTGTCTGGCTACTGGTAGTAGCCGGCACTCACTGTTCTGAAGCGAGTGCAGCTCCTGCGCTCGCTTCAAAGCCGCTTAGCAGTACTCCGCCAAAAACATCTTATCCCCTATCCAATCTCTGCTGCGGCACCCTAGTCATCCATGCAACTCCGCTCTGTGCCGGATGACTGGCGACTACAGCCGCCACGCCCTCCATTCATGTCTATGGGAGGAGGCGTGGTGGCTACATACTAGCCGTCACGCCCCCTCCCATAGACATGAATGGAGGAGGCAAGGCGTAAAGTCACAAACTTGGAAGCTCCAAGCCTCCGTGTTCCGGCCGCTGCCGCTGCTGGCCCTGAGATAGCAGCAGGACCCTTGTGATCAGACATTTGGATAGGTTATAAGATGTTTTTTGGTGGAGTACACTTTAACCCCTTAAGGACTCAGCCCATTTTGGCCTTAAGGACTCAGACAATTTAATTTTTACGTTTTCATTTTTTCCTCCTCGCCTTCTAAAAATCATAACTCTTTTATATTTTCATCCACAGACTAGTATGAGGGCTTGTTTTTTGCGCGACCAGTTGTCCTTTGTAATGACATCACTCATTATATCATTAAATGTATGGCGCAACCAAAAAACACTATTTTTGTGGGGAAATTAAAACGAAAAACGCAATTTTGCTAATTTTGGAAGGTTTTGTTTTCACGCCGTACAATTTCTGGTAAAAATGACATGTGTTCTTTATTCTGAGGGTCAATACGATTAAAATGATACCCATTATTATATACTTTTATATTATTGTTGCGCTTAAAAAAAATCACAAACTTTTTAACCAAATTAGTACGTTTATAATCCCTTTATTTTGATGACCTATAACTTTTTTATTTTTCCGTATAAGCGGCAGTATGGGGGCTCATTTTTTGCGCCATGATCTGTACTTTTTTTTGATACCACATTTGTATATAAAAAACTTTTAATACATTTTTTATAATTTTTTTTTTAATAAAATGTATTAAAAAAGTAGGAATTTTGGACTTTTTAAATTTTTTTTCGTTCACGCCGTTTACCGTACGGGATCATTAACATTTTATTTTAATAGTTCGGACATTTACGCACGCGGCGATACCAAATATGTCTATAAAAAATGTTTTTTACGCTTTTTGGGGGTAAAATAGGAAAAAACGGACGTTTTACTTTTTTATTGGGGGAGGGGATTTTTCACTTTTTTTTTACTTTTACTTTTACATTTTTTTACATTTTTTTTTACACTTGAATAGTCCCCATAGGGGACTATTCATAGCAATACCATGATTGCTAATACTGATCTGTTCTATGTATAGGACATAGAACAGATCAGTATTATCGGTCATCTCCTGCTCTGGTCTGCTCGATCACAGACCAGAGCAGGAGACGCCGGGAGCCGCACGGAGGAAGGTGAGGGGACCTCCGTGCGGCGTTATGAATGATCGGATCCCCGCAGCAGCGCTGCGGGCGATCCGATCGTTCATTTTAATCGCGAACTCCCGCAGATGCCGGGATCTGTATTGATCCCGGCACCTGAGGGGTTAATGGCGGACGCCCGCGAGATCGCGGGCGTCGGCCATTGCCGGCGGGTCCCTGGCTGCGATCAGCAGCCGGGATCAGCCGCGCATGACACGGGCATCGCTCCGATGCCCGCGGTTATGCTTAGGACGTAAATGTACGTCCTGGTGCGTTAAGTACCACCTCACCAGGACGTACATTTACGTCCTGCGTCCTTAAGGGGTTAAAGACTCAGGTACAGTAAGTCGTACAGGTACGCCCTTCGTCCTTAACAGGTTAAAGTGGTTGTCTAGAAAAATAAAGTGCATGTGTCTGGGCTTATGCCAGGCTAACAATTAAAAAAAATGTAATCAGCTACCCTGATCCCCTACTGTCTCCATCCCACAGTGTCCGATCCTAGCTGAATGGCACTTCCTGATTTTATGCTGATGTGCTGGTAGTGCTCATTAGGTCAATCACTGTCTGTAGCAGAAACTTTTTCAAGCCAGGGATTGGCGAGCAAGCATTTCCTGTGAGTCAAAACAAAAACAGGAAATCCTATTTAGCCAAGACCAGGCACCAGGAACTGTCCTGGTGGAGAATCATAGCAGGGGGGTATAAAACCTAGTTCACACTGAATATTTGTTAACATATTTTATTTTAAGCAAAGATTTAAAAAAAAAAAAAAACATAGCTGCCATTTTTGCGGCCATTTTTTTCTGATTATGGATGAAATCCACACAATAAATAAAATTAAAAAAAACTTAAGTCTGGACACATACAGTTATTTTCCTTGACATCCCCTTTAATTGTTATAGATGCAACTCCTGGTGCTGATTCACTACTTTCTGCCAGTTAAAAGAAGAAAAAGCTGTCATTCAGCAAATAGTAGTCAGGACAGACTGAATATCATGAATACCTCGGACTCTTGTCTCCCAAAGTTCATAACGTGGCAACTATTGAACTGTGAGCTAAACAAAAAATGCCCTACTGCCACAGATGCGAGATATCATCGTGTCCATGACTATGGCAGTGCGTGACTTTGGTGACAGACTTTCTTGATACAATACTTGTTTGTTTTTTAAAACAAAAGGAAAATGTAAACAGTTGCTCTTCTCTATCCTAATACTTTAATATACTTTCTCCCTATACTTTTACTGATACTTGTGTGCATAAACATGTAGCGGAATGCAGAGCTCTTTAATGTATCTACTTCCCTTAGTTTATATGCCTTTCTCTAAGTACCTGTATAAAAAGATAACATCTGCAAATTGAGACAATAACTAATTGTCATTCTAAAGCACGGCTTAATTTCAGGCGTATTCACCGCACATGCAAAATTCTTTTACTATCAAAATATCTTTAGTAATTGTGAAACAAATTTTAAACTGCTCTCTTTCAGAACCCTTCTTTAAGTATTCTCCATCTATTAAACAGATGGCAGCTTAGATTGTAAACATATTTGCTTCATATTGAATAGGTTGTTTCTGGCATAATACTAATTAACAAATGAAATGACTGACTTTCTGAATCACATTAGGAACACAAACACAAAGTTTTTCTTTGGTAGTTATTTACTTTGACAATTGCATACAGAAAAAAGCTATTAAGGATCTTCATGTGCAGAGGCTGTACAAACTGTAAAACTTAAAACAGCATATTATATTGTTTTCTATAACTTTTACTTTTAATCAATACACAGCGGTCTGGCAATGAAATTATGAAACAAGATTTCATAGTTTTATCTTTTCCGAGGTAATTACATGTCTCCTATAAGTGACTGTTGAAGGTGACTGTAAAATATTGCATGCGGAAGCTTGGAACCGCACACTCCAACTATTAAGTAACCTCCCCTTAAAGGGGTACTCCGGCCCCAGGACATGTCTGATCGTGGGGGTCCCGCTGCTGGAGACCCTCGCAATCTCTTACCTGTGTGAGCTGCACGCCAGCGCTGGAGGCTCCGAGTCTGAAGCCTCACGACTACAGAGCCGGAATATCGTGACATTACGACTCCGCCCCCGTGTGACGTCACACCCCGCTCCCTCAATGTAAGTCTATGGGAGGGGGCGTGACATCACAATACTCCGCCCTCGTACTCGTGAGGCTTCAGACTTGGAGCCTCCTGCACTGGCGTGCAGCTCACAGAGGTGGGTGCTGAATGAGAGATTCCTTAGAAACCGCATCATCTTTGTTGATGGGTTTCAAATAAACAGTGCTGGACTACAATAGCCAGGCCTACATTTACAGCCCGCACTGCCCGACACATTTGTACGGAATGTATTACATAGATCAGATCACAACAAATATGCAGCAAAAACTGCAAGTGTGGCATGGGGATTCTGTTTCAGATACACCATTGGTCTTACCTCTATACACAGAAAATGTGGCTGTAAATCTGCAGGTAAAATGTGCAGCTGTATTGACCCATGTGGATTCAATCAATGGGGGAAGATTTACTGTTTTTCTCCAGGCTCCAGCATGGTGGCAGCGGCTTCATCAAAAGTATTCTTTACAGTATTTCTCACTGAAGTGCTGCCCCTTTAACACGGTTGCCCTTGGCACAGGCCCGCTGGTGCCTAATACACATAAAGCCCTAACAATACCTAACACAATTAATATACGGAGGTGGTGCTCTTACAATAGAAATGTACTGCAATGTACTCCTCCTCTTGCTGCCAACATGGCAGAGTCAAAGGAGTTTTCCGTCCAAAGACAACTTATCCCCTATCCAAAGTATGCAGCACCCACATTCTATGCTGGGCTGCTGCTCCGGTATCAGAAACCTCTGTGTTTCCCGGGACTGGAACGTCACTGCAGGGAGATCGCGGATGGTCCCAGCAACGGGCCCCCTGCGATCAAACATCTTATCCCCTATTCTTTGGATAGGGGATAAGATGTCTTTGGCCGGAATACCCCTTTAACATATACATATGCATTATTTACAGATAAATATACTATATTATATTTATGATGTTTCTTTCTAGTAGACACCCTTCTCCAAGATCCCTTTATAAACACAGGCCTACTGTGGCCTATAGCTAAATTTACTCTGGACAGATCAAGTGCAAAAATCTCTGAGAATAGTATGGACTTTAAGCAGTCTCTGGTTACTGGCGGATGTTATTAATGTTATTTATCTTTGATACATTCTCTGAAAATGTACAGATTCACAAAAAAAAAATCTGCTGATTTTGCAAGTCAATTGGCTGAGCAATTCCTCAACAGCAACAATTAAATTGATGCGCTATTCATGTAATGCACTATCTGCAAATTACGATCCGGGGACCCTGTGAAATAAAAACATCATAATAGGGATATGGAAAGAGGTTATTAAAAAAGAAAACTACTGTAACCTCTGTAACCCCTTCCTACAAAAGGACATACATCCGAATTAGAGATGAGTGAACTGAACCCATAGAACCCATATTTACTTGATGAATTACTGGAAAGTTCCTTATTCTTACTACTATGAAATGCCATAGTGCTGGTGAAAGAGTACTGGACTGAACAAGCTGGCACTGTGTTGAGGTTGATTTACAGTAAATTAATATAGATGGTGTGTGGAGGGGAAAGGCGATACTGATGGGTTTGCATGATGTTCCGTGAAAAGTAATAAAATAAACAACATAGCTGCTGAGAATCATCTGGAGAAGGCTCACATGTAGAAAGTACACAGCCCAGGCTTTCTCCCTCTCTACAGTGCATAGCACTTACTAAGCCCTACTCTCACTTTTTGTATTCCATCCTGTCCTGTCTGTTTACTAGATTTCCACTTACAACAGGCATTAAACTCCAAATTGCAGGGAAGTGAGACACCTAGTGGCCAAGACTTGGGCCACTGGGGTAAGGAGCCATTTTTGCAGATGAAGTAATTTATAAACATGTTAAAAACAACATAGACTATCTACTGGAGGAGCTTTACACATTACAGATTTGATTATTTTTCAATAGTTTTCCACTATGCTAATTTATCACAGATTAAATTACTCCCTCTGAAGTCTGTGGCTACATTCACACTACGTAATTTTTGAGAGGAATACTGGTATAAAAAAAAAAAATCTGCAAAAATTCTGGTACAGCAGCCTCCCATTGTTCTTAATGACATTCTGCTGCACTTTTTGCACTGCAGAATTTAGGACCCCCGCTGAAAGAATCAACATGTCTATTTTTTTTTTTTTTACAGAATTCTGAGTGTACTGCATTGCCGTCAATAGTGAGGGCACATGTTTGCTTTTTCTGCAGCAGATGGAATCTCCAGCCTGAGAGTGCTTTAATTTAGTCACTTCATGACTTATTGAAAGTCATTTTGAGTCCATAATAATATGACAATTATATTTGCAAGGTGAATTGCTACAAATTCATCCCAAAATGTCCTTATTATTCTGCTATGTTCTAGTGTAAATATGTCACAATATTATCCCTTCATTTTCATTTGTGTATTTCTTCATTTTTATCTACATTCTATTGAGAAGATGTTTAAGTAGGGTTTGTCTTTATTCCTAAACGACTTTATTTTGATGATGTATGTCTTTTTCTCAGGACTGTTTGATTGTGGTGATGTCACTATATTAAGTCACCCAGATTAACTAAAACATTTGAATTCTAAGACAGTGCAAACTTAGATGGGCAGCCCTTAAAGGGGTACTCCGCTGAAAACATTTTATTCTCTATCCAAAGGATATGGAATAAGATGTTAGATCACCAGGGTCCCACCACTGGGGACCCTCGCGATCTCTGGGCCGGCAGTGGCGGCACGCCGTCATGCCTCCTCCCTTAGACGTAAATGGAGGGGGCATTGCAACTGGCATCGTCAGTCATCATGCATGGAGCGGAGTTCGCTCTGTGCACTAAATGACAGGGGTGCGGCACGGAGATAGAGGGAGTCCCTTGGATAAGGGATAATACGTTTTCAGCGGGGTATCCCTTTAAATGTGACAAATTTATCAGGCTAATAGACAAATGTGGTGCCTTTGTAGGCTTTCGAATCTGGAGCAATACCGTTTCTGTCCCTTGGGAATTACTTAAATAGAGTAAATTGCAGTGCTGCCCTTTTTAAGCAATACCTATTAACATCAATGGAAGCAGGAGCTGGTGATATGGCATATAGTTTGGTCAGATTCCCACATTACTATTCATACTAAACACTGTGACCCTGATTTACTAAGAATGGAGTGTAGTTTTCTTTGTGGGTTTTAATTCCCTACAATATATGTTAGATTTTTGTGAAAATGTTGAGGACACACCCCATTCCACGATGTCCATGCCCCTTTTTGGGTTTTCTAAGTAAAATGGAGAGTTGGTCGGGTTTTCTTTTTCCAATTCCGGCGCATATTGTAGAACAAATTCTGGCGCAGACAAATTCGGGTTTACAATAGTAAATCAGGGCCTGTATGTGCTTGGAAATGCAATATATTACATTTTTCAGATTTAGAATAATCAATAAGACTGGATTAGCCATTTCTGGATAATGTCTAATAACACCTATGGTTACATTTACAAGGGAACATTTCTAAGCTGCAGATGCTGGTTGGAAATACTCTCTTACCCTGTATTTATTTTCATGATGTATATAGTACAGTATATTGATTAGGTGTATAATATTTCTTTTAAAAAAATGAGAAATCTGCTGGTATAAAGACACCTTCCCCTCATACATACAGTATGCCGTCTACATTCTGCACTCCAATAAATATTATGTGCATCAGCTCAGCATCAGGGAAGAAAATGTACTTAGTACTAAAACCACTGTTTGCATGACATCATTCCATAACAGATTACACTGTAATGTTGAGAATGTAATCATTAGCATTTAAACATGCATAAAATTTAATTAACCTACTTACCAGTTTGCTTAGAACTTTTGAAGGGCTACCTAGAGTCCTCTCTAAGCATTTTATTGCAGAGTTTTGGAAAGCTCACAAAAGAGAGAAGTTCTCTGGGATTTTTCTCCCTAAAGCTGATGAGCCATGACAGATGAGCAGATGACCCGAGTTAATTATTATTGAATTCGTTATTACTGCTTTGTTGTCACTCAGCTCAGCCAGGGTAAAATGATGACAGTAGGTATCTCATTAAAACAGCTGTTTCAATTATGTAGCGGCAAATATTTAAAAAGCGGGCCTTCCAAGTTTAAAGCTGTTAGCAAAGTTTGTGTTTACAGTGCCAAGATTCTTTGACCTGAGTTGCATATACAGTGTAAATTTAACTCATTTATCTCTCAAGAGGTCAAGGTGACAATTATTATATAGGAGAACGTGAAAATAAAGCACAACATTATTCAAAACAAATTGTGTGAATATCACATTATTACACAATTAGGAGCTTTATGTCAATGTGTAAAAGAAAATGTTTACATTCATATCAAGGCATTAATCAAAACATTTTTGCCCCAACATATTCTCACATAAATAATCTTTTTACCCTTGCATTTAACATTTATAATTTAGCAAATGTTTATAATTGTGCAACAAATAAATAAATAAATAAAATAATAATAATAATTATAATAAATTATAATAATATATAAATAAATAATCTGTCTTAATTATGTTCACTGCAATATACAAAATGTAAATATCACAGAAAATATATTTTTTAATCGTTTTGAGTCATTCTATTAAAAAAATGTAAATAAAAAAAAAAAAATATATATATATATATATATATATATATATATATACATATATGTATATATAAATGTGTGCGTATGTATTGATAGATAGATAGATAGATAGATAGATAGATAGAAAGGTGTATATATATAGATATATATATATATATATATATATATATATATATATATATATACATGTATATATATATATATATCATATCCATGTGGCCCTCTTGGGGACTTTGACTACATTATATTCATGCTACAATGTACAATGTGTATGAAAGAACTATGGGGAACATATTATAAAACATGTAATTTATGTTACAACAATATTCATCAATTATTTTTTCCATGAATTTTTCCATTTTGTGCCAATTTTTTTAATATTTGTGCCAATTTAAAATATCGGGTAATTCAACCTTGAAAACGGAAATCAAACATAATGAGTTTGTGAGATATTATTATTGTATTCTTCAGAGTCCTCATATATGCTTTTAGGTCAAACATAGCACAGAGAGGTGATATAAAAAAAAAATTCAGTTTCAATCAGTTTCAAGCTTCAACTAATTAAGAAAACAACACCTACCAGTGTACATCTACAAAAACTGCAAAGGCAATTATGCAAAAAAAAAAAAAAAAAAAATAGGAGGATGCAAGTAAAGGCATGTTCAGAAGTCCACCGAAGATAGACACTGACCATCTCTCACAAGTGCTGCATGCAGTGATGTGTATACCATAGCTATGCTACTACAGCAAGAATATGTATAAGGAATATCACAGAATTATATTGACATTTTGTGTGATATTTTTGTTGTTGTTTTTTATTATCAGAAAACCGATTTAAATGTGTCAAGAGTATTCACTTTCATTAAATAAAATAAAATAAATAAATAAATAAGTACCAGTACTTTTTAGCAGCTGTATGCTACAGAGGAAATTATTTTCTTTCTGAATTTCTTTTTTGTCTTATCCACAGTGCCCTCTGCTGACACCTGATGCCCGTATCAGGAACTGTCCAGGAGAAAATCCCCATTGCAAACCTATGCTGCTCTGGGCAGACCCTGACACGGACAGAGGTGTCAGCAGAGAGCACTGTGGACAAAACAAAAAAGAAATTCAAAAAGAAAATAATTTCCTCTTTAGCACACAGCTGCTAAAAAGTACTGGAAGGGTAAAGATTTTTTAATAGAAGTCATTTTCAAATCTGTTTAACTTTCTGGCACCAGTTGATTTAAAAAAATATATATATTTTCCAGCCTAGTACCCCTTTAACTCCATGTATGATACAGGTTAAATACATGTTACACTGATAGTGCTATTGGTTGTTCTAGCTTATGAGGACAAATGAAATAGATTAATGCATTTATACAATCATAGGAAAAATTGCATCCTCCATCTGCTCTCTTCATAATGACTGCTATTGGCAAAGAGAGGCATTGGATATATAATGTTTTCTGGATGCCAGCGTTTTGTGTTTATCACGCATACAGATGATATGCAAGGTGTCTAAAAATCTTCTTACAAAAATATTAGAAATAGGTCATATTTAAAAAAAATATTAATATTTTGAGGTTATGCATGCTGATCAGCCATAACATTATAATCACCAGCTTAATATTGGGTAGGTCACCTTTATGCCACCAAAATGGCTCTAATCCATCAAAACATGAATTTAAGAAGGCCCGTGAGGGCATCTTGTGGTTTCTGGCACCAATACCTTAGCAGCAGATAATTTAATATATGTAAATTTAAGGTAGGGCTCCATGGATTGGATTTATAGCCCATTCCACAAATGCTTCATTATATTGAGACATGAAGAATTTTGGCAGGATACATTATCCACTATCAATGGCAACATCATGGCAATGGTGTCTGGTGAGAAGCTGTTCATCTCACGCCATTCAGAATTTGTTGAATTTTGACATAAGATGAAAGAGAATACATCCAATTTCCTCTAAAGTACACTGAAAGTTGTAGCTATGTAAATAGGTTATAAATACTAATAAATAATCATTTTCTTAGACATATCACAGTGAGTACAGAAGTACCTTTTTCAACCAGTGTAAAGCTTTATTCTATAAGTGGAGTGTATAAAGTTTGTCTAAACCCGACTCCCTCCCATATACTGTACGAGGCTTTATAAAGAGGTAACGTAGAGGGCACTAAGCCTCAGACTAAACACAGTCAGCAACTTTCCAGAGCAGGAAAAAATCCTCATAGCAAACCTCTCCTGCTCTGGACAGTTCCTGACATGGACAGAGATGTCAGCAGAGAGCACTGTGGTCAGACAGAAAAGAACTATACAACTTCCTCTGCAGCATACAGTAGCTGATAAGAAATGGAAGGCTTAAGATTTTTATATAGAAGTAATTGACAAATTTGTTTAACTTTCTGGCACCAGTTGATTAGAATTTTTTTTTTCCCCCACCGGAGTACCCCTTTATGGGTTAGCTCTCACAGAATCTACCAGTAGCTGCATCTCATCTCTGTTGTTGATACATTTTAATTGGTAACTAAGGCCCAGGTTTATCAAACTGCGTGTGAGGAAAAAGTGGAGTGATATTCCCACAGCAACCAATCACAGCTCAGCTTTCCCTTTACCAGAGCTCGTTAGCTGAACTGTGATTGGTCGCTGTGGGAAAATGTCTTTACTTTTTCTCTCACACAGCTTAAAGGGGTATTCCCATGGAAAACGTTTTTGTTTAAATCAACTGGTGCCAGAAAGTTAAACATGTTTGTAAATTGCTTCTATTAAAAAGTCTTAAGCCTTTCAGTACTTTTTAGGGGCTGTATACTACAGAGGAAATGCTTTACTTTTTAGATTTCTCTGATGCCATGACCACAGTGCTCTCTGTTGACCTCTGCTGTCCATTTTAGGAACTGTTCAGAGCAGGAGAAAATCCCCATAGCAAACATATGCTGCTCTGAACAGTTCCTTAAATGGACAGCAGAAGTCAGCAGAGAGCACTGTGGTCATGACGTCAGAGAAATCTAAAAAGTAAAACATTTCCTTTGTAGTATATAGCCCTTAAAAAGTACTGGAAGGATTGAGATTTTTTAATGGAAGTAATTTACAAATCTGTTCAACTTTCTGGCATCAGTTGAATCAAAAAATCTGGGTGGGAGTACCCCTTTAATAATATGGGCATAAGAGATTAAGGTAAAAAGCAATGTTCCAAGACTACCTATGTCTTTCAAGCATGGTTTATCAAAATATCTAAAGATTCACATATTTATATACAAAAACACATTATATTCTTTACAATTAATAAAGTAAAGAAAAAGACCATGAAAACCTGTGTAAACCTTTAACTGACAGCAAATGAAAAATGCTTCTGACTGTTTTTCCTAATTTAAGCAGTTAAGCGTAACACATAGTATATAGTTTGGCTCCAATCACATTAATGGAACTGAGCAGCAATACCACACACAACCTGAGTACAAGAGTGGCACTGTTTTTAAAAGAAGTTAGTTCTGCTTCACTAATCCTGGATAGCCCCCTTTTACATAACTGTATAAATAATTTAAAGGGGGTACTCCACCTCTAGACATCTTATCCCCTATCCAAAGGATAGGGGATAAGATGTCAGATCGCTGCGGTCCCACTGGTGGGGACCCCCGGGATCGCCGCTGCGGCACCACGCTATCATTACTGCACAGAGCAAGTTTGCTCTGTGCGTAATGACGGGCGATACAGGGGACGGAGCAGCGTGATGTCGTGGCTCCGCTCCTCAGGACATCACGGTCCGCCCCCCTAATGCAAGTCTATGGCAGGGGCGTGATGACCACCACACCCCCTCCCATTTAATCGTATTGAGGGGGTGGGCCGTGATGCCATGAGGGGCGAAGCCGTGACGTAACGATGCTCCGGCCCCTGTATTGCCCATCATTACGTGCAGAGCAAACTCGCTCTGTGCAGTAATGATAGCGCAGTGCCGCAGTGGCGATCCCGGGGGTCCCCAGCAGCGGGACGGCGGCGATCTGACATCTTATCCCCTATCCTTTAGATAGGGGATAAGATGTCTAGGTGCAGAGTGCCCCTTTAACTGTCTGTTAGTATTAAAAAACATTCCCCTAAGTCTTACTTAAAAAAACTAAATATGATATTTTTTTTTACCAATAATGTAACTGCATTGAGTAAGTTGAAAAGCACATCTTCCTCTTCTACAGTTGCACAGTCTGTAGTTTCTTAAATAAGGGCTAACAATAGGGCAGAATAGTAGGTACCTCTTTCAGGGCATTCAAAATATAAGATGTCAGGACAGGGTAAAGATGTGCTGCCATATTTTCCACCTGAGCTACTGTTCCTGCCTACTCAGTCAATCGGTTCTAAATAATGGCTCCCAAATGGGTGATGGTCCCTTACCTGACTAAGTGCAAGTAAAGGGGAATAGGAGAGACAGAAGGCTTTGTCTCAGCAAACAGGGTCAGTACCAGGATGTCACATTGAAGACCATATTAGCATGCAGAAGGATTGTCATTTAGAGGTCCATGGGTCAAACTCCAGAGAAGTTCATATAGGTCCAAATCACAAAAAAAAAGGGTCATCACAAACAATGTGTAAGAGGCACAAAAAGACAATTGAGCGAACACATGCATATTTGGTTAAAGAAGACCAAGCACAGGTGCCTGTTTAAATCTTGTGCTGTCAGATAATGTGTCTGTAGGTGCTGAACCTTACTGGCCCGGCATCCATGCTGCTGATAAGCTAGTAACCCCTTTATTAGAAGAGCTGGTAGCTCTATCAATGAAGTGACACTGTCTGTGATGCTGACAGGAGTAGATCGGGGCAACTGCTGAACCGCAGCCAGGTAAATTTCTTACATAAAGGGCTAAAATTCACTTCTAAATTGCAAACAAAAGACAATGAAGTTCAAACATATTCACCCTTCATTTTACAAAAGCAAGATGCACAGGTCTTAATCAGTATGCTTTGTTCTTCCCCTATGGACCCATTAGATATACAAGATAGAGTTCAAGAGCTGCATAAAGATCATATGAATATAATTCATTCCAAAATGAGTTGGTATTTGAGAATTATAACAGATGTGAGGTCTCCCTCAGATGTGCACCAAAAGGATAAAATAGATTAAAAGTTGGAAATTGATGGTAATAATGGGGAGTCTAGTGGATCTGACCATTTTACTAGAAATTTCTGATAAGGACCTGCAAAATATACATATTTGTTAAAAGTAAATATTTTAAATCAATATTCAACAAATAAAATATAGAGAAGAGTAATAGTAGAATAAAATTGTACTTAGTTAGGCTGAGTTCAGATATATCAGGCATCCGGCATAGTTTCCCTCCGGCGTGCACTGGAGGAAAACTGATGCTAGAACTGATCTAATTCATTTGAATGGAACAGTTCACAATCATCCAGCGTCTCAATTTTGATGTCGGATGGTTGGACAAGCCGGAGGGCATCGCTGTGCAGAAACAATGGACACCGGATGCAATACAACTGATGACAACTGATGATCATCAGTTGTGGCATCAGTTGCGTCTAGATTTAGGCTGAATTCACCTATGCCGGATCCCGGACAAATGTGAACCCAGCCTAATAACACATCTTGAAATAAAGGATAAAGTGAGAATGACATCTGGCAGTACTTGATAGGACAGGGATAAGGCAGTTTAACATATCTCAATGGATAGTCATGATACTTTTTAACGCTTTAAAGAAGGGCCAATTTCGGTCTTAGTGGGAAACTGACAGCAGGTCACCAACACTAACCTGAAAAAAACAGCTAGACAGTACAGGTTACCCTGTTTCTAATGCTGAAGTTGTTTAGGAGATATTGGTCTTGTTGCTGATATGGTAATTTATTCTTATGTGCAACGGAGGCAGCTGCTGCTGTATGTGCAATGCTCTCTTCCACTAACCCCCAACTGATAGCCCTGCCCATTTCTGCTGATAACTCAGCCCCCTTCCCAAATGTAGAAGAATATTTATGAAGAGGGTGTGGTTATCACACTAAGTGGTGGGTTATCAGCCAAAGGGAACAAAAGTAATTGTTGCACATACAGCAGCAGCCCGCCTCGATTTACCACATAAGCAACTAGATGAATACCCCCTGAACAGCTACACTGATTTTCACTCAATAAAAAGCAAGTTTGTTCATTTTATACATATCAACATGTGTATTTTAATGTGGTAATGATGACTTAAGGATGCTTTTATTTATCCAAGTGATTCTAAGTGATTATGAGATTTTTGGGGGGTACATATTGTACTTTATGATAGAGATAATATTTGGTTTATACATCCAGAGTTTTTTTTTTCTAAAAATTTTAAAACATTTCCATTTTTCTAGGTTTAAAAATATCTGCCTTTTAGAAAAATAGTCATGCCACATAAATTAGTTTTTAATTTACATTAATGTACATATTTCTACTTTATGTTGTTATCATTCATTAAATGTCCTTTTACTAATTAGGATATTAGAAGGTGATGGCAGAGAAATGCAACACAATATTTCTTCCCCTAATTCTGCCATTCTAACCAATATTCCATATTTGGCCCATGTGCATTACTTGATTTTAACACAGGCCTTAGACATAAAGTAGTACCAAATTGATTTTGGGGTCTCCTATGACCCAGCTTTTTTTCTCTGGCTCACATTTTTTTCCTCCTTTCCTACTAAGGACCATAATTTTTATTTTTATTTTACGAATGATAAAGCTGTATTAGGGATTATTTTCTGCGTGACAAGTTAGACTTTTCACTGATTCACTTTTTTTTATATGGAGAAAAAGATAGGATCCAGCTCTTCTGAAAATAAAAGACTAAATTTATTCCAACATGACAACACAGGAACACAGGTAGGTAACACGTTTCAATTGCTAAAAGCGCTCTTAGTTATACAACAATGGCAGGAAGACATGGTTTTTCACAGGTGGAGCAATCACACTGGGTCACAGGTCATGTGGCCCGGGGATATTAACTCCTTCCAAACTTCATGGTTAACCCTCATAGTTTACACATATAATCAAAACAATAATGTTTATTAATTATTATCAGAAAAAAAAGTATTTAAAAAAAGAACATACCTATATAGAACATCATTAGGAATCAACGGATAAAAGGGTATTAAAGAAACGTAAATATATATATATATATATATATATATATATATGTATATATATATATATATATATATATATATATATATGTGTGTGTGTGTGTGTGTGTTAGAAAGTGGAGTGGAAGGAGTAAGGAGGAAGGATAATAGCAAGACATGGAAATATTGTCCTGAGCATAACACATTCCGTATGGTAGAAATTGACCACATCATAATAGTGCATATTGCGTACATGGGAATAGCCCTGACACCAGTGCTGCAAAAGGATGATCTTAGGGAAGACAAAAACAGGGGTCAAAAAGTGTGTAAAAACACTAAAGACCTAATAATTTAATAATGTAAAACGAAATCCTGGCGTTTGTTCATACCTAGTAGCACCTGAGAGGAAAGTATTAGAATCCAATAAACCTCCCTATTTAAAAGATTTTGTTTATGATCTCCTCCTCTCTTAGATGGATTAACTCTTTCAATGGCTGAAATTGTAATGATGTAAAACTGCCCTGATGTATCTCAGCACAGTGTTTGGAAACTGCAGATAGATTCGTAAACAAGAAGTGGGGAATATCAGACAAATGTTTGCGGAGTCTCACTTTTAATGGATTTGTGGTACAGCCGACATATTGCATGCAACAAGTTATGCATTACACTAAATAGACTACATAGGTAGTATTACAGTTAATGTACTGTTTGATCAAATATGTAGTAGTATTATTAACAATCAAAGATTGATAGTTTGGATGTGATCTCCCTTGGAGGAAGGCGGGACTGCTATATCTCTATAATATAATTGATCCATTGAGACAGACTGTTCTATCTTTTGAGGCTCTTTGGGATAAATACAATCTCCCTGAGTCTTCTATGATTTTAAATAGACAAATTGCGGAACACTTTTTTTCTTCCCAGACTTCTGTCCCACTTCCTCCCTCAACTTCCTTTGAGGGACTGTGTAAAGGGGTGGCCTCATCCAAAGGGTTGATATATCAAATATATGCCATACTCTCCACTCCGCCTGACTTGTCATCTAACTTACATTCCTATATGTCTAGATGGGAAAAATACCTAGAGAACAACATTTCATTTGAGAGATGGCGTATTATTTGGTCTAACGCAGCAAAATCTGCCTTTTGCATCTCCCTGAGGGAAAATCAATACAAAATACTACTACAGTGGTACCATACCCCATATACAGTACATACATTTTTTCCCCACATCCCAAACATATCCTGGTGATGTAAGACAGTAATAGGTACCTTACCACATATTTTCTGGGACTGTTCTCGGTTAAAATATTATTGGTTGGAAACCAGCCGTATAATTTGTAGAGCACTAAACGTACATTTGCCTCTAGAACCCAGTATATACCTCCTTAACTCATTACCTGATAGACTCACTAAATTTCAGACAAAATTAATTCTTCATATACTGACAGCTGCTAAATGTCTCATAGCGCAATGGTGGCTACAGACAGAGGCCCCACCCATCCTCATGCTATTAGATAAAATCAGAGAAACGAAACACATGGAGTATCTATCGGCAGTAATAGACAATACGATACGTAAATTCCAATGAATATGGCAGCCCTGGGAGGCGATGGAATCTGACCTCTCTCCCTTCCAAACTTAATGTCCCATGACCTTGCGGATTCATAGTACATTTATAGTACACATATGTTCTTTTCTTTTTATTCATTTACCCTCCTACCTCTTTCCTTACTTTTTCCTTCTCTTTTTTCCTCTTATCTAATATCTTATCTTGCTCTTTTACTATTGGGAGACCTGTCATGTAGGTTACCCTCTATTTCTAAACACATCTGGTCTACGTTAACCGAATATGCGCTTTTCAATCGTCTACATTAATATTATATAGGTTTACTTACTCAGTTCGAAACCTGTCGGACTACCTGGAGCTAATTGACTGTAATTACCATTATATAATATTTTCATCCCGAGATGAGAACTTTACATCATATCATTATCTGGATACTTTTATTGACCACATTATATACCTGAGAATATGTCAAAGTACTGATTGAACTGCTAAACTAAATTTTGTGTTACAGACCATGATCTATGAGAGCTTTATTTCTTTGTCATTTTTGTATATCTCAACTAATGTTATTGTTGTTTGATATATTTTTGAAAATGAAAATAAACAATTATATAAAAAAAAGAGATGTCAAAGATTTAGTGACATGCATAACTGTGCAGCAAGTACAACGACTGTGGCCGCATTTATAAGAACCAGGATAAGATAACCATGTAGAGGACACAGATCGTGAGCTACAGAATAAACTGGGGGAAACAATTTGGACGATTGTGGGGACCCTTTTAACTACACACCTGTATCCTGATTCTTTCACACAGATCATGGACTTATAAGTATGGATAATTTTACACATGGATGAAAACTCAGTACTGTATGAATTGGTAAACATGATGGGGGATGGACCAGTATTATTTTTCATTTTAGGCTTGCGGGAACCATTTAATAGTTCCATGCGACTTTTATTGAATGCAATGTTTCTAGCCCTAGCCAATGACCACTTGGCGTAACTACGGGCTGTCAGACGGGATTGAATGGCATCTGCTTCCCATAAAATTGGTGTATGTAGTACAATTTCTGCGTGCCAGAATCATCTCACCTACAGGCAGGTTCTTGATAACATGCGGGGGCTGATGCGAGCGGGCATACAAGATTGAGTTAACAGACGTGCTTTTATGGGATGTTGTAGAAAAAAAATATTTTTTCTCTGTATCACCCCTCAAGTTTAAAACCAGGAAAGAAACAATCTGGTTGTGGTTTGTTACAGTAAAACCCATATAAATATGAGATCATCGATGTAGCGACCGTACTAGATCAGGCTGTCAACAAAGGGGTCGTCGGGAGAAAACAAATAGTTACATTCCCACCAACACACAAAAATATTAGCTATTGAAGGGGAAAATGTGGCCCCCATAGAAGCTCCAATAATTTGGAGAAAAAAAAACAGCCTTAAAACTTGAAAAAATGTGCTCCAACAAAAAATAACTGCCAAACCCTAAAACTCACACAGTTCAGAGTAATAAGATGAATAAACAGATAAAAACCAATTGATAGCAACTGTTGCCAAGTTGTGGGGAATGAACGAATAGAGGGATGTCACATCAGCAGACACCCATGAGTAATCCTGGGACCATTCCTAAATTCTCATTTAGGGGGCCAATACCAGCAACAATTGGCTTGCAGGGTGGTGGAAAACAGAATTTGTTAATTTTGCCAAGGGAATGAAAAATAGGAATACTAGGGTGTTCTACTAGAATAAAATCAGCCTCTCTAGAAGAAAAGAACCCACCCTCCTTACCAAGATTCACAAGCTCTGTAAGTTGACATTTGAAGACGTCTGTAGGATCAGACTTAAGGACACGGTAAGTGTTTGCATCTGACAGCATGTCCAAATTTATACGTCTATATAGACCATTATATTAAAAAATGAAAGTGTTGCCTTTGTCAGCCTGTCGAACTATAAGATCATTGGCTGTGGACAGGCTGTCAAGAGCTTCCCTCTCAAGATGGGTTAAATTGGATCTACCACAGGTGGATGTCTGCTAAAGTAGTAACATCTCTCTCGATTGCCTGAAAAGAATCCGGGACTGGTGTCCCAGAAGCAATAGGATAAAAGTTAGAATTACGAGTGTTGAAACTGTGACTCTTATGAAGGGCGATCAGGTTGTGATCCTGAAATGAGTGTTTTCCAAATTATTCTCATAACCAACAGATTGTGTATGCAAAATAACATCATTGAAGGTTTTAATATCATTAAACTCATTTGCATGTGAATCATTTACAGTAAATATAACATCAAAATGTCTACGTATTGTAATTCCCCCTGACAAAACGATTAATGTCAAGAGGTGTCCGGAACAGATCAAAGTGTGTGGTAGGTGAAAAGGATAGTCCGCGTGATAATACTGAGACTTGCTGTGCTGATAGAATTTTAGCCTAGATATTGTAGATATGTACAGCTTTTACTTTTCCTCTACTTGCGATGACGTGCGCTGCGTCATTCGAGTTCTGTGCTTACGGCCACCCACCGTTTTTGGGGCCGATGCTCGGGAGGAAGATGCAGTATGTGTACGAGGAGTTGCTGTGTTAGCTGGTAAGATGGTATTATCCCAGCTCTGGTTGTTTACAGCCTCCCCTTGTTCAGAAGCCGAGTCTGAAGATTCAAACTCAGTGGAGCTAAAATTACCTTGTTTTTTTTATTAATATGACTTTTCTAATATTGTCTTTTAATATAAGTTTTCTTGAGGATAGAATTTGGTGTGTCGGATTTAGTACTCAGCTGAGGCCATTTAAATACAGTGTTGGATTTGTAGTCCTGCATGTTTCTTAAATATTTATTCGTAGTCACCGCAATAGATGTCTCTAACTGGATCAGCTTTTCATTAATTTTAGCATAAAGCTCATTGAAAAGTTCTTGTTTAGCACTTTTAACCACATTAGCTTGCAAAGTAGTAATTTTTTTTCTCACCTCCTCCAGAGCCTGTTGCAGACTCTTGATGCCCTTAATCCTGACACGCAGGAACTTGTGGATCTACGGATACACATGTTGGACCTAGAGGCAGCTCGTCTACAGGAATCACGGATATGGCTGGACTTATCCTCTCTCCAGAGATACATGGCAAAAAACATGATTCCGCAAGGTTTGATGATTAAGAAGTTCCCCACTACTGTCTATTCGGAGCAGTTTAAAAGTGAGTGGCAGGATCTTCTAAGTGATTCCTCTATGCAGTTTGACAAGTTGATCATTCCTAATGAAAAACAGGCTCTGGAGGAGGTGAGAAATAAAATTACTAATTTGCAAGCTAATGTTGGTAAATATGCTGAACTTAAACTTTTCAATGAGCTTGATAATAAAATTAATGAAAAGCTGACCCAGTTAGAGAAACATCTATTGCGGACACTAAACAGGTTAAAGGGGTACTTCGTCCCTAAGACAGATAGGGGATAAAAGATAGGGGATATGATGCCTGATCGCGGGGGTCCCACCACTGGAGACCCCCGCAATCTTTCATGCAGTACCCCGCTATCATTAGCCTCAGAAGCAAACATCGCTCCGGGTCTGATGAATCACAATTACGAGGCCGGAGTATCGTGATGTCATGATGTCACACACTATGTGTGATGTCACACTCCGCCCCCTCAATGCAAGTCTATGGGAGGGGGCGTAACAGCAGCCATGCCACCTCCCATAGGCTTGCATTGAGGAGGCGGAGCGTGACATCACACTGGGGCGGAGCTGGGATGTTACAATACTCTGGCCCGATGATCGCGAATCTTCAGACCCGGAGCAATATTCGGTCCAAAGGATGATGATAGCAGGGTGCTGCATGAAAGAATGTGGGTGTCCCCCTTTGGATAGGGGATAAGATGTCTTAGGGCCAGAGTACATCATTGCAAGGAGAGGAAGAAGTACACACTGTACCTATCTACAATATCTTGGCTAAAATTCTATCTGTGCAGCAAGTCTCAGTGTTATCACGCGGCCTTTCCTTTTCACCTACCACACACTTTGATCTGTTTCAGACACTTCTTGACGCTAATTGTTTTGTCAGGGGAATTACAATATGTAGACATTTTGATGTTATATCTACTGTAAATGATTCACATGCAAATGAGTTTAATGATATTAAAACCTTCAATGATGATATTTTGCATACAGTATCTGTTGGTTATGAGAATCATTTGGAAAAAGCTCAGTCTGAAAGTGACTTAACCATTAGTTTTTCTTTTCAGGACGTAATGTCTGTATAACAATTAAATCAGTTACAAGAGCACAACCTGATCGCCCCTGAAAAGATTCACAGTTTCAACACTCATAATTCTAAATTCGTATCCTATTGCTTCTGGGCCACCATTCCTGGATTCTTTTCAGGAGGCAATCGAGCGAGATGTTACTACTTTAGCACAAACATCCACCCGTGTTAGATCCAATTTAACCCATCTTGAGAGGGAAGCTCTTGACAACCTTTCCACAGCCGATGATCTTATAGTTCAACAGGTAGACAAAGGCAACGCTGTCGTTATTTTAGACAATGGTCTATATAGACGTATAAATTTGGACATACTGTCAGATGCAAACACTTGCCGTGTCCTTAAGTCTGATCCTACAGACGTCTTCAAACGTCAACTTACAGAGCTTGTTATTCTTGGTAAGGAGGGTGGCTTCTTTTCTTCTTGAGAGGCTTATTTTATTCTGTAGAACACCCTATTGTTCTTAGTTTTCATTCCCTTTGCAAGATTCACAAGCTCTATTTTCCACCACTCTGCAGGCCAATTGTTACTGGTATTGGATCCCTAAACAAGAATTTCTGCACCTGGGTTGACACACTTCTTCAACCGTTGATTCCCCAAATTCCTGCATATATCAAAGATACAAAACACCTCTTGGAAAATCTTGAGGTGCTTGAATGGTCCCAGGATTACTCATGGGTGTCTGCTGATGTGACATCCCTCTATTCAGGCATTCCCCACAACTTGGCAACAGTTTCACTCAATTGGTTTTTATCTGTTTATTCATCTTATCCCTCTGAACTGTGTGAGTTTTAGGGTGTGGCAGTTTTTTTTTGTTGGAGCACATTTTTTCATGTTTGACTGCTGTTTTTTTTCTTCTCCAAATTACTGGAGCTTCTATGGGGGCCAAATTTTCCCGCCTGACAGCCGATGGTTACCCCAAGTGGTCATTGAATAGGGCTAGAAACATTGCATTCAATAAAAGTCACATGGAAATATTAAATTGTTCCCACAAGCCTAAAATGAAAAATAATACAGGCCCATTCCCCATCATGTTTACCACTTCGTACAGTACTGAGTTTTCCTCCATGTGTAAAATTATCCATACTTATAAGTCCATGATCTTGTATGATCCACATTTTAGCTTTGTGAAAGAATCAGGATACAGGGGTGTAGTTAAAAGGGTCCCCGCAATCATCTAAATTGTTTCCCCCTTTTTATTCTGTAGCTCATGATCTGTGTCCTCTACATGGTTATCTTATCCTGGTTCTTATAAATGTGGCCACAGTCGTTGTACTTGGTGCACAGTAATGCATGTCACTAAATCTTTGACATCTTATGTTAATAATACTACATATTTGATCAAACAGTACATTAACTGTAATACAGTCGCATGCAATATGTCGGCTGTACCACAAATCCATTAAAAGTGAGACTCCACAAACATTTGTCTGATATTCCCCACTTCTCGTTTACAAATCTATCTGCAGTTTCCAAATACTGTGCTGAGATACATCAGGGCAGTTTTACATCATTACAATTTTCAGCCATTGAAAGAGTTAATCCATCTAAGAGAGGAGGCGATCATAAACAAAATATTTTAAATAGGGAGGTTTATTGGATTCTAATACTTTCCACTCAGGGGCTACTAGGTATGAACAAACGCCAGAATTTCGTTTTACATTATTAAATTATTAGGTCTTTAGTGTTTTTACACACTTTTTGACCCCTGTTCTTGTCTTCCCTAAGATCATCCTTTTGCAGCACTAATGTCAGGGCTATTCCCATGTCCGCAATATGCACTATTATGATGTGGTCAATTTCTACCATACAGAATGTGTTATGCTCAGGACAATATTTCCATGTCTTGCTATTATGCTTCCTCCATATGGAACCACTCCACTTGCTTATATATATATATATATATATATATATATATATATACTTAGGTTTCTTTAATACCCCTTTATCGGTTGATTCCTAATGATGTTCTGCATAGTTATGTTTTTTTTTAAAAATACTATTTATTCTGATGGTAATTAATAAACATGATTGCTTTTATAAAATGTGCATTCTGCAATGGTTAACTATGAAGTTTAGAAGGAGTTAATATCCCCGGGCCACATGACCTGTGACCCGATTGCTCTACCTATAAATATCCATGTTTTACCTTCCGTAGTTGTATGACTAAATGCACTTCTAGTGCTTGAAACGCATTACATACCTGTGTTCCTGTGTTGTAATGTTGGAATAAATACAGTCTTTTATTTGCACAAGATCTGGATCCGATCTTCTTTTTCCCCATTGTTTCACTGGTGCCGTCCAGCACCTGGATCTGTGCTCCATATTTCCAGGGCGGGGTGAGCTGGACTTTCTTCTACTTTTTTTTTTTATCATACAATGTATTACAAAGCCATAAAAAAAATTATATGCAGGGCAAAATTGAAAAAAATATGGAAAATATGGGGAGGGATTTTTATATCTTTAAAATCATTTTTTTAAACTTTTTTATAAACACACTTTTTGGCCCCCCTAGGGGCCTATCATAAGTCATCATAAGATGGCTTACATAGATCAATGTAATGCTATTGCATTACAATGATCCATGAAATCTGTATTCAATTTCTAAGGGCTGCCAAAGGGAGCCCTAAGGAATGTCAGAGCCAAGGAAACACCTAGGACCAGGTAAGGCCACATAGCTCCCCCGCGATCACATGCCCCCCGGACCAATTGACACCAGGGAATAGCAGTATTTAATGTTTAAATGTATAAATCGCAGTATTTAAACAGTTAAATGATGGACATCGGAGCGATCTCTGATGTCCGTCATCACCGGCAGATGTCAGCTGCAGATAGCAGCAGACATCTCCCAGTCATGACACGGACCCGACCCGTGGGCCCCCTTTAGAGATGAGCGAAGTGATTCGATTCGTCACGAACTTCCAGTGGGCTGGAAAAGGTGGATACAGTCTTAGGAGACTCTCTTCTAGGACTGTATCCACCTTTTCCAGCCCACCAGAGCACCTGAAAACTGAACTAATTTATGCAGGCTTAAGTCAGCAACTGCTGAGCCGAGAAGTTTGTGACAAATCAAATCACTAAGGCTGGGTTCACATATGTCCGGCATCCGGCATAGGTGAACTCAGCCTAAATCTCGACGCAACTGATGCCACAACTGATGACAACTTGTCATCAGTTGTATGGCATGCGGCGTCCATTGTTTCTGGGCAACGGACAGAAGAACGCAGCAAGCTGCGTTCCCCTGTCCGGTGCCCTCCGGCATGTCCAACCATCCGGCGTCAAAATTGAGACGCTGGATGATTGTGAACTGTCCCATTCAAATGAATGGGATCAGTTCTAGAATCAGTTTCCCTCCGGTGCACGCTGGAAGGAGACTGTGCCGGACAACTGATATATGTGAACCCAGCCTAACTTCGCTCATCTCTAGCCCACATAATTTCTGCCATGGGTCAGAAAGGGGTTCAATTAAGATACTTTGCCTCATGTGAAGATGCAAATTGGGGTACTAAATAATTTTTGGTATGAATGAAAAAAAAAGCTAATTTCTGCTATTTTATTGCTATATTATCAGAAAAATTTTTTATTGTTAAAAATATAATAGTTGTAGGTCATTATATTGATGTTTTGAGGTACATATGAAGTTTTGATCACTGTCTTATTTATATTGAAGTAGGAGTGAAAATGGTAATTTAGGGAGTTTTCATTTGTTTTCGTTTTTTTATTTTATGGTATTCTCCATTGTATAAATTACATGTTAATTTTATACTGAAGAATAGCATGATTATGCTGATACTTTTTGTGCATTGTCATATTCTGAGGGCTGTAATTTTTTTTTATATTTTACTATGTTATTTATATTGACTACCATCAGCACCCCACAGTAGCTTTTTGGGGTGCTGATGAGAAACAGAGGGAACCTCTCTTCCTATGTCTCCCTACTAGATGCTGCAATCACACTGACCACAGCATCTAAAGGGTTAGCTGCCAGGGTGTAGCTCCAGTTCTGACAGTTGCTGTCCAAGCTAGCAAAACATGGCAGCCAACTCCTTCTGGCTCAGGAACAGGAGTCAGTTTAGTAGAATGAGATACATATATGGCTGTATGGATTAGTGGACTGCATACTGCTCCATACATGTATGGCATTCTGTGTTAGGGTATGTTCACACTGATGAATTCAAAAGGAATTTACTCAAGCAATTCCTATTGCTTTTTCTACTCCAATTTATTCAAGTCATTTTCCATTGACTTTAATGGACTTTCTGCTGTCCTGTTCATACTACATCATTGCCTGATGAAACCGTGCAAGCGCGGTTAAACGCGTCCTATTGGATTAAATCTGTTTGTTACACACCTGGCTCCATTGTCTCCTCCTTGGTCAGCGCCGGCATTCCTAGCCTCCTCGAAGTTTGCCATACATCTCCTTACTGTTCACACTAAGGAATTTCCGCTAATGGAATTCCGACACTGAATTCTGTTTTACCTGAAGATGTTCATTCTTCAGGCGGAATCCTCAAGTAAAAGCAAATTGAAGTCAACGTTTTTTTTTTTTTTTTTGTGACAGAATCTGTTTAGCGCGGAATTCGCAAGGAATCCAGAAAAGTAGAATTCAATAGCGTCCTCCTTAATTCCTCTTCCTTTCTGTGTGGAAATTCCACTAGAATTACGCACAAATTCTTTGCAAAGGATAAAATGTCAGAAGTCAAACAATGACTAAAATTATTCCTTGTGAATTTTACTTGAATTCCTCAGGGTTAACATACCTTTAAGGGGTTTAATTCAAGGGACTATGCAGATAACACTAGCAATTAAAGCATAAATAGGATCAAAATTTGTTTCATCAGCTATGCATGTAGCATGACCAATCACAGCTTGAAAGTGATGACAGGTTCTCTTTAAAGGGAACTTGTCATCACTTTCAAGCTGTCTGAACCATAAAGGACTATCCAAGAGCTCCCCAGTGGCTTCTCCCCACCCAACAGCCTTGATTGATAGATTTGTCCCTGTTAGGCTGGGTGCACACATATCAGGCGTCCGGCACAGTTTCCCTCCGGCGTGTACTGGAGGGAAACTGATGCTAGAACTGATCCCATTTATTCGAATGGGGTGTAGATCTCCTGGATGAGAGAACTGCAAAATACCAGGTTCTAGTGGCGCTCCCACTCCAAAATATACTCAGGCAGATGCAGGAAGTTGTATAAAAAAAACGTCTTTTTATTGTCGTATGCACGGACACGTTTCAGGACCTGCAAATCCCTTTTTCAATGAGGGTATAGGATTATATAGATGAAGCCAATACCCTCATTGAAAAAGCGATTTGCAGGTCCCGAAATCCGTCTGAGCATACAGTCATAAAAATACATTCTTTTATACAACTTCTTGCATCTGCCAGACTATATTTTGGAGTGGGAAGATCACTAGAACCTGGTATTTTCCATCCAGGAGATCTACACCCCGTGTCTACACAGGCTTTAGGATGCCAGTCACCAGGAGGCTGCATCACCACCACAAGAGACCCATCCAAAAATTCCGGAGGACCTCTCTAATACAAGTAACTGAGGTACACACCAAATGGTATTTACCCTTTGAGGAGATCTGCTCTGTATACATTTTTTTGTTCATGAGGAAAGAGAGGAGTCCAGCCCGGTATATTCAAGCACATTGTGCAGTTTTATTATAACTTGCAAGCAGTACACAAGAGAGGCATGGTGGTGACGCATTTCGGCCAGTGGCACCCGGCCTTACTCATACAAAGGTAAGACTGTCATGCTCTCCTTATAAGAGGGAGGAGGGTCTCATCAGGGAACCATACACCTGAAGCTTACCACCTTCTCTGCACCTGCTCTGATCCTGCAGAGCAGATGGTAATCTTCAGGTGTATGGTTCCCTGATGAGATCCTCCTCCCTCTTATAAGGAGAGCATGGCAGTCTTACCTTTGTATGAGTAAGGCCGGGTGCCACTGGCCGAAACGTGTCACCACCATGCCTCTCTTGTGTACCGCTTTCAAATTATAATAAAACCGCACAATCTGCTTGACTATACCGAGCTGGACTCCTCTCTTTCCTCATTACTGTGGTGAGGTCCGCACCTGCCCGTGCCGCGGTTGGTCTACATCGGGTGAGCTGACCTACTCTCTTCCTCTTGCATTTTTGGTTCCAATGCAGTATTTATTTGAATGGGACAGTTCACAATCACCCAGCGTCTCAATTTTGATGCCGGATGGTTGGAAATGCCAGGCGGCTCTGGACAGGGGAACGCAGCTTGCTGCCTTCCCCTGTCCGGCATCCAGAAACAATGGACACCGGATGCCATACAACTGATGACAACTGATGCATTGTCATCAGTTATTGCATCAGTTGCGTTGAGATCTAGGCTGAGTTCACTTATGCCAGACATATGTGAACCCAGCCTTAGTTATGTTAAGAGGTATATGAATCAAGATCAGCAGGGCTAGCAGAAGCCACTGGGAATCACTCCAATGTATCTTGATTTAGGCAGCATGGAAGTGAATAAGGTTCCCTTAAAACAGCTTTATCCTTCACCTACATAGCACTGTCAGTCTTAAGGGGTCAAAACTCATGACAAACATAATAACGTTATGTTACTGAAGTGAATAGTGTTTAAAAAAATTGTAATAAAAATAACCATCATGCTCTATGCACATTCTCTGCCATTACCTTCACAATATAGTATTACAGCTGCAGAATGCGTAGAATATTTGATGGAGAAGTTTATATATTTATACAGCATGTAGAATATATATATATATATATATATATATATATATATATATATATATATATATATACAGCAGATGAAAATGTTTTTTCTTCAGATATGGCATTCATAGTTTTTTTTGTCTAAAAAGAAAGGCTAAGGGTTATTTAAGCTGAAGACTTTTGGCAAATATTAGTGAAAGTCAAGTTTCAAGAACAATTAGCTGTAAATTATATAGGTCAAAATTATTCAAAATGCATGATTCACTCTGATCAAAGGGAAATAACGTGTATCAAACAGTAAGAGCTTTTTGGTTGATGTTGGTTTCACCAGAGGAGTTTATAATGGGGCAGCAGAAAAAATGGATACAATTAAGCAAAGGGGGTGCTATAGAATTTGAGTAAAAAGAAATTAGCAGGATTCTTTTGGAAAATGAAAAGACAATAACATAGTACCTAAATTGCTAACATTGAGAAATGGTGTGTAGACTTTTAATTGCTCCCATAATTGGGATGAAAAATTATAATGAGCATTCAGTACCCAGCGCTTACTTCACAAATTTCTTGTAATAACATTTTTCAAGTGTAATAGCAGAAGCCTAATGAACCCTCTGACAAAATCTGGGGAGACAAAACTGCAATGCAGTGCATTTAGTCTCTATTACTATTATTATTGTTTTGTGACTTGTTAACGTTTTGTGTCCTCTATAATCATAGTACTATACATGGACATTAATGTGACATGAATAAAATGTATACTGTACCACGCGGATTAGACTCTAGATTGTAGGTAACGTTTGTAGTAATGATAAAACAATATTAAAACAAAAAAACTGTGTTTTATTTAGTGATGCTAGTTAAACATTGGTTGTAGTTTGGTCTATATTTTACACCCTAAATTTTTATATGTGTGTGAAAAGACAAAATTTGTAATTATAGATAAGTATGAATTTAAGGTAAAATAAATATGTACATAGATATTGTAGTCACTTTATACATGATAATGCACATTTCTAACTACAGTTGTGAAGATTTTTTAAAGGTTTATATAAAGCAAGACCCACTGACCGTAATCTGGGTCCTTAGACATAAATTATTGCGCCCTCTACACACCGATATACCTGGTGATGTGGTAATATTTCATTATCCTCTTATTGTCTGTGTGCATTCACCATTCACCATACATTCATTCATACATTCACCAGGAAGGCAAAAAGACACAGCTACATCTTGTATGATAGGGAATCTCATCTCTCTGAGTCTCCAAAAACTTTTATTCCAATAGTCACATTGCACCAGGACAACACCCCATACATTCGAAGGTTTGATTTTAACCAATGGAAGAATATCTTTATGTATACATTAATAGTCACATGACACAAGGAGCTACTATATTCTGCTAAAGGATATCTGGATTTCATTATTATTAAGGTGTGGATTTAAAAAAGAGAGCATATTTTTGAAAGTCATATACGGAGTGGATGGCGGAGGGAAGACACACAGATGGGCCAGAGATCAGAAACAAGGCAAAGAATATAGTTGGAAGAGACAGAAGTTAATTATGATTACAAATTATATACCCATATATAAAATTACCATATCACTGGTTTAGGATAACAAATTGCACTTTTGAAGTACTTATCTCTTGTATTTTTTGCAGGTCCTGCACTTTATCTCCATCAAACATTACAGTATAATATGAATAAAATGATCTAGTTTAAACATTTCATTTGTTAAAGGAGTCCTACGGATAGAAGATAAGTTTCAGATCACAGGGGGTCCGACTACTGGGGCCCACGGGGATCTCCCATAGGGGGCCTTGGCTCTTTGCCGAAATAGTGCATTTCGACTACCTCATGATGCGGCGATCGACACGCCTCTCAATATATTTCTATGGCAGAGGCGGAGACTGCAAAATACAGCACTCTGGCTCCCCCATAGAGATGTATTGAGTGGGTGCGTTGCCTGCTGCATCGTGCGGTGGTCGGACACGTCCCCTTGCCGCTAACTGCTAAGGCCCTACACGGGAAATCGCATTGGGAGCCCCAGTGGCCGGACCCCCGCGATCTGAACTTATCCCCTATCCTTAGGATAGGGGATACATTTTCTTATCCCAGAGTACTCCTTTAAGCTTTGTTCAATCACATTTTCCCATTACACTTGGGGTAAAATAAACTGACGGGGAGACTTTTAAATTTAATGGACCAAACTTAGTCAACTAGTAACTACATTTGTTCCATTTTCGGAATGTATACATTCATTGTGAGACCGAGCTATATACCTCATCCCGATATCTCCTTCTGAACCAAATTCAAGTGACAACAAGATGCCTTCCATGTAACCTTGGAGAAGTTGCTTCTCACTCCAAGGAAATGTGTCATGTTCCTGGGCATGCAGTTAGATTCTGGAGCCATAAAGATGTATTTTCCTCCAGAGAAGATCTACCAATATTAAACCACACCTTTAAGACAAGAAGTAAAATAAGTGGAACATATAAACACATTGACAGTAAAGGACAGATATTTTTTCACTTATTCTCTACAGAAGTATTCCCCCAATATTAGGTAGGAAGTCCCAATAATAGCTAGATGTGCACTAAGTAGCCCCCCATTTTAGCTAAGAAGATAGAAGCTACCCTAAATTTAAGTAGAACTCCCCCCCCCTCCCTCCAATTGCCTGTCTTTCCTCGGGTACCTAAAGTTGTACTCCGGTGGGAAAAAAAATGTCATTAAAAAATCTTAATCCTTCCAGAATCAGCTGCTGTATGCTCTAAAGGAAGTTCTTTTCTTTTTTAATTTATTTTCTGTCTGACCACAGTGCTCTCTGCTGACACCTCTGTCCATGTCAGCAACTGTCCAGAGCAGGAGAGGTTTGCTATCGGGATTTGCTCCTGCTCTGGAAAGTTCCTGACATGGACAGAAGTGTCAGCAGAGAGCAATGTGGTCAGACAGAAAATAAATTAAAAACTTCCTTAAGAACTTCCTTTAGAGCATACAGCAGCTGATAATTACTGGAAGGATTATGATTTTTAAATAGAAGTAATTTACAAATCTGCTTAATTTTCTGGCACCAGTTGATAAAAAAAAAAATACTGTTTTCCACCAGAGTACCCCTTGCTATCCTGTGCTGTCCCTGTTCATGTACGTGTTTGTCCTGTACTCTACTTGTCCTGTTGGTTGTCTGTGCCAAGTCTCTGGCTATTGTCAGTGAACAGCAGAAAGTGGTAATGGATGGGGCTGCCTAGGGGGACCAGAGAGGTGAAGAAGAATTCTCCTTACATGTAAAGGAGAGAGGAAACTTCAAACCAATATTAAGGAGAGCATAAAGACACATTTAGTAAAATAATGTCATGGGAAGAGAAAACCTGCAGCATTTTTTCATGCAGCTGCCAACATTTATACAGATGCTATGTAATGGTGCAGGCTAGAGATGAGCAAATCGAATAGGACGAAGTCGAATTTGTTCCGAATTTCATGATAAATTTGATCCGGAGCGAATCCGAACTTCTACTCAATTCGAAATAACAAATTTCTTCATTAGCGACACCCGCTGCGATCGTCCTGTATAATGAATAGATGCAAGCTGCTATTTCTGCAATAGATAGGATGATCGCAGTAGGTGTCAGGAGTGACACCTGCTGTAATCTGTCATTAACAGCAGGTACTACTGCTCCCAACATGGAGCACACTCTTCTCCATGCTGGGAGCTGTAGTACCTGCATTAATAGATTGCAGCAGTTGTCACTTCTGACACCTGTTGCAAATTATTTATTAATGCAGGAACTACAGCTCCCACAATGGAGC